>NC_068328.1:12448421-12754473 GCF_000147395.1 Oryza glaberrima | reverse complement strand
GCTTGAACCGGGTGATTTAGTTTGGTTGCACTTGAGAAAGGATAGATTTCCAGAATTGGGAAAGTCTAAGTTGATGCCTCGCGCTGATGGTCCTTTCAAAAGTCTAAGTTAATGTCCCGAATTATGGAAAAAATCTCTACGAGTCAAGTGATTTCCAAAGTCCTACTCGGAAGGGATAGAGTTTCTGTTATACTGTACCGGGTTCGATATCCTCAAACCTTCCTTGGGGGTCAAGATGATCCACGGTATAAAAGGGACACCTTGGGAGGGATACAAGGCATCCAATTCTACCGCCAACACACCCCCCATAGTTTACGAAGCCGGTATACGCGGAGCCAAGTCGCCGGGAGATCTCGTCGAATTTCTCGACCACGATCTCGTCGGTATCATCTGATGTGGACATCACTCCTATGGATACACACAACAATCATCCAATGGTCATTCAAGGACCGATAACACGAGCTCGTGTGCGACAATTAAATTTAGAGGTGAGCTCGTTCCTATGTTCTTCTTTGTACGAATTTGAGAATAAATTGCTACCTAATGATTATATTGTGATTAAGAACAATGGAGGAGACAAGGAGACACTTGGAGAAGGACTTAGACTCATGTAGGATCATCAAGGACGTCCAAATCAAGATGGAGGCCCAAACCAAGTCAATTCGGAGTCCAGAAACAGTCTGCACTAAAACGGGCGCTTAGCACGCATACGTGCTTGGATTGGGGCGTTCTTTATATGGATGAAAAGCTAAGAAGATAACCTTTCCAATGGTTTTGGTCCCACTTCCAAATTATTTCTGAGTCAACAGGAATCGACCAAACAAGTTAACGTCCAGAATCTGTCCCAGTGCTGCGTCACCGTATTTGGGCCTTTGGGCCGTGTATCGTGTTGGAACCCATTAGGGTTGCATCAAAGGGTTGGTTGCACAACCCTAAACTCTATATATCAGTAGCCACCGTCACCTTTAGGGTTTGGGTTTTGGTTAGATTATTCTATCAAGAACAGTTTCGCCGCTAGATCGGTTTGTAAGACCCCAACTTGTGAGCTTAACTATTCATCTGCAATTTTGGTTGTATTATACCTTGTTCTTGTTTGTGTTCTTCGATTCACAAACAGGGATTAGCCTTCTCGGCGAAGTCATCCGCGTTTCGACACGGGTGATAACCAGAGGAGACGTGGTGCTGCGATTGCGGGGCTCAAGAGCATGCGCGTTCAAGAAGCCGGATCGATTTGTGTCACAACTCCGCCCAAATCGTTGTTTATCAGAACCTTTCAAAAGATAGGGAACCCTAGTGCACATCACTATCTGTTTCGACTACTCTCTTTGTAATTTGTTCTCATTATCATAAATCCCATACAAACTGGACTAGGCCTATTACCTGATAAGGGGCCTGAACCAGTATAATCCTTGTCTTTTGTCTTCTTGATGTCGTACTATGTAGACCCTCGTTCCAACGTACCCCAATACTCTACTTATCCGGTCAGCGAGTATCTCTCGTCGACAGCGGCGGCTCTCGGTCATCTTTTGTGACCAGGTTAATGGCCCCGTCGGAGTGGGAGGCGGCGGCGCAGCCACGGGCATGGTGGCGGATGGGGCGGACTCGGCGATGACAGGCGCAGCACCCGCGCGAGGAGAAGCGGCGGCGGGAATCGCGCTGGTCGCGACCTCATCCCCACTCTGCGTAGAGATCGCTGAGACCGTCCTACCGACATCAGAAATACACTCAAAAGACCCATCAACATGAAAACAGATGGAGGTCCAGGATTCTACTTACTTGTCAGCGGCTTTCTTTATTATCCTCCTCTTCGGATGAGGAGGGAGACTGCCCATATCCTGAGTAAGATAGAGAATCAAGATCTCATCCCTATTGTCCTGCAAGGATAAATGGGGTAGCAAAATAGGGATGGAATGGCCTACCTCGGAGCCACTGGACTTTTGACGAGATCCAGGGGCGCCGCTCGTACGAGCCCAACCTTTTCCTCTTGAGCCCACTGCCTCTAGCAGCAGCAGGTCCAGTGGCGATGGCGGCAACCTCCTCCACGACTTTCTCCCTGAGAGAAGAGGAAGTCTGATGATCGACAAGGGGGGTGATGACATCCGTCAAAGGTAGAACCTGTGGGAATTGAGGTCACTTCGTCTCCCTAAAAAATGAAAAGACGAAAGGCATTCGGTTCACTCACGTGGATAACAGCCGCCTTGTCGGCCGCTGGCTTGTCGCAGAGGGGGGTGGGTAGCTCATCGGCAGTTGAGGCGGGGCTGATTAGCACATCCCTCACCCGCTGCGTCACGACATCAGCAAGAAGATCTGAAACATGAGAAAAAGCCGAAGTCAAGTAAAACCGAGAACACGGAATAGCGGTTAAGGAAAGACAGAAACTACGACACGAGAACAAGTACCCCGTGACGAGATCCGTGTCATGTCCAGAGCCCCCTCGTAATTGAAAGCTGGGTGTGTGCGGGCCTGGAGCGGCTGGACGCACCAGGCAATAAAGTCCTGGGCGACTTCATACCCGGTCAACCCTTGTTCTCGCAGGTCACCGACAATATTCACGAAGGCCTCAAGCAAAGGGGTCAATGGAGGTTTGGAAGTCTAGCTCTCTTAGCGATCCGGTTGGACCTCGGGCACGACAAGAACCGAGTCAAGTTCCTCAAGCTCAAGGTAGAACCACTTTGATCGACATTTGGTCCAGGACGTATGGCATTGAAAGGGTATGTACCTCGCTTTCACGCCATCACGTAAGCGGAACCCACAACACCCCGAGATCCTGCCAGCTTCCATCCAACGAAGTTCATGAAGAATCGAAAAAGATCCAAGAAATGCACTGCCCCAATGTAGGCCTCACAAAGGGAGCGTAGATGCTCAGGAAAGTGATGGAATTAGGGTTGAGGTGCAAGAGCGAAAGGCCATAAAAATTTAGGATCAACAAGAGGAATTCCGAAGAGGGAGGCAAAAAACCACAGTGAACAAAATCCTCTACCACTGCCATACGGCCTAGGGCAGGAGAAGGATCAATACCTCCTTGTACTCTCACCATGGTTTGATTGGGAGGGAGAGCTCCTTCTGTGTAAAGGTTCTTCAAGCTGACCGCGTCGGATGAAGACTTGTTCAGGTCTGCCATTAGTAAGTGTCACGCCCGGAAATTCACTAGTGATTTCCGAACTTATTTGTGCATAAAATCCTCGTCCAGGAATCAACCGAGGTACACAAACTGACAATTTAATATACAAATCCATCATAATAATAACGTTACATACTTACAAAAGAAAAGAAAATAGCAGCGGAATAACGGTCTAGCGATGGCTTCAGCTCCACTCCCACAGGCAGCTCAACTGGGGTATAAGCCAAACGTCTTCTCCTTCTGGATCCTTTTACTTCAACTGAGGTTGATTGATTATTGCAAGAATGAGCATATGATATACTCAACAAGCCACACAGCAAATATGCAAGTGCACAAGGATACCAAAGGATGGCATAATATAGTCTCATTTGCGAAAACAGCATTTAGCAAAGATTTAAGAGTAGTGAAACAGTAGAGTAATTAATCAGAAATTTTAATCAACACTGAACAGCACACCCATGCTGCTCAGGCCCAACCAAACCTGAACAACCAACCCCGGTCGTACAGATCAAACCTCCAACCAGGAAATTACCATTCCAAACCAGGAGTCAAATTTATTATCACATTATTATCATTAATGAGTAATGTGGGACTAATCACGAAAAACATTGCTCAACCCGCCCATAACCGCGGGCACGGCTATTCAAATAGTTTTACTCTGGCCAGAGATGTACCACTGTACCCACAAGACACGATTCCACACATGTTGCCATGCCCCGAAGTACCACCACGGCACTGCAAAGGGGGAAATCGTGACAATACCCTTCGCACAACACAACTCACCACAGTGCACCATTCCTGGATCATAATCACCCCCTCAAAAACCAGAGGCATAGACTCCCCAGCGACCCCCACGGACTTCTCGCCACTTCTCAGTCTGGCACCCCGTAATGAATCATGCTATACAAAAGGTAAAGCCGTTGCCCACGCTGGCTTGTGGTTGGCACGGTTAATGTCTCACAACAGTAGCTCGTGAATGTCACGCCCGGAATTTCTATCCAAAATTCCAAACGCTTACATGTGCGCGAACCCTCGTCCAGGAATCAGCCGAGGCACACAATAACAAATTGATAATAGAGTACAATTATTACTCTAATTAATAAGCGAATAAAATGTCATTACAGAGGTAGATAGTTCCTCTCAATCAATAAAGATCTAAGCAGCGGAAAATAAGATAAACGGCGCAGACGATTCCACTCCACAGGCAGCTTGACCAGGGCTACACCTAATCCTCCACACCATCAGCATCACTGTAGAACTCCTCCTCTGATGAATGATTGCAAGGTGAGTATATGACATACTCAGCAAGCCACGCAGCAAATATGCAAGTGCACAGGATAACAAAGGATGGCATAGTAGGGTTTCATTTGCATAAACAGCATTTAATAAACATTTCAGAATTTAGTAAAACAGTTGAGTAATAATTAAACAATATTAATCCAACGCTATACAACATACCCTGTTGCATAGGCCCAACCATTCTGAACAACCAATCCCGGCTGCACAGTTCTATCTCCAAACCAGGAATATTCCATTCCAAACCAGGAGCTAATCAAATTATTACCAGTCATAGTATCTTTTATTATGATGAGAGGTGTGAGACTAATCACGAAAGACATTGTTAGACCCGCCCATAACCGCGGGCACGGCTATTCGAATAGTTTTACTCTGGCCAGAGGTGTACCACTGTACCCACAAGACACAGCCCCACGACATGTCACCATGCGCCTTGATACCACCACGGTACCTCAGAAAGGAGCTGTGACAGTACCCCTCGCACAACACAATCCACCACAGCGCACCGTTCCTGGATCATAATCACCCCCTTATAAACAAGGCATGGACTCCCCAGCGACCCCCGTGGGCTTATCTCCGCCACTTCTCAGTCTGGTGCCCCGCCATGAACCATGCTATACAAAAGGTAAAGCCGTTGCCCACGCTGGCTTGTGGTTGGCACGGTTAATGTTTCACAACCGAAACTCGTGAACCGGTCCTTAATTGTCATGAGCACGACCATCAAAACCATGTGCTCACAACCCACCATTAACAGGTTTTAGTTGGAAAATTAATTAATTAACCAATCATGATTAACCATCATGAGTTATCATTAAGCCATCATTAAATAATAGTGAGTCATAAGTTATCCCAATAGTGTGCTAATGTTTCTAAGCTTGGCTAAGCAATCACATCTAATATCTAGCTGAACCAATATATAAAGCTCAACTAGTCAATTTATAATAACCCAAGGTATCAAGGAATAAAGTAATCAAGAACAAAAGGGCTATAACAAACAATAGGTTAATTCCACCCAATGACATTCGAAAATAAATGCAATAGTTGAATAGAAACAATAGCTTTAAACGGGATCAACATGTTCAAAGGGTTATTTGGGATCTGTGTGACTTGCCTTGCTGGCCTTGGAACTCTTCAAATTCTTCTCCTACGAAAACGGACTCTCCGGAAACGTCGGAATCTAAACAGAAAAGAGCAAAACACCAAAACAGCACATAAACAAGCATGAACAGTACATGTGGATATTTTTAACATGTAGATCTCAATTTTAGAAAAATTTAGAGACTTGAACCAACTAAATCCGAGCTAAGATGAATTAGTTATGAATTTTTAAAGATTAAATCGGATTAAAACACTTATATGGATTTTAATTGAATTATGACGCAATAATGAATTATTTTTGAAAAGGAAAAGAGGATTTATTGCGTCAGCGGCTAGGGTTTGCGGTGGACCGGGTGCACAGCGACGGTTCACGAGAACGGACGGCCGAGATCGATCCATCCAAAACGAACGGCCGGGATCGATCGGTCCACAGCCAGACCACAGCAGTCGGCACCGATGGCGTCAGCGGTGACGTCACCTCCGACAGCGGCGAAGAAGAAGCGGCGGCGACCTCCGGCTTGACGACAGTGACGATGTTCCGGCGGTCGACAGCGACGGCGGAGGGGCGGACGAGGACGGCGACGCGACGGCGACCACGACGGCGGCCTTCCCGAGCGACGGCGACGACCGGAGCGACGGCGGCGCACGGCTGGAGCGACGGCGGCGACGGCGGCGCTAAGCTACACGGTGCTAGAGCTCTACCAGCGACGAGAGGCGAAGGCGAGGGTGGCGACGGGTAGCGGAGACACCGGGGATCCTTTTATAGGGGCAAGGACACGGCGGCGAAGGCCCACGGCGGCCGGCGACGAGAAGGAAAGATTAGGGTTCGGAGGAGAGAGATGAATCCGATTCGAGATCGAATCCACGAATTTCCAAAGCGATTTAGATAAAGTTCCAAAAGGGAAAAGGTAGAGGAGGTCCCGAAGATCATTTCCCCTCTATTGATTTCATCGGAAACGGAAAGGATCGGCCGGATTTGGAAGGAGACGACGGCGGCGCGGCGCTAGGGTTTCGGGCGGCGGCGGCGCGAGGAAGACGAAGAGTCTGACAGGTGGGCCCCACCTGTCAGCGGGCGGGAGCGCGCGCGCGAGCGACGGCTGCGGCTTCGGACTGGGCCGACTTGGACCGGAGAGAGAGAGGGGTTTTGGGCCGACTTTCGGCCCACAGCCAAAAGAGACTTTTAAAAACCTTTTTCCATTTAAATTACTCATGAAATGCAATTCCATTTATTAAAAATACTTCCTTAGCGCAAATAAATCCCAGAAAAATCTAGGAATTATAGAATTAAGCAAAGTATTTAATGAAATTTTATCTGGCCCCATTTTATATTGGAATTTATTATTTAAAATTAGATCTTCTCTTCTAGGCTTTTAAAATCATTTCTAATAATTCCAATTAAACAACAATTTATATTTTTAGGATTTTTTTAGGATGTGACAAACCTACCCCCCTTAAACAGAATCTCGTCCTTGAGATTCGGAAGAACTAGCGAACAGATGCGGATGAGCTGACTTCAATTCATCTTCCCGTTCCCAAGTTGATTCGTCTTCCGAGTGATTACTCCACTGAACTTTACAAAAACGGATAACTCGATTCCTGGTTCTTCTCTCATCTGTTTCCAAGATACGGATTGGTTTCTCAATATAGGTCAGATCCTCTTGGACTTCTATCTGTTCAAGGTTAGCTTCTTCGGTAGGTACCCTCAAACACTTTTTCAATTGCGACACGTGGAACACATTATGGACTCCTGCCAAAGATTGAGGTAACTCCAACTGATAAGCGACCTCTCCTCTCCTACTGACAATCTTGTAAGGTCCCACGAAACGCGGTGCCAATTTTCCTTTAGTGTGGAAACGATGAACTCCTCGAAGAGGCGTGACACGAAGGTACACATAATCTCCTTCGTCAAAACTTAGATCTCTACGACGATTGTCGGCATAACTCTTATGACGAGACTGGGCCACACGCAATCTTTCTTGAATGATTTTTACCTTTTCTTCTGCTTCCCTTAGGATATCAGTCCCGAAAACCTGACGTTCTCCCGTTTGATCCCACAAAAGCGGAGTGCGGCACTTCCGACCATACAGCGCTTCGTAAGGAGCCATCTAAAGACTAGCTTGATAACTGTTGTTGTACGAGAATTCCGCATAAGGTAGATTCTTATCCCAACTTCCACCGAAGTCTAAAGTACAAGCTCTCAACATGTCCTCCAAAATCTGATTTACCCTTTCGGTTTGTCCGTCTGTCTGCGGATGATAAGTAGTACTAAAGTTCAGCTTAGAACCCATCTCTTCTTGAAGTTTCTTCCAAAACTGTGAAGTAAACTGACTACCTCGATCAGACACTATTTTCTTAGGGACACCATGCAAGCACACAATCCTTGCCATATACAATTCAGCCAACCGACTTCCGGAATATGTTGTCTTTACTGGGATGAAATGAGCCACTTTGGTAAGTCTGTCGACTATCACCCAAATAGAGTCGTGGCCTGATGATGTTCTGGGTAGACCAGTGATGAAATCCATACCGATTTCCTCCCACTTCCATTCTGGTATCTTCAAAGGCTGCAACAAACCTGCGGGTTTCTGATGTTCTGCCTTGACTCGCTGACAAACATCACATACTGCTACGTATTCTGCGATTTCACGCTTCATACTTGCCCACCAAAATCTTTCCTTGAGATCCTGGTACATCTTGGTACTACCAGGGTGAATGGAGTATAAAGTATCATGAGCTTCTTTCAGAATTGCATCTTTTAAATCTTTGTTGTCGGGGACACAGATTCTTTCGCCCAACCATACAGTTCCTTGCTCATCTTCCAAGAAACCGATAGCTTTTCCTCTTCTCATATTCTTCTTAATTTCTTGAATATCGGGGTCATTAATTTGGGCTTCTCTAACCTGATCGATTAGCGTGGGCTTTGCTTCTAAGGCTGCAACAAAACCTCTACTAACAATTCCCAAATTTAATCTTTCAAAATCCTTGCATAACTCCAATGACAACTGTCGTCCTTCCGTAGCATTGCAATAGCCTTTCCTGCTAAGAGCATCTGCTACAACATTAGCCTTTCCCGGGTGATAATGAATTCCCATGTCATAATCCTTAATTAATTCCAACCATCTCCGTTGTCTCATGTTCAGATCTGGCTGAGTAAAGATATACTTTAAACTCTTGTGATCGGTGTACATCTCTGTACGAGTACCGAAAAGATAATGACGCCAAATTTTCAACGCATGAACCACTGCAGCCAATTCAAGATCATGAGTAGGGTAGTTCTTCTCATGCGGGCGTAACTGACGAGATGCATAGGCAACCACCTTCCCATCTTGCATCAGAACACAACCTAAGCCAAGCTTAGATGCATCACAATACACTTGGAAACCCTTCTTTGGATCAGGTAAAATCAAAATAGGAGCTGATGTTAAGCGATTCTTCAACTCTTGAAAACTCTGCTCACATTCTTCTGACCACTTGTACTTTACATCCTTTTGAAGCAGTCGTGTCATGGGCTTAGCAATCTTGGAGAAATTCTCTATGAACCTCCGGTAATAACCTGCAAGACCCAGAAAACTGCGAATCTCTGAAACCGTCTTCGGTTGTTTCCAGTTGGTTACGGATTCCACATTACTGGGATCAACGGCAACTCCTCCGGTTGAGATGACGTGACCAAGGAACTTCACTTTAGACAACCAAAATTCACATTTGCTAAACTTGGCATACAACTGATGTTCTCGCAGCTTCTCTAGCGCAAGACGAAGATGTTCTTCATGCTCTTCTTTTGTTTGGGAGTAGATAAGAATGTCATCAATAAAGACCACCACGAACTTGTCTAGGTATTCCATAAACACCTTATTCATTAAGTTCATGAGGAAAGCGGGGGCATTGGTAAGTCCAAAAGACATAACAGTACATTCGAACAATCCATACCTAGTGGTAAAAGCCGTCTTAGGTATATCCTCTTCTTTAATCCTCAACTGGTGATACCCTGATCGAAGATCTATCTTGGAGAAAACGGTGGCACCTTTGAGCTGATCAAACAAATCATCAATTCTGGGCAGCGGGTACTTATTCTTGATAGTCACATCATTTAATGCACGATAGTCCACACACATCCTCTGGGTATGATCTTTCTTTTCCACAAAAATAACTGGAGCTCCCCATGGAGATGAACTTGGTCTGATGTATCCCTTTTGAAGCAAATCGTCAACTTGCCTTTTGACTTCTGCCAACTCATTGGCTGCCATTCTGTAAGGTCTCTTATGGATCGGAGTTGTTCCGGGTATCAGATCTATTCTGAATTCAATATCTCTCTTAGGCGGCATACCAGGTAAATCGTTCGGGAACACATCCGAGTATTCCTGTACTACGGGAATCTCTTCCAAAGCTATTTGGTTCAGACTTGACCTTAAAGACTCAAAGGACAGTGCATGAACTGTTACAACTCGACCATCATTGCTGGTGAGAGTTACTTTTCTGTTGGCACAGTCTATCACACCTTTATACCTGACTAACCAGTCCATCCCTAGGATGACATCAAGATCTTTGGATTCTAACAAGATAAGATTGGCCAGGAATGGCACTTCTTGAATTTCTATTCTGACAGAGGGGCTACGTTGCAAACAGAGTACTTGATTACTCGGGGTACTAACCATCAAAGGACGTCTAAGATCTTCTACTTCCATCCCATGATTTCCCGCAAAACTCATAGAGAAAAATGAATGTGTAGCACCAGAATCGAAAAGCACTGTTGCAGGAACTAAGTTAACAAGAAACGTACCCAAAATCACATCTGGAGCACCTTGAGCTTCTGCAGCAGCAACATGATTGACACGAGCCTTTGGCGTAGGTGCGGTAAAGTTACTCTGGGTAGGGACAATCTTCGCGCATCGGGGCTTCGGACACTTGTCAGAGTAATGTCCTGGTTCACCACAGTTGAAGCATACTCCAGGCTTGCTGCCTTGCTCCTTCTTGGCAGGCTGTTGTTGTGTTGGAGCTGCCACAGGACGTGGAGCTTGATTTCGGATGTTGTTGCCAGCATTGTTGTTGTAGAACTGACGCTGCGGACGAACAACAGACGAAGAACCTCCTTGTGGCATGGACTGGGGTCCTAAAGTAAGACGCGGCCTCTGACTATTCCCCTGTTGTGCCTTGAAGTGAGCAATCCGACGTTTCTTCTGCTCCATGCGGTTGTACTTGTCCTCCTGTCGAATAGCCTTATCCACTAACTTCTGGAAATCATGGTAATCCCCAGTCATGAGTGGGTAAGACAGCTCATCATTAAGTCCCTCCAAGAACCTCTCCTGGCGCTCTTCATCAGTGCGCACATCTTCCGGAGCATAACGAGCCAGACGATTGAACTCGTGCAGATACTCGGTGACCGTGCGAGATCCTTGGGTGAGCGACCTAAATTCTTTCTTCTTGAGAGACACCACTCCCGATGGTATATGCGTCTTCCGGAAAGCAGCGGTGAATTCAAGCCAAGAGATAGGTTCAGCAGTAGTCCTGTTAAGGCGGAAGTGATCCCACCACTCAGAGGCAGGGCCATGCAGTTGGTGTGATGCAAATGAGACCTTCTCCTGATCAGTGCACTGAAGCAAATCCAACTTCTTCTCTATGGCGTGCAGCCAATCACCAGCTTCCACAGGATTAGTGGTGCTAGAGAAAGTGGGCGGCCTCACACGAAGAAATTCTGCTAACTTGTTCTGGGGAGGTGCCTGGTTATTTCCCTGGTTCTGCTGGTTCTGGAGTTGCTGCATCATCATGTTCATAAGCTGTGCCTGTTGAGCCAGGACTTGGGCAAGTGTGGGATTCTCTCCATTGTTGTTGTTGTTGTTGTTGGGGCCATTCCCGTTGCTGCGAGTGAGCACCATCTGGCATGGGCAAGAGCACAAGAAGAGAAACCGGGGAAAACTACTTAGGACAGAGAAGTAATTTTTCTTCTAACTTAACTTTTATTGATCTTAACTGAGTTTCATTATTACAAAACTGAAGACTCTCTCACACCACTAAACTCACCAACTACCTAACACTCGAAAGCAAACAAACGCATGCACTTACATCCCACCACTGATGTAAACAACATGCAGGACCCACACACACAACCACACTTAAAACAAGCACAACGACCTAGGACAATGGCTTGACAAGGAACTCTAGGTCTTCCGGGCATCGGAGTTGATTGAAGGCTCGTTCGGCTCGTCTTTATCATCTTGAGTGGCTCCCCACTCGACCTTTGAATGGGTGCGCTTCGATTCTTCTCCTTCATCATCACTTACATTGACGACCGGAGGGTCTGCTAGGGCTGGGGTAACTTCTTTCTCCACCACACGGACCTTTGGCGCCAATTGGTAATGAGGGATGAATAGAGCTCTCTTCCTTGCGGTAAGACGAACCCTGGCCTTCTGCGGCGGTGCTTCTCCCTTCAATGTGGCTAGTTCCTTCTCCAAACGATCCACCTTGTCTTCTAGCTTGCAAATCTTACCGCGATTCCGGTCTTCACGATCTTGAGCTGCTAGCACAACCTCCGCGCGGGTCTCATCCATAGCCCACAGCATCTCAACCAAATGCCTTGTGGTAGCATCATTCTCAATCCCCTCAGTCTCTAGGTAGCTGCCACGGTCACTTCCCTTGGGTTGGCGAGGATGGTAGCGATACTCAGTGTCGGCCAACTGATCACTGTAGCGATCGCGTAGCTCTCCTATGGCGATCCTTGCCACCTCCTGACATGCATGAATGTAATTTCCTCCTCCAGCTTCGAACATCACTGATGGGATATCTTCACTATTACTGTTCAAGGTGACTTTGACTCGACACTTCTCTTCATCCCGATCATGAGGAATCTGGGCATACATAGGGGCAGTCCCAAATCCTATGGCAAAGGACATCGTACGCAACTTCTCGCCACTTCTCAGTCTGGCACCCCGTAATGAATCATGCTATACAAAAGGTAAAGCCGTTGCCCACGCTGGCTTGTGGTTGGCACGGTTAATGTCTCACAACAGTAGCTCGTGAATGTCACGCCCGGAATTTCTATCCAAAATTCCAAACGCTTACATGTGCGCGAACCCTCGTCCAGGAATCAGCCGAGGCACACAATAATAAATTGATAATAGAGTACAATTATTACTCTAATTAATAAGCGAATAAAATGTCATTACAGAGGTAGATAGTTCCTCTCAATCAATAAAGATCTAAGCAGCGGAAAATAAGATAAACGGCGCAGACGATTCCACTCCACAGGCAGCTTGACCAGGGCTACACCTAATCCTCCACACCATCAGCATCACTGTAGAACTCCTCCTCTGATGAATGATTGCAAGGTGAGTATATGACATACTCAGCAAGCCACGCAGCAAATATGCAAGTGCACAGGATAACAAAGGATGGCATAGTAGGGTTTCATTTGCATAAACAGCATTTAATAAACATTTCAGAATTTAGTAAAACAGTTGAGTAATAATTAAACAATATTAATCCAACACTATACAACATACCCTGTTGCATAGGCCCAACCATTCTGAACAACCAATCCCGGCTGCACAGTTCTATCTCCAAACCAGGAATATTCCATTCCAAACCAGGAGCTAATCAAATTATTACCAGTCATAGTATCTTTTATTATGATGAGAGGTGTGAGACTAATCACGAAAGACATTGTTAGACCCGCCCATAACCGCGGGCACGGCTATTCGAATAGTTTTACTCTGGCCAGAGGTGTACCACTGTACCCACAAGACACAGCCCCACGACATGTCACCATGCGCCTTGATACCACCACGGTACCTCAGAAAGGAGCTGTGACAGTACCCCTCGCACAACACAATCCACCACAGCGCACCGTTCCTGGATCATAATCACCCCCTTATAAACAAGGCATGGACTCCCCAGCGACCCCCGTGGGCTTATCTCCGCCACTTCTCAGTCTGGTGCCCCGCCATGAACCATGCTATACAAAAGGTAAAGCCGTTGCCCACGCTGGCTTGTGGTTGGCACGGTTAATGTTTCACAACCGAAACTCGTGAACCGGTCCTTAATTGTCATGAGCACGACCATCAAAACCATGTGCTCACAACCCACCATTAACAGGTTTTAGTTGGCAAATTAATTAATTAACCAATCATGATTAACCATCATGAGTTATCATTAAGCCATCATTAAATAATAGTGAGTCATAAGTTATCCCAATAGTGTGCTAATGTTTCTAAGCTTGGCTAAGCAATCACATCTAATATCTAGCTGAACCAATATATAAAGCTCAACTAGTCAATTTATAATAACCCAAGGTATCAAGGAATAAAGTAATCAAGAACAAAAGGGCTATAACAAACAATAGGTTAATTCCACCCAATGACATTCGAAAATAAATGCAATAGTTGAATAGAAACAATAGCTTTAAACGGGATCAACATGTTCAAAGGGTTATTTGGGATCTGTGTGACTTGCCTTGCTGGCCTTGGAACTCTTCAAATTCTTCTCCTGCGAAAACGGACTCTCCGGAAACGTCGGAATCTAAACAGAAAAGAGCAAAACACCAAAACAGCACATAAACAAGCATGAACAGTACATGTGGATATTTTTAACATGTAGATCTCAATTTTAGAAAAATTTAGAGACTTGAACCAACTAAATCCGAGCTAAGATGAATTAGTTATGAATTTTTAAAGATTAAATCGGATTAAAACACTTATATGGATTTTAATTGAATTATGACGCAATAATGAATTATTTTTGAAAAGGAAAAGAGGATTTATTGCGTCAGCGGCTAGGGTTTGCGGTGGACCGGGTGCACAGCGACGGTTCACGAGAACGGACGGCCGAGATCGATCCATCCAAAACGAACGGCCGGGATCGATCGGTCCACAGCCAGACCACAGCGGTCGGCACCGATGGCGTCAGCGGTGACGTCACCTCCGGCGGCGACCGAACCGCGCGAGCTCGCCGGTGAACGACGGCGCGGCGGCGCGAACGGAGAGCACCTACGGGTAGCGGACGGCACGACGAACTCACCGGTGACCAAAGAAGCGGCGGAAGAACAACGGACGGCGACAGCGGCGAAGAAGAAGCGGCGGCGACCTCCGGCTTGACGACGGCGACGATGTTCCGGCGGTCGACAGCGACGGCGGAGGGGCGGACGAGGACGGCGACGCGACGGCGGCCTTCCCGAGCGACGGCGACGACCGGAGCGACGGCGGCGCACGGCTGGAGCGACGGCGGCGACGGCGGCGCTAAGCTACACGGTGCTAGAGCTCTACCGGCGACGAGAGGCGAAGGCGAGGGTGGCGACGGGTAGCGGAGACACCGGGGATCCTTTTATAGGGGCAAGGACACGGCGGCGAAGGCCCACGGCGGCCGGCGACGAGAAGGAAAGATTAGGGTTCGGAGGAGAGAGATGAATCCGATTCGAGATCGAATCCACGAATTTCCAAAGTGATTTAGATAAAGTTCCAAAAGGGAAAAGGTAGAGGAGGTCCCGAAGATCATTTCCCCTCTATTGATTTCATCGGAAACGGAAAGGATCGGCCGGATTTGGAAGGAGACGACGGCGGCGCGGCGCTAGGGTTTCGGGCGGCGGCAGCGCGAGGAAGACGAAGAGTCTGACAGGTGGGACCCACCTGTCAGCGGGCGGGAGCGCGCGCGCGCGAGCGACGGCTGCGGCTGCGGACTGGGCCGACTTGGGCCGGAGAGAGAGAGAGAGGGTTTTGGGCCGACTTTCGGCCCAAAGCCAAAAGAGACTTTTAAAAACCTTTTTCCATTTAAATTACTCATGAAATGCAATTCCATTTATTAAAAATACTTCCTTAGCTCAAATAAATCCCAGAAAAATCTAGGAATTATAGAATTAAGCAAAGTATTTAATGAAATTTTATCTGGCCCCATTTTATATTGGAATTTATTATTTAAAATTAGATCTTCTCTTCTAGGCTTTTAAAATCATTTCTAATAATGCCAATTAAACAACAATTTATATTTTTAGGATTTTTTTAGGATGTGACAGTGAACCGGTCCTTAATTGTCATGAGCACGACCTTCAAAACCATGTGCTCACAACCCACCTTAATCCAGTTTTGATTACCAATTAATTAACATAACACGATTAACCATCGTGAGCTACCATTAAATATAACCATAATTAATAATATAGTATAATTCACCCCATTTATGATGCTAATGTTTCTAAGCATGGCTAAGCAATTATATATATATAGCATTTAGCTGAACCAAACCAATATATAAAGTTCTAGCTAATCAAATTATAACCCATAGGAAAATAAAGTCATCTTCGGCCATTAATTAATTGGGAAAGGATCACCACCCGATGACATTCGAAAATAATGCATAAGTTGAAATAAAACATTAGCTTTAAATGGGTTCAACATGCTCAAAGGGTTGTTTGGGATCTGTGTGACTTGCCTTGAGCTTCTTCGAACGCTTCTGAACCTTCCTCAACGAAAACGCTCTCCTCCGGAACGTCGGAAATAAAGCAAATGAACAAAATCAACAAAACAGTATAAAAACAAGTATAAACAGTACATGTGGATATTTTTAACATGTAGATCTTGATTTTAGAAAAATTTAGCAACTTGAACCACTCAAATCCGAGATACGATGATTTAGTCATGAATTCCCGAAGTTTAATCGATTTGCATCTAATAAAGAAAACTAAAAAAAAGATTTATGACGTCATCGCTGACATCATCACCGGCCATGGCACTGCTCCACGCGACCACCGGCAATAGAGAGCTCGGCCGGGCTAACGGAGGACGTCTACGCGTAGGGGACGACGACGCGAACTCATCGGTACTAGCAAACACGACGGACGACGACGAACGGCGGCCGGCGACGAGGTCCCAAGGCGGCACGGCTCGGCTCAACGTCGATGGCGACGCTCCGGCGGTCTTCGGCGGCTGCGAAGGGGCGGCTGGGGTTCCTCTCCTCCATGCGCACCCAACGGCGGCGACGGGAAGCGGAGGCGACGGCGCTGGCGGCGGCGCGGCGCGGCTGGAACGGCGCCGGCGCCGGCGACGGCGGCGGCGCAGCGCGGCTGGAACGGCGCCGGCGCCGGCGACGGCGACGGCTAGGGCAACGTGGCGGCGGCGCTACGGGCGACGAGGGAGCTCGGGACTTGGGGCAAACGGAAGAGGACGACTAGGGGATGCTATTTATAAGCATGGGTGGAGGAGATCGGCTCAGGAACGGATGGATTTGGTGAAGGAAGATTCGGGCTTATCCCGAGTTCACCCGAATAAAAACGGCCGAAATTCATGAGATAGATAACGAATTTGATGGGGGTTTCTTCGGGATTAGGCAGAGAAGATAGAGAGGAATCCGTTTTTGCAACCAATTTTGGAAGGGAAGCAACGGATGCACCGGATTTGATGGAGGAGGAGGCGACTGCACAGGTTGGCTCGGCTCTGTCTGGAGCTGGAAGACGATACTGTAGCGGCAGGGAGGGAAACTAGACTTTTTGGGCTGGGCCGGAAGGGAGCAACAAAGGACTTCCAATTTAATAAATTAATCAATGAGATGATCTTTAAATTGTTAAAAATACTTCCAATGCTCAAATAATTTCAAGAAAAATCCTGAAAATACTTGGACACTCAAAGTATTTAACAAAATTAAAATCAGATCATTTAATGATTAATTTAATATTTAAATAATTGCTGAACTGCTCTTTGTATTATTAAAATTAAGAGTTGAGCTCCGAAAAAATCCAAGAAAATTCCAGAGAGTATAATTAACCATGGAGAATTTAATAAAAATTAAATCCATCCATGCTTTATACTTAGGAAATTTTATTTCCCCACATTTAACTTCACTTGAAAATTAATGAATACTTAATATAAATTCTAATAATAATTTATTAAATAATTTATAAATCCTGAAACGAAAATCAGGGTGTGACAATAAGGAATCGTCGAAGGAAGACAAAGAAATCTAGGGCTTTGTGGGAGACGAAGGGTCCGAGGCTTCTAAGAAGATGGAGGATTTTTGGAAAACGGACTTGAAATGGATCCCAAAACCCCTTTAAATAGGCGCACTACCTGGCGGTTCGTATTCCAAGGAGAGAGATTGCCGCCGAAAAATCCTGAGGCCCATTGCGGGCGGTTGTTCAGACTTCAATTTAAATTCATATTCGAACCGTTTGACTCCCTTTAGCGTTCTCGATGGCTCCACATCTCCACGGTTCTGCACCGAGATCGACCAGGTGAGCACGACAATGCGCTAACAGGAGAGTCGCGGGCGACAACGTGAATTCATTTAAGTTGAAGTCGGGGGCTAGTGTCAAGGTTACGGATAAGGAATACCTCATATCCTACGACTTACGGAATACGCAGATATGGTATATCTTCACGTATACAGACTATTCCCATATACGTTGGTGGAATTTGTTACGAATTATGGAAAATATCTCCACGAGCCAAGTGATTTCCAAAGTCCTACTCGGAAGAGATAGAGTTTCTGTTATATCGTACAAGATCCGATGTCTCCGAGTCTTACTTGGGGATCAAGATGATCCGCGGTATAAAAGGGACCCCCGAGGAGGGGTGCAAGGCATCGAATCTCATCTCCAACACACCCACCATAGTTTCCGAAGTCGGAGTACGCGAAGCCAAGTCGCCGGAAGATCTCGTCGAATACATCGACTATGATCTCGTCGGTATCATTAGTTTCGTCTACTTCCATTGTAATATGTGGTTTTCTGTCATCAATCTCATATAAACTGGACTAGGGCTATTACCTGACAAGGGGCCTGAACCAGTATAATCTTTGTCTTCTATTTGCTCGATGTCGTATTACGTAGATCCTCGTTCCAACGTACCCCAATACCTAAACTATCCGGTCTACGAGTATCACTCGTCGACACATTCAAAATTCTATTGCCGATGCTCATCAAAATAGAGATCGATGAGATGAATTTAATGAGGACGACGTGATGAAAACATGTTTCTGCGAGTTGTGAACTCAATAATATCATCTGTTTTTAACGGGTTGTCCATATTGGTTGGAACGCCAATTCCAAATCTGCAACAACAACACAACATTACATATAACTCCAATAGTTCTTCTAGGCGTTTCAAATTGGTATCACTAACATTGTTAACATTGTAGATTTCCAATCCAACATCATCCAACGCGCGAAGTTTCATCCAATTTGTTTCTAAATAAGACACTCGACAACCATCGCATGACAGGAGGGTAGCAAACAAAAATCTGACGTCAAGAGATGCAAACTTTATCAATCTTATAATATGCAAACTTCACAAATTTTTCATGTAAGTTTGTGAAAATAATGGTATTGGTTTTAGAAAAACTATTAAAAAGTATTCTGTTTCATATAATATGAAACTTCTTTTAAGTTTAAAAACTTAGTGGGACTAAACACTTTAGTCCATGGCTGTTTGAATATAGGGACTAAATATCATTAATTGCATTGTACAATGACTATGTTACCTCTAAAACCATGCAAATAGAAATGACTATGTTACCTCTAAAACCATGCAAAGAGAGATGCACCATACCCATGCGTGAGGGCAGTAGGTAAAAAGGAGCTATAGTCCCAATAACCTCCTCTCATAGGGACTAATAAACTAATGCACTTTAAGTCCTTTTTAGTCCCTCTTGTTTGGGACTTTAGGGATTAAAAGGGACTAAAGTTTTAGTCCCTCCAGCCAAACAAACTCTTAGCAACATTTATAATAGCAAACCAGTTTCATAAATCTAACATCCAATATATTTTAATAGTATATTTATTTTATATTAAAAATATTGTTATGTTTTTAATATAAAAGGTTTTTAAAAAAAGAGTCAAAACATATAAAACAGATGGAGTAAAAGGCAAACATTTACTCAAGCTTAGGTCTCGTTTGGACAACATGATTTCCCGTGTTAAAAAAAAATGCTGGCGCCGTCTCGTTGCGTAGCAAACTGGCAAGTGCCTCAGAATGCAGAAAAATAAAATGATAATAATAAACGGGTACAAAAGCAATCTCAAAATGCAGCGCAGGTAAAGAGCTCAATGTGCAAAGTTAGTCGCTAATGGTCAGGTTTCACCGCCCAAGTTTCAGAACCAAACATGTCAGATCCAAATGGAGATAGAAACTGGAACAGGAGTGTTATTTTTCAAAACTACAAATATAAAAGGAAGCATTTTGAGCAGAGCAGCTGATGAGGCAAATATCATACAGAGAACAAAGGTTAGATAACAAAACTACTGGGAACTTAACATACTTGGCATAGTTGCATTGTGTCAAGCTGAGTGCCTTGCATACCACAGAAGCTCACTGACAATCTACTACAACGAGCAGCAAAAAAAAAACTACCAGCAACCAGTTCAAGAGAAGTCTTATAACCAGTTGGGAATCTTCAACTAAACTTCATCAACCACATCTCTATGGGAATCGCCAACATCTCATCATATAAGCAGTTGGGAACCTTTGATCTTTGGGAAGTTAACGCACCTCCACAGCTTGCCCGCTGCTGCCATCAGAGCTCTCTGCTACCAACGGGAAGTTTGCAGAGAAGCAGCTACATGTGTATAGTAGGCCAGTTAGACTGCACAGACAGGAAAAAAGCACTGAATCAGCGGTGACAATCACTTAGCAACTTAGGCATCTGAATATGAAAAGGAAAAAACAAGGGAGAGAAAATATTTCGGCAGTTCACTTGCAAGTTCCCAGAAAGTAACGTGGTAGCATGAGAAGCAAAATGATAGGAGTTGAAGGCAGCAGATTTGTAAAACAAATATGAAGAACAGGTAATAAGCAACGAAAAGTAGTTAACTTTGAAAGCAGATCACACGCATGACGGACTGAGGTGCATTACAGTAAACAAAGACCGATTTCAGAACATGATAATTAAATAAGGAGTTCTATTTTGTTGAGATAATATGCAAATAAGGTTTTTTTTATCCAATTCACAGCTAAACCATTGCCAAAAACTTTTGTACCTTTCCTTGCTCATGGCAAGACAGAAGAATATTAATGCAAAAATGACAAGAAACAAAGATGCAACACAAAAAAAAACTGAACCAGAGTACCAGACAATGCACCACATGACCTTCTGATTATAGATAGAACACTACTATCAGAAATTTGGCTCACATTAGAAAGATAAGTGAAGTTTAAAAGCAAACGTAACTTGGCAACAATCATAACTTCAGTTCAATATATATACCAATACAAATGTTAGATTCCTAAAAGGTTCCCTCCAAATTTTACAAAAAAAAATAAAAATTTTATCATTCACTGTTTTTATAATACAAAATAAACTAGTATCTAAAGACAACGACATTAATGAAGAAACTTAAATCATGATAAAGTAAATTACTAGTATTTAGTGCTATTTGATTACCATGAAAAACATATTACCTTACTTGTCACAAGTTTGTTTCCTTTTTCTTTGCGAGGGAGGAAGAGCCTTTTTTATTTGTGGGAGAGCCAGGTCATTTCCAATAGAACCAATGCCAAAAATATGATGCACACTGAACCTTGCAGTATTTCCTGATGGTGACAATACTGCAGCATCTACTTGGGTCTTCTCATAGTCGACCATCAGTCTTTTTTGAGCCCTTGGGATATGGCCTGGCAAAAGTATGCCTACAGCTGTATCCAGTTCCTTCTTCGTGATCTAAACAAACAAGTATGAATGTTACATGTCTACAAACCTATTGTTCCATAACTTCTGAGAAAAGAACATGAAAGTGCACATACCCTTCCTGGTACTGTATAATGTCCAAAGAAACATCTACAGAAATAAAGCTGGGAATACCCACAATTCTCAAAGTAATCATTAGCAGGTACCCAGTCCTGCAATTCATTCTTTACAGAATATGTCAACGCAGAACTCATACGAGGCACCCTTCTTGTTTTTCTTTTCCAATAGCCACAATCCTGCAATACCTCCTCGAATAATTCTCTGTCTGAAGTGAGTCTTTCACGATGAAACCCCACAAGTCCTTCAACAATCTGGACTCTCCTCTCTGATGATTCAAGGCTGATATTCTTGAAAAAGACAGCCCTTGCCCTCCAAGAACGTCCAGTAGATGGCACATCTTCAAGTAAAGATATTCTGAACATAAAATCTTCCACGTACAGCGTATATGATAGATAACCTGAGGTTGGATCAGTGTATCTAAAGTGGTCATCAATAATCTTCTTGAACGATAACCAATCATTTATATATCTTCTACTTGTGAAATCCGTCATGGGGGCATTAATGTCAATCAACTGGTAATACTCTATATAATAGACATCATGTATGTCAAAGCCACCAAAACATTTCCCAGAACAATGGGCCCTTTCCAGACAGAGAGCCAACATCTGTCCAACTTTAGCTGCTGCATCTTGCAAAAGTACACCACCCCATTCTTTTGAAGATTTTAAAAGGGATCTTGGTAAGTTCACATGCTCGAACCATTCAGCCCAGGGATCATGCCCCTTCACACTATGGATATGATCCAGTAGAGGAATTTTGTTTGCCTTAATCATTCTATCAACAATCCTGTAGTCACACACACACACAAAAGAGTCACATTGATGTTCTGTGAGCAATCCTATATATATGTTCTAAAGATAGGAATACACACCTCTCGCAACCAGCAGGAGGCTCTCCACCGCCCCGGCTTCTGGAATTGACAAATATGAGAGAACCTTTATAGAGATGTGATTCCTTCACCATCTTCTTTTTGTCAATCATGCCCATGGAGTATGTGTAATACACATCCTTTGGCCAATAATTTGTCTTTTCAATTGCCCGCTGGATAACAGCAGAAACTTAGTCGTCATTTTCTGTATCTACTAGTATCGTCTGTCTGTTCAGCAGGAAACTAACCTACATATAACAAAGAAAACCATTTGAGGATCAAATGCAAGTTATGAATGTTGTAAATGTAAAGGACTCAGAAGCAAGCATACCTGAAATTTGCCCTGTCCACTGTTGCCAGGGGTTGAGGCAAATTGTAATTCCTCCTGTTCCACAGCAACTTTGTCGTTCGATGATGAGGGGACTGTATAGGGGAAAAAGGGGAACCCACATCAGTTTCAACAAATTAGTTATCTGAATATGAAGAAACAAAGACATAAAACAGTACAAAAATTAGCACTGTAGTACTAGTGTATTACAAGAAAAAATACAGCCAGGAATGACACAGAATCCTATCTTTCAGAACAAGTTGAGGGAGTTGGAATTATTAGTGGATAAGCTGTAATTGGGGCATATCGGGCCCTATGTTCTGAGCTTCTGGAATACAATGGGATCTTCATAAAGTTGATCTTTACGAGTCTTACAGTCAATTCGATTGGAAAATCTAATGGCAAAAAGAAGGGGATTCATTAGCGCACTATTTAGTACGAATCGGTGAAATGAGGCAACCAATCAAAACTATTCGACATGCTTCAGTAGATTTCATAGACAAATGTCATGGAACAGATCACATGATGATAATGATGGTGCATAACAATTAAATGGCAGTAGTTCAGTTCACTGAAAAGACGTCATTTGACGATTTGAGGCATATTGCAGTAAACATGATGAGTAGGGATTGTAAAACAAAGCTTATCCTTTCCAATTAGCGGTTAAACCATTGTGAAAAACTTTTGTAGTGCCATTTTCCTTGCTCTTGGAAAGAGGGATATGAAGCTTTAAGCAAATTAATCCAGAAAAGAGAAGAACAAAGATACCAAAAGAAAACTCACCCACAGACACGGTACAGTTGCAATGAGCATCAGCATAAAAATGATTCTCATCACAATCAACATAGGAATGCATTGGCCTGTGAACATCCCTCAGAGCATTCTGTATGTTGTTAGGATGTGATGACAGGAAGTCCACAACTGGTCTTGGATAGAAGGACTACAGAGTTGATATCAAACTCATTTTTTTTAACGAATATATCAAAGTCAATTGCAATATTTGTAATCGTTTGAATGCTTTAAAACTTTGCAGGACTTACCATTCCAGTGGCATTGCACATCTGAATCAGGTCGCTGCAGAACCTTTGTACTTCCTCCGGGCGCATTCGTGAAAGATTCAGAGAAGTCCAATTATCCAAAGCTCCTCCATTAATGATTTTCTGTAAAAATAAACAATTAGACAAAAAATGTAACAATACTAAGAAATATTTCTACGAACGATCTGAAACTTATAATATTAGTGCCTTCCCTTTAAATAAAACTCAAATTTGCATCTGCAAGTAAATTATGTTGGCTGAGTACTACAATTTGTATCTTCACGAATTTTACATACATATCAAATAAGACTTTATGAGAGAGATACAACATATGTTAACTGGTTTGTCATTTTAACATACCCTGAAACAAAAAGGGTCAGACATCTTCGGCTATCCCCACATAAAAAACAAAAGTTATGAGCCTAAACATTAAAAAAGCTAAACAAGTAACCATGAATTCGCTTCAACAAAGCAATGCTAAGTTATTTTGAGTTTTGGGCGAAACTGAGTTATAACAATGAAGCACGTCATCACCTCTTCAGCGATGTTCCAATGTCCAACACTAGGCACACCTGTTTTCTCCATATCACAGAAGTACTGAAGAACAGTCATTGTTGTTCCTTGCTCACCAACAGGACATCTAACAGCATCGAATAACAGGCATAAGTTTGGGAGGAATAAAACAGTAATTATTCATGTTATAAAGAAGTGAACAAGTATAACAACAAAATGTAGGCCCTAATGAAAAGATGACAACAAACTGCTATACTCCATCCGGACAGGAAAAATTGTTTGTAATGCATCATTTACACAGTATTTCAATTGAATAGTTATGGATTTTCAATTGCACAGATAGATATCTAAGGCAGAACCTGCATGTTCAAGAAAAAAATATCTATGGCAGAAAAAAAAATGCCCAAAATCCACATAATGTACCAATATGCCCAGAATCCTTAACACGGACCTTTCTAATATTATATCAAGTATCAACGATCTGGTACATTTTTGCCCCCATTGCTTACAGCATGCAAACAAAATAGAAGCTATAACAGCAGCCGTGAGAGGAAAGATAATTACATGTTATTGCTCATAGGAATAGGGGTGATCCCTGTTATCTTATATCTTCCGATTTGGTCATCATGGTGGTTTGTTTCAATGCAAACATGACATAATACTTTCTTTAGCTGAACATGTTGAAAAAAGAATGTTAGTCATTATAGGTATTATATAGCACATTTTGTAAATTCCCTCGGTAGGAATATTACCTGCACACGGTTCTGCTCTAACAAAGGTCTTGAGGTGTAACTTATGTTCAGGAACCCATCTATAATTTGGATAATTCTCACAGGCATAAAGGATGCTGCAGACATATCTGAATGAAGTAGATCAAAAACGGTAGTTAGTATCTAAATATTCCCTCCAGTCACAAATATTTAACATTTAGGTCAAGATTTGGTCAAACTTTTGAAACTTTGACCATAAATTTTGTATTAGAATAATTTTCTGATAGCTTTTTTAAGGCATTACACATACCATTTTTTTTGTTTTTTTTAGATGTTATTGATGGTTAAAGTTTCATCAAATATTGTCCTAACATCAAATAGATATGACCAGAGGGAATAATATTAATATTCAGTGAAAACTAATAAGCAATAACTGAACGGAAGTACCCGTATTGAGTGAAATCCCTATCTTTCTCAGGCGCAAGCTTTGATGGTAACCTCTCCAAGACTCAAGTCCATCACCAATGTAACCCTGGTGACCAATCTGAGTACAAAGAAAGGATCTGGGCCCTGTGACATGACTGCAAAAAAGGTAATTGTATTTACAACATTGTCAATACCCTGGTCAAGAAGTTATCAATCAAATGTCAAATGAGAAAGATCTCATACTTCCGAGAAAGTTTATCACTGAGGATAACATCAAAAACATGGATGATTTCTTGGGCTATGCCCCTGTGCTTTCCGAGCAGAAAGCGCTGGAGGTGGTACAAGTTTGTTTTGCCAACAATTTCAATTGTGATCTTAAATTCCTTTTGCGCCCTGCAGAAGGGCAAGACATAATAATCTAATATTGAGAAACATGTAGCTCGGTACATAAGAAAACTCTTAGCTAGAATCACACAAACCTTTCTTTAGCATTCTTTTCTGGATCAAATACTTTGACCACAGACTCCTTTGATTCAAAAGGAAGTGAACCATTGGTTTAGAGACTCTCTCTTCCGTCATATGCTGGCCGTTTGCCACCAAGAGTTGTGAACCCGTGCAACTTGATGAGCTCATCAGGTAGAATCCTGCTTGTTTGACTTGAAGTAGTCTTTGTATTGATAACGAACTGTAAGATTTTCAGAACAACTCGATGAACTTCATGCATATAAATTTATAACCTTTTTATTGGGAATTCAGAACGAAATTTTCAGGGGAAAAAGGAAGGATAACTTTTCTATTGGAATTCAGAACAAGATTTTCAGGGGGAGGAGGGGGGAATGAAGAATAATTTGGAGCTACTTAACATGAAGTCATGAACCTACACCTCAAGATCACATAATAATAACTAAACGAATAAAATTAATTTCAGAGAGCAGTCAACCAACAGTATTAGAACCACCATTACAAGACCAAACTACTGAAACTTGAGTGGCGGTTCTGATTATCTAGATGTAATGGAAATGCAGTAGTACAGGTTACGAGTAACACACACTATCGGAGTCGATTCATGGGTGAAAGAGATATGAAAGTGACGCCGCAACCATGAAAAATAGAATGCCCAGAAACGAAAGCTACACCTATTTAGGGACTAGCAGTCTAACAGATCGGAATAAACAGAAATCCAGCAACAAAAGAGTGATCTCCCCGTCGATTTTCTCCATTTAAGTGGAGGATCTTCTCCAGCAATAGGAAAAAACTACCCTGCTACACATAACCGCATTACTCACATGGGGCGGCAGGCCATGGCGGGCGCTAAAGGAGAAGTTCAGACGAGCGCCATGGCGGAGCGCTCAGTACGGGTGGCGGCTAGGCTAACGATTTACCCAAGAAGTGGGGGAGGATTGAGGAGAGCAGACGATGATGGAAGGCCCGTCAAAGCCGATAAGAACTGCGGTCAAATAGGAAAAAAAAATGAAGATTAAAAGGCCGCTAGGCTACCTATACAGCTCAGAAATCAGTACCCATCATCTTTAAAGCCCAGAAACAGAGAGCCCGTATTAAACAAGTACAAAAATAAATTTATTTAAACCGTTATTTTCTGGTTGAAGATCAAACTTTAAACAATTTTAAAACCACCATTATTTAAAAACAAAGTCAATTATGTTGGCCAGGAAGATCTCCAAATCAAGATTGTACGGCAAGCAAGCAGTTTATCCAATTCGTCTAAATTAACAGACACCATGGAGATCGAGTTGGCCAGGCTAAATACAGATAAAACAAGCTTAAAAGAAGCACAGCAAACGAAACACGATGGAAGGTTTTTTTTCTTTAAAAAAAAAAGAAACATCCCGAAGAAACTAAACGACGTACGTAACGGACCAAAATACCTTGATCAAGCCATATAGTCACAAGTCTTATCGACTATACTAGTAATATTTTGCAACAAATTTGTTGCTGTGAGTACGACTTCTCCCGAGAAACGAAAAAAATTCGTAAATTTTGCCAAAACATTAGAACACATCGATTCGGGCCATTAGGCCTCTAATAAAAGACGGCAATCTAGCCTCACACACAAACAAAAAAAAAACAGAGGTGGGCTACCCGCTGCCCCACTTCTATAAACAAGCAAGAATCAATCTAAAAGTTGCCTGCAGAAAAAGGATAGCTAGCTATCCAATACTAGTAGTCAATAAACAAGTCAACCAGGAAAATAAAAGCTCGAACAAACAGCAATACTAGTATACTGTACTACTAAAGATGCTCACTCCCATTTAAGGCTTCAGTTTACCCAAAGCGGTAATCTCCAGAAACAATTAACGAGTCAAAAAAAGATGAACAAAAAAACACACACACGAAGAAGTAGGAACAAGCGATGCAAGAGTGGATTCAACGAGAAGCTTAATTTGTTTCCAAAACCAAACCCAACCAAGCTCCCGCAAAAGGGAGATATCAAGCTCTGTAACTTTGATACAATGGAAAAAGTTTTGGAAAAAGAGAGGAAAAAAAAAGGGCAAGCATGCCTGACTGCCTGTGCGTATTGAGCAGCAGTACATGCATGCGTCATGCGTGTCACGAGATTGCATGCAACTGGAGGAACCGAAGTAGAATGACCAAATTAAGAAGAGGCAGACAGATAAAAAAACGGAGGAAAAAATAACTTGAAACAAAACGCGAGAGATTAATCCGTCATACGAACGCTAGTTCCGGCCATAAACACCCACAAGGATGAGATCGGAAGCGTCGTTGGATCACCGCACCGTACATCGCAAAAACTTACGAAATCAGCCACTAGCTAGCATGAGAAACTGCAAAAACCACTCAAAAACTAACGTGCAAAACCAGATCTGCAGAGTGCTACTAGACAGCGCGCGGCAACATCTACAACTGGATCGATCGAGGAGAAGGCAGCACACGTAGATCTGGAGGATGATGAGGAGGAGGAGGATGAGGAGGAGGAGCTCACGTCACAGAAGAGGTCGTTCTCCTCGATCATCACCTTCTTCCCATTGGACGCCCCACAGCCCGGCCGCACCGGATCGATGTCCGACGCCGCCACCGCCACCGCCTCGCCACCAGCCGCAGCGGGTGGAGGCAGCGTGGACTCCTCCATGAGAGGAGCCGATCGCCACAGGACCGCGCCGCCGAGCTCGTACGCGGCCTGATCGTGCGGCGCCGGGATGGCCGCCCTTGCTCCGTAGTAGACGACGACGTCGACCAGCGGCGGGGGCTCGTGCTGCTGTGGACGACCCGACATGCGCAGCGGCGCCCAGACGAAGCCGGTGGCGGTGGGACGATACGGCGCCATGGCTCCGCCGCCGCCTCCTTCCCCGGGCGCGGAGCAGCCTGCAGGGTCGCCGTACCGCGGCTGCTGCTCGCCACGGCCCCCTCCTCGGTCGTAGGCCATGGCAGAGAAGGGGGTGAAGGTAAAAGCAGAGAGGAACTAGCGCGAGGGTGGGGGTAAACTAGACTACTAGAGGAGAAGGACATGGCAAGCCATGGTAAGAGAGGCCAAGGAAGAAAAAACCCAGAGGTGATGAGGTGAGCGCGAGGCGAGGCTGGAAGAAAGGAAGGGGGAGTCGTAGTGCTTGCTTTTCTTGAGGTTAACTAGATTCTAGAAACCCTAGACAGGTGATCGAGAGGGGCAGATGGGGACCGAGGTAATCTTACCACTCGCGGTGACTGTATTCTTTTTATGTAGGGAAGAGTGATGATTATGAATGATGATTAAGGTGTTCAAAACTTGTTACCAGGTTTTGAAATGGATCATGCGATTAATTAAGTTTAATAGGGGTAGTTAATCTGGCCGATTAATCGAGTGGTTTTCGATTAATTGTTTTTTCAACCCCTGAAATCAAACACTAGCTGTTATTTAAAGCATGTTACCTAAAGCATAAAAAACGTACTAGCATCTTTCTCATGTCATGGGCCCCATCTGTCATAAAAACAGCACCCCATATACAATTTGTCACTGTAAAAATAAAAGATCACAGTGTAAATTCATATAATTGACTAATAAAATACAGAAGACGTACAGTGGTTACCATATTTAATTTATCAAAATTAATTACTTAGTTTTGTTCTGTCAAACAAATTATATGTGTACTAACCACAAAGCTGGCTAGCTAGCTGTTGCTAATTATCTATCCACGGATATTATCTAATAGATCTCGCAATATATGTTTGATAATTGGCATTTTCTTTTGTGTGATATATATACTGATATATGCCAATTCATCCTTTAGGCAGGGGCAGGACAAAGTGTGTGGAGCAGTGTGGGCAAAAATTTAAACTGGCTGAAACGACGAAGGCACTCCATTCCAAGATGAATCATATCGGAAAGAATAAAGATACGGTCTGGCACGATTAATTGCTAGGTGTAGTCTCTTCTACATGAACCCATGTATGCATGGCAGCATATGCACAGCTGCACGTACCGTACGTGTCACATACGATGAAAATATCTTCTTCTTCTTCTACTACTGCTACAGGGGAGGGGAACGATGAAAATTTCTTTGACACGCGCCTTAATATATGCCTTGTACAAGTGTACAATATTGTAGTAACATAAAAGCGATCGGCCATGCATGCATGCATGGATACACACACACATTATGTTCATGTGTACTTATCAAACTAGCTAAAGAATATCGGTCTCATCATCAGTTCATCACCGGCACCGGCCAATTAATTAATTAACCCTCCACACATGCACCGCATGCATGCACACGTTATTACATCTTTCTCGCTAGCCATCTATTAGAGATTACTGGGAGTAATTAGTTACTAACTAAAATTGAGAAACCATAGCGAACTCATGCATGTATGGGCGTACTAACTAGACGTTGCATGCGTTCGAAGTTTGGATCGCTAGCTCTTGGTCTCTCTGCACAGATCGCATATGACAGACCGGCCGTTGCAGCTGCCATTAATTCCGGCGAAATTAATTAAAGGCAGCTTTAGCTCTAGCGATCGAGACGTACGATACTGCGTTGCATACATGCAAATGCGTCCAAGCGGCCGGTCATGCATGCACTGCATCTCCATCGCGATCAGCGCCCCCAAAAGTAAAAAGCAAAAGGTAGAGCAACCTAAACAACGCTGCATACATCGCTTTTTTCCTTTTTGTTTTTCTTCTTCTACTACTACTACTTTTTTCTTTTCTAATCGTATCTCTAGCTCTTTCGCGCGCGGCTGTGTGGCCAAACCAAACCCGGGTTGGGTTAAATGGTTAACCATTCACTGCCCTGGAGTGTTTTTTCTTGACTGATCACTGATGTGTGGTAGGGGTAGGTGGGTAGGTGTGGGGTTAACCAGGGAATATCTGATCGAATTTCTGATTGGTGATCAAGTACACCTTGCATACATTGCCTGCGTAGTAGTCCGTACGTACGGTGGCAGCGTGGTTGGTAAGGTTACCACACCGGTAACCCCGGTCCCCCAACTCACGCGCGCTCTGCGAGCGTGCCTGATGAGACGCGCTTGCACACCAACGGAAACACCGCTTCGAGCGTGTCGCTTCCCATCGGGCCCACCTGACCTGACACGCCCGCATCGGCCGCGCCCACCGGACACACGCATCTCTCATCCTCCCCCTCTGCGTGTGAGCGCTCCAGGACAAACCGCCGAAATTTTGATAAACTGGTCCTTTTTAAAAACTTGTTTCAAAATTAGACCACGTAAAAAATTTTCCTTACATCAACCGCCTTGGTACCAAGGTCGTATGGATCAGCACAAAAAACATTAGTCCTAACCCCTAGCCCATGTAACACCCGACTCGCCGTCGTGATAGGACCTAAGGTTCATCGCATTTGACTTAAGATTGTGTTTGATACGTTTATGATGAGATGGCTTATATTTTAGCATTTGTTGATGTTTGTGACTTGTGAGCTGTGGAGAGGGTATTTGTTGTTTACGGTATGTGCTCGGATACTAAGTGGAGAGCTTTCTGGGAACCAAGCTAAATCTAGAACCTCAATGTAAAAATGGTTGGCGTTGAGGTTGACAACCTAGGCACGAGCACAATGGTGTTGAAGTTGGGCACCTCGGTGCCACCTAACATAGGAGTTGTGTTTCACGAGCCATTGGCGCGTAGCTAAGTCTCCAACCTTAGCGCCCGTCACTGGCGCGATCAGGTTAGGCACCGTGGTGTCATGTCGCTGTTGTTGATATTGGGTGCTTCAGCACTAAGGTGGTGTTTGGATTCAGAGACTAAAATTTAGTCACTGTCACATTGGATGTTTGACACTAATTAGAAGTATTAAATGTATACTAATAATAAAACTAATTGCATAAATAAGAGCTAATCCGCAAGACAAATTTTTTAAGCCTAATTAATCTATAATTAGCACATATTTATTGGAGCATCACATAGGCTAATCATTGATTAATTAGGCTCAATAAATTTGTCTCGCGAATTAGTTCAGGGTTATGGAATGGGTTTTGTCATTAGTATACGTTTAATATTTCTAATTAGTAGCCAAACATCCTATTTGACAGGGACTAAAATTTAGTCTCTAGATCCAAACAGGGCCTAAGGGCGGTCGGCACTAAGATCCTGTATTTTTGGGGGATCAATTTCTAAATAAAATTATGCTAGTTTTGAATTAAGTATTAAAAGGATAAATTTGTTAAATTTTGGGGACAAGCCACGTGTAGGCATGGGAGCGTGGTGGTAAGGGAAAAGCTTGAATTGCTCGCTCGGTCTCTAGCCGCAAACGGCAAGCATCTCCGCTCTCCGCTCTCCGCTCTCCGCTGCTCGCTCGCGTGGCGGTCGTTTCCGCCTCCGCGAGAGGAACGGGGCCCAGCTGTGTAGTGGTAGCACGTAGCAGTCTGTCTAGCAGAAGAAGCAGCGTACCCTGCGCCAAAAGAGCAAAAGAAGAAGAAAAAGGGTTGCTGTTTGTAATCTGTCCTATCCTAGCACAATGTTTGCAAGAACTGTTTCCTTCAAACTTTTAACTTTTCTGCCACATCAAATATTTGAACACATAAATAAAGCATTAAATGTAGATGAAAAAAACCAATTGCACAGTTTACATATAAATTGCGAGACGAATCTTTTGAGCCTAATTACGCCATGATTTGACAATGTGGTGCTACGGTAAACATTTGCTAATGACAGATTAATTAGGCTTAATAGATTCGTCTCGCAGTTTATAGGCGGAATCTATAATTTGTTTTTTTATTAGTCTATGTTTAATACTTCAAATGTGTGATCATGTATGCGTGGTACTAGTATACTACTACAACAGGTGACCACTACTAGTATTCTTGCACTTTGAAGTTTGAAAAACTAACACAGGTTTGAACTGGAGTACGATGTGTCTGTGTGTGGTAAATCAAATTAAACATGCACGCCGTAAGGCATTTAAAGTATAAACGTAGACTATTTTTTTAAAGTATTAAACGTAGACTATTTTTTTTAGAGAAGGGTATTTTTTTTTGTCCGGCCTCTATATCCAACTGGATATATGCAGCCATTTTGATTTTAGGAATTTAGCATATCAAATAGGGAACTTAGCTCTCAAATAACCCAATCTAAAATTATATATCCAACCGGATATATGCAGCCATTTTAGCTTATTTGCGGAATCTATAATTTGTTTTTTTATTAATCTATATTTAATACTTCAAATGTGTGATCATGTATACGTGGTACTAGTATACTACTACAACAGGTGACCACTACTAGTATTCTTGCACTTTGAAGTTTGAAAAACTAACACAGGTTTGAACTGGAGTACGATGTGTCCGTGTGTGGTAAATCGAATTAAACATGCACGCCGTAAGGCATTTAAAGTATAAACGTAGACTATTTCTTTAAAGTATTAAACGTAGACTATTTTTTTTAGAGAAGGGTTTTTTTTTGTCCGGCCTCTATATCCAACTGGATATATGCAGCCATTTTGATTTTAGGAATTTAGCATATCAAATAGGGAACTTAGCTCTCAAATAACCTAATCTAAAATTATATATCCAACCGGATATATGCAGCCATTTTGGCTTATTTTAGGAACTTAGCCTTCAAATAACCCAATCTGAAATTCGCTCATTTGGAGATTTGAACTCAGGACCTTGGGATGCTACTCAGGTCACTGCAACCACTAGGCTACATGCCCTTTCGCATTAAACGTAGGCTAATAATAAAACAAATTACAGATTCTGCCTATAAATTGTGAGATGAATTTATTAAGCATAATTAATCCGTCATTAGCAAATGTTTACTGGAGCATTACATTGTCAAATCATGGAGCAATTAGGCTTAAAATATTCGTCTCGCAATTTACACGTAATTACGTATAATTAGTTTTTTTTATTTATATTTAATACTCTATGCATGTGTCCAAATATTCGATGTGATATGTTAAAAAAATTTGCTAGAGGATCTAAATATATGCTCTGAAATGGGAGTAGCGTAGTAGTACAGGGCGAACAAAGAAGACTGCGAGTGCATAAGCATGTCTGGGCAGATCACACGATCGAATGACAAGAAGTCTGGGCATTAGATCCACGTAGGTAGTACTCCTGCACCATGTAGAGGGTCCGCTTGGCTATCTCCTCTGCACGGCACGCACTGTCTGTACAGCTAGCCTACGCCGCGGCAGCTTCCGGATCAGCTGGTCGATCGATCCTGCCTACTCTTACGTTGCATCTGCAGAAAAATCAAGATGGGTTCTACTTTGGCTTGTACATGTCTTGTAGAGAACAGCTAGGGATTCATCGACCAGCGCAATTATTACTCCAGCTGATTGGATTTCCATTTATTAGAAAAAGGAATTAGCTGATTAGATCAAAACCACCTTTAATTTCTTCTGTAGTGCTGTTTTGGTCAATCGTTTTAGGGTTCTTTTTCTTTTTCAAGCCAACTGAAGCATTGAGGGCTCGTTTAGATCAAAAAATTTTAGCTAAAAACATCACATTAAAAGTTTAGACACATACATGAGGCATTAAATATAAAAAAAAATCAATTATATAATTTGCATGTAAATTGTGAGACGAATCTTTTGAGCCTAATTACGCTATGATTTGACAATGTGATGCTACAATAAATATTTACTATTGACAGATTAATTAGGCTTAATAAATTCGTCTCACAGCAGGTGGAATCTGTAATTTGTTTTGTTTTTGTCTATATTTAATACTTTAAATGTGCGTCCGTATACTTTGAAAACTTTACACCCAAAGAAATAAACGCACCTGAGCTCAATGAAATTTCAAATCGGTACCTGAATTCTTCAAGTTTTACATTTTAGGTAATTCATTTTTTCCCCGGTAGGGAGCATATGACCAAGCCTTAGAGTTTTTAATAGCCGCAAACAGCATCAAACCAAGCCATTGGAATTTCCTCGGCATTTCGGCAGAGGCAGCTATGGCAATTCCTTTGTTTTTTTTTTTTGACAATTTTCACATACTCCCTCCAGTGAAATATATTCGATGCAAAGTCAAATATATTTGACTAGAGCGAGAGTTTAATCGTAAAAATCCACTGATATTTTCTATATGTAAGGCTTCTATAAAATTTTTAAAGACTTCCATATACATGATGATTAGATGATATCCATAGTGTTCGCCAAATTTACAATGGATTACGACCATTACAGGTACTATACCTGGATGTTCTACACCTTAAAGCCCGGTTTATGTTTGCTCTTAGTTGTCTGTTTGAGAAACACCAAAACTAAGGTTGAATAGTACACGGTTATGTCTTATATCTCTTACAAAGTCAGGATCACTTCACATCTTCTTGGTAGAAAAGAAATATATTTTCAATGAAAACTGTAGTGCTTAGAAAAAACAAACAAATTTGTTTAATCTCAGACTGCTGATCAAGGCCAATTGATAAGCATCATCAGGATGGTCGAAATGTAACCATTTTAAATTTTTAATCCACTACTAGATGAAAATTACACACATATCTGGCAAGCACACATGCCACTATACGGAGGACCATGAACAACCATTACCATATTTTAAAGAAAGTAAAGAAAAGATTAGAACTCCATAAAATCCTGGAGAATTTCTGATCAAGCTCGAAGAGGACGCCTCGCCGGTGCCGGCGGCCAGTTCTCCTCGCGGCGACGGAGCGCCGTCGCCGACGCCTCTCCGGGCCACTGGAGAAGCGAAGCTCTCCTGGTAAACATACTGCGTCGCGAGGATGACGTCGTCGCCGCCGCCGAGCTCCCTGCCGGCGGCCACCACCTCGCCCCTCCTGAGGTTGTAAACTCCGTACCGATGCCCCTGAGATGAGAGGAGCAGCGAGCGCGTCCCCGCCGCCGCCGTCGTCGCTCACGTGGGCGACGAAGAACCCCATCGTCCCTGCCACGTCGCCGATCGAGGAACCCGGCGGCGACTCGGGTACACACGCATTCCCATGCCTCCTCGTCGTAGTACCGGAGCAGCCACAGCGCCACCACCCCGTCGTACGACGAGGCGGCCATGGTGCCCTATACTCCGATGAGCTGCCTGGTCCAGTCCGCGTCTTGGGTTGGGAGTACCGGAGTAGTCGCACGGCCCGCGCATCGTGTGGAACTCCTCCGCCGCCGTGTCGAACACCCACCACGGTGCGGAACTCCTCCGCCCGGACGTTCCAGACTTCCAGTGGAGGCAGAGCCGCGGAGGGTCATCGGCGGGTGATCATGCCACGACGAGTCCGAGGTGAGGTACACGTCGCCGTTTGGCCGCGTGCCGCCAGCAGCCTCGCCGCCGCCACGGCGTACGTGCGGTCTACTACACGCACGGTACTCGGCCATTGGGGGCGAGCGCTTCACCACCGTCCTCCGCGTCCTGCAGAAGAGAGGACGCGGTACTCGGGCGTGGACGCGTGGAGGTAGAAGGCCCATGACGTCGAAGCCGTCGACCCCGGGGGGGGGAGCGCGCGGCGACCTCCCGCGTCGCGGGGTTGCACACGAAGAGGAACGACGACTTGGTGGTGGTGGTATCGCGCGGGCGCTGCTGCCCGGGCGGTCGCGAGAGGAGGCGGCGCCACGACGGCCGGAAGGCGGTGGAAGATCTCCTCGAGGACGTCGTCGGGAAGCGGCGCCGCCGATTCGGATCCATGGTTTCCTCTATCCCTTCTATTTTCCCTTTTCTCTCTCTCTCTTTTTTATCGCGCGCGCGCGTGTCAGAGATGCGTGGCCTTTATACAGGATGCAAGTTGGTAGTCTCACTGCCCGTATAAAAACCCGCTTGCTAATTTATTTCTTAGTATAAAATTTAGAAGAAAAAATAAACTAGAAGTAAGATAAGCGGACTAAAAAACCCGTTTGCCCGCTCCACTTGCATCCATATAAGTCCATTTTACTTTTTTAATGACTGAATCTGAGTATCCTTCAACTGAATATCTCAACCTCCAACTATTAAAACCAGTGCAATTTGAAGAATGGTTTTGCTGCCGTCACGTTTACGTGATAGTTTTGACCTGATATGTGGCACTGTTTTAATAGTTAAGGATATGAATCAGATTGGCTCATTAGTTAAGGGAGTCATAGTGAACTATCCCTTTATATACCTACCTGGTTGTTGCCAGCTCGTGGGCCGGTCCAGGAGAGGCCCATTACATTAGTCCATCAGGCCCAACCCGGGCTACTCTTAGGCTGCACCCTCCTTGCAGTTAAGGGAAGCTTCTAATTTTTTTTTTTGTTTTTCTTTCAGTTTCAGATATCATACACGAAGTTGAGTTTAATCTCAAAGTTTCATACAGTTGTCCAACATAATATTTTATAGACATTTCTGAAACTCTTTTGAGAAGTTTTAACTGGAATAGTGGTTCAGAAGTCAGAACCCAGTTTATGCTTGCTCAGTTGCTCTCAGTAGTTGAGAGCTGTGAGCCTGTGACAAACTGGGAATTGATGCAACATATATAATCATGCGGGTAGTTTGTTTTAGAAGGCAAACTAAGGTAAACAATGGCTATATGAACAGAAGAAATTAATAATATTCTTCGATTAAAAGTGTAGTAAGAGAAAATAAAAAATATATCTAGAGTAAAATACACCATATAGGTCTCTAAACTTCACAAATTAGTTTGCTTAGGCCCATAAACTCTCGATCTACACATTTGAGATCCGTAAGCTTGTCTACCAGTCGCCTACATGACAGATAACTTGCTAGTACCACTTATTTCAAATCTCCATCCATGAGGGGTAAAAAGAATTGCTGAAAAACACCTACTACAAAATCTTCTCAAAATTCAAATGCCTCGTAGCTCTCGACCCATCGCCAAGATGTGCTGACCCGAAGCTGGAATGGACACCAGGCTCAGAGCCAATTGTTCTGAGCCGGTGCTGGCTTAATCTTTTGGGTTCGTTTCCGTTGGCGATGAATCGTTATCATCGGAAGAGGAGGAGTCCGTCTGGTTCCCAGAAGGGCCACGAGGTGGCAGCTCTGACCCGAGTTCTTGCGAAGTAGCTGAACAAGAGGACGAACGTGTGTTAGAACTCAGAAGTAGTACTGAATAACTGAAAAGCTCCAAGAAGGGCAGATACGTCCCAGCGGCTTAATGAATTTTCGCTACATTGCACCAGAGGTATTTCCTTGTTCAAGGATATATATAATCTAAAATATTTTCAAGGGACATTGGATCTTGGATCTTGGGACCTTAAGTAAATTTTCCAGGAGTCCGCTTGTAGAAAGACTAAAAGGTAAATTTGCAATTCTCTCTGAGTGTGCATGGGTGAATGTCGATGCAATTTTCCCAACTTCATAGTTCATACACAAACAAATGCATGATATATGTTCTTATTAAGCAATTTTTTTAAAAAAAAAACGGCTCTTCTCTTTCAAGTTCCAAGAAAGGGTAAGAACAAGGAATGCAATTAAGTGACAGTGACAACCAGTCCTTTTTCTTTGCCTATCTTTATCTCCATCTATTTAAGGGTGTCAGGTAGAATCAGCTTATCAACAATTTAGTATCACTTCCTTGAAACAAATAAAAGGTATCTCACCTGCACCTTTAGGAACTTTGGATTTAATCTTCTTTGTGTGCCGTCGTATAAGCTTCTTTGTTTTTGTTATAGTCAATTGTCGAGCAAATGGAGAGAACTCAATTTCATTCTCACTCCTTTCACCCTGGAAATCATGATCAGCTTCACCTTTCATAGTCTTCAGGACAAACGCCTTTGCTTTCTTTCGTTGTGAACTGAATAATCCCTTAACAGAAGTGGCAAATCCATCACCAGCTCCATCATTAGGTTTTTTAAGGAATGCTGGCAGTTGATCAGAACCACCAGCTTCATCGCCATCACTGTCACTTAGATTAAAATCACTGGCAGCGATTAAACTTGCAGTTGGCTCTTTTTGGCTAGTGGATTTAGCTTTAAATTTTTTACCCTGTAAAAGAGACAAGTTATGTCTAGTCAAAGGGTTAACTCCACACACTTAGAGCTCTCAATTTATACAAGATTTGCATGGTATGCTGTTTTAATTCCTTAGAATTTGAAAAGTAAAATGCCGTTTTAGCTTCACAAGTTATAAAGAAAAATGAAAACAACTTGCCTGCATGCCAGTTACTGACTTCAATACTCCCCATATAATGTGTTTCTTTACTCGTGAAAACAGTCTCGCCCATGTTCCAGTAAAATCTTCACGATGAAAGGTATCCATTAGTAGTCTTACATCACTAACAGCAAATGGCAATCCCTCATACGTGAGCTGCAATTCAACCTAGAACATCATCGAGAACCAAATTCATGTTATACAGATGAAACAGTGATATTTCATTCAGTTAGCGAAAAACAAAATGAAAATGGCTATTATTTCAGCAGGTTGTATACAATATTTCAGCTGGTTGTATAAACAGAAAAACATTCAGCAAAGTATATGCTGACCTGACTTATGTTTATGTTGCGGAAGTCCATCATTTTCTGAGGTCTAGTTTGTTTCACCTCATTAGGGTCCATATTTTTTTTCTCTTCACGAGTAGAGCGAGCAGATCGTACTAACTTGGCTTCCTTAGGAGCATCTTGAGATTCAGGCGGCGCATTTGACTGACTCTGAAATTGTGTAACGAGTTCATTAGCTACAGATTCAGCAACAGTTTCCTCCCACGTCCTGTCAAACGAAGATGTACGTCGAAGTTCAGGCTTTTGTAAAAGCATGGAGTCTTTCGATGATTGTTTACTGGGACTGTTCGTTTCAGCAATAGATGTGCTTTTCTTTACTCGCCGTGTCCCTGCTGTTGTGGAGACTTTGAAAAGTTCCTATTGATGAAAAAGGAATGGCACAAATATACTAGATAAGTAACAGTGGAGGAAGCATTAGTGCATAACTAGAACTGGAAAAATCATAGCACAAAGAACATGAAATGATTTAACCTGCCGCTTTTGTGGGTGCTGTTCATCACCAGGGAAGAAATATCCCCACATCATTCTGTACATTGCTTCAGTCAAATAAATTTTCAGTGGATAGATGTCTACCTACAGTAATGGGGGTAAAAGGAAGCCGCAGTCATTCACCATGCAGGTAAGCATAAAGCCAAAAGTGACCATTAAGTGTACTGTTACACCGGACTAATGCTTATTCATAATATTAATCTGATACAAAAATTATAGAAGCAAATAAAACTTAAAATCATAGCCTCAGCCCTAAGAAGAAAAAATCCTACAAAAATTACATGCATTAGGAATTAGTCATAAGAGAGAGAGAGAGAGAGAGAGAGAGAGAGAAAGAACTTACGAGGAGACTCTCTATTACTGAGTTACCACCAGTTGGAGCTCCTTGCCTAGCATTAACACGCAGCATTGCATTTCTGAGTTCAAAATTAGTTAAGCAGCAGTTTGGTCAGTGCTAGAATATATGTGTTAAATGAATATATGAAGGAGAAAATATGAAATGATGTAAACTGTAAAACAAAGATCAGACCCTAGTCATGCTATTTACCACCATCCTTGTATTGTAAGTATGCCCTATCAAGCTGGGCTACAGAATTAGCGTGCACTTTCCTTTTCATGAAGCAGAAGTTTCTTATTGGATTGTACTTCTGGCCAGCTTAATTAAAGAGAAGGTAGAGTTGGCAAATATTGCCCATGAACTGTCACAGATTGGTAACTGAGTCTTATATATTTTTTACAGTATCTTAAGATAGCTCTGTGAAATGGCATCTATTTCGTATTATTGTTAAAAATGCAAACCCTGAATACCACTTGAAGAGAAAATGTAATACTAGCATCTTAATAATGTTTGCTATAGTATGAAAGAAGCATCTAATGTACAGAAACTAAAAAAATTAGGTTGCCAAAATTAGATACTGTCTGGTGTCTGCTCCCTCCTTTCCATATTATAAGTCACTTCGGTGTCATAAGTCAAAATTCTTCAAGTTTAACCAAGTTTATGGAAAAACATATTAACATCTACAACACCAAATTAGTTTCATTAAATCCACCACCGAATATATTTTTATAGTATATTTGTTTTGTGTTGGAACTGTTGCTACATTTCCCTATATACTTGGTCAAACTTAAAGACGTTTGGCTTAGGACAAACCCAAAATGACTTGTTATATGGAACAGAGAGAGTACTTATTGCAGCATTTCAATTTTGTAAAAACGAAGTTGTGATCACAAGTATCATATGTTGAACATCCAAATACACCATGTAACGGAAAAATATTAGTGTCCTTACTTGCCCCATTCGGAAGGTGGATTCCATGGTGCCAGAACAGTATCTGATTTTGCATTAGCAAGTCCATTTTTGAGAACAAACAACTTGGTTGTCAAATGAGCAATGCCAATGTCTTTATAGTCCCGGTCGAAATCATAAATCTGCAGATTTAGGGATAAAAAAAGAGGGAAGTTAGTGCAAGAGCAGGACGGCATGTACATTTGTCTACTTGATGAAAAAAATAACGATAATTATTCTCCATATTAAATTAAACTAAATACTCCAATGTATCATCAGAAGATAAAATCAAGATTATGCTTCACTGGAGATGAATTAAATTACCATATCATTTATCTCAGCTTCAGCAAATGATTTTCCATCGGCTAACATGCTCCAGACAACCTTGTTTATCTTCAGTGAAACTCGCATAGCAAATGAAGGGCTTTTGTTCTTTTCCTTTTCCATTAACCTTGCTTGTGCAGCTTTGTGCATAGCAACTCTCAGCATAGAAGATGCCTCTTTCCTACCATTGCGAACATTAACAAGTTCCTTCTTCAGACATTTTACCTGGCAGATGTTATGTAAGACATCACAATAGATTCAGCGACATAAAAGGAAATTATTTTATTTATATTATGATAATGGGATCCTAAATTCTGTTTCATGACTAAAGCAAATATGAACTAAGACATTAACTATCCATTACAGTTTACAGGAGAATAAAATTCATTGCAACAAAAAGTAACTTTATGCAAATTAGGATTTAAACATAAGTAACTAAGGTTGCTCTGCAGCGTACCAGACTTGCTCTTGATCCAGTAACAATCCATGTAGCATCATCAGACTTTGGGGTTTGGGTCTCATCAGCAGATATTTCACTACCAACAGACAAAGTTCTGATATCATCGAGCAGTATCTTCCATTCTCTTTCTTTTATTTCAACATCAATCTTTGCTAATTCTACCTCTTCCACTCCATCTGGTACAACTGCATCAGACTCTTCACCAGTGTCATCATCATCGTCATTATCCAGGGGATAGGATAGGTTGCTCTTCTTAGTTCTGAAAAACAGACTATAGTTAGTACCTAACATATCAATTATCCAATGAAGTCTACAGTTGAATCCAATTTACAGAAACTAAAATACGAAAAAAAAATCCAAGAAATGCTATTGACAAACAGCTAAGTCCAAGAGATGCCATCAATGAGTGCGAGTTCCATAAAATGTCATTGTACAAGCGATTTTGTCCCAGAAATGCCATCGCTATTAGGGTTTCATCCATCCTGTCCCGTTAAATGCATTATTCATGTTATAGCACTTAATGGAGGGCTGCTAACGGAACTAGGGGTGGTAATGGGCCCAACATTTTAGCCTAGAAAATGTGAGGGTTGGGTCCAAAAAGGGTAGGGCTGAAATTTAGTAGTTTTTTGTGCTAAAAATATTTAAGGGTTGAGATGGGTTGTGAAAGAACCCACGGGCCTTGACCCATTACCACCCCTAAACGGAACCCTAACGGCGATGGCATTTCTAGGACAAAGTCGCTTGTATGATGACATTTCATAGAATTCGCACTTGTCGATGACATTTCTTGGAATTGGGCGCTTGTCAATGACATTGATTGGATTTTCTCGAAAGGGGAACATGAAAAGTATAAATTCCCAAAGGAGCTAAGGTTTCTTCCAAGTATAACTGATATAAATGATCATATCTAATGATGCATATGTTTTGGAATATGACATGACAACATGCTAATGAAATAAACTTTAGCCATTGTAATCACCAATATAATCAATGATGCTAACTGATATGAAATCTAAATCATGAAACCGTCAATGCCAAAACTAAGCTGAATTGTCTCAATAATACTGAAATCTGTACTGGTAGCATTGCAAGGTAAATGATTTACCTGGGGGCTCTTGCAAAGAGAAGGTTAGTCAAAACATCCATCATAACCTGGAATTGCCGTGATGTCATACCAGCAGTTATATCTGGCGAGTTAAATGCCAACTCTTTCAGTGGCTTGACCTGCATTACCAGAAACATTAAATAAAAAAAGTAGCTACTTTAACTGACCTGCCAAAAGATGGTCAGTGGAAGGTGCAAACCAAAATGAAATCATTAACAAGAACCTTTAGTTCAGGGTTTCCTCCTTTGTGCCTTGTGTAGCGGAAGTACATTTGGCATGGCATAAATACCCTCTCAAGCAAAGCACCAGTTCGTTTAACTTCAGATGATCTACGATGGATTTTGGGTAGCCACTGAATACCAGCACCAGGATCAACGTCGGTGGGAGCGACATGAGCCTGAACGTGCTCCAACATTACAGAAACTTCATAACGTGACCAAGACATTTCAGGCCTGGTCTCTCCAATGGCTACATTGCTGGAACCAAGTGCTTTCTCAAACATTTCTTGACCAACATGTACAATTGAGTGAAATGAACGAACCAGGACCCGCCCGCTACCAGCAGCAAGTAGAAACCTACCCTGATGTTAGTGAACAGGCAATTAAGTCACTTCAGCATTCACAAGTGCTACTAAAATTTAGGTGTAAATAACAAATACTGAAAAAAAAATCTCCCACAGGTAACACCACGATACTACTAAGGAATAACAAAAGATGAGCTTGGAAAGTTGCAATTAAATCCATTAGCTTACGAGCAGAGTCTATTGGCAATATTTTTTCTTGAAAACATATTGGATCTAGAATAATTTGAATGTGAATTTTCATTATCCAGCTGATGAAAACCACCACATAATCATTTGAAATTCAAATTTACATATGGATTTTGCTTTAGAAAGCCTGTCATTTTCTCCTATTGGTTAGTTTTGGAATCTTGTTATATGCTATAAGTTGGCAATTGCTAGAGGAATGGAGATAAAGATTAATTCATTGCATGGCAAGCTTATGACTGAAGTAATAGAAGAATATACATTGAACAAACAACCTGATATTTGTTGAACTGCTAAGTGCTGCTTGGAAATTATAATCTGAGAAACATGCTGGCAGAGTATACTCACATTTGCCTCTTCTGAATGTAGATTGAATTGAGGTTGGACAACATTAACCATGAAATGCCTTGTTCCTTCCTCTTCGGAATCACTACTATTGGAGGTCTTCATTGCTACATCACAAGTTAAGCTAATAGTCAAAGTAAGCAAACTATTAATGTTGTTACCGACATTTACAAGAGTTTAATGAGATGCTGGAAAATTTAACAGTGTGACAATAATATGCTGTTTGATAAGCAATTACCATCTTAATCCTGGATAAGTAAAAAATATAGAAAAATAATTAGTGAGGAAAAAAGGATTTCATGTACAAAAGAATACCTGTATCACTAGTTGATGTTGACTCTAGCTTGCTTGGTCCGCTGGAAGGTGGTTCTGAACTCTTGGTTTGTTTTGGAGGATCTGATGACTGTGATGCCAAGGGTGAAGAGCTAAGAGTGCCATCGTTGGACATCTCAGCTTCTTTAGTTGACTGTTTTTTCTCAAGAATCTTTCTTTGGGTATATTGGCGAGAAGGAGATGGTTTTGGAGGTTGAAATGCTTGGGTTAAATCACCAACCCAAGAGACGATAGCCGCTCTGTTTTCCAGATTCCATAGAATTTTTAATCCATACACAAATACTCGCTGACAACTGTCAGCAACTACAACATTGAATCCCTCCTCATCACTACCTGATTGTGCATGATCACTTTCCTCTCCCCCATCAAACTCAGACTTGGCCAATGGCATTTCTGATTTTTTCCTACCATCCTCCTGCCATGCAGATAATCTAGCAGCATCGGCTTTGGGAGTTTGTTTTCGTATTGTGAAATAATCAGAATACAGAAAAAATCCATCATCTCGGCTTTTCTCAGTTGAACTAGTTTTGTTTTTGCCAGGACTATCTGTAGCTTTCATATGCAGGCTCTTATTTTCTACCTGAGCATCCTTAGAAATTGATGGTTCAGGAGTTTTCTTGATAGATACCTTCAGTAAGTGCAGGTCTATGCCTTGGTAGACAAGATCAAGAGGTTCACGCTTGCAGTCAAAAGTAAATATCTGCTTCCCACGACTGAAAGCAATTTCAAGCCTAAATTTTGTAAAGTGCAGTGTCAATCCGTTAGCGGGATCATCAACCTGTAGCGGCATATTGTTGATCTGCAATAGTGAAGCATCAAAACGAATAAACTGTTCGGTCATAACTCTATCAAGTGGCAGGTTTCCAGACCGTATAAATCTAGGAACCCCAAAGCGTGGAAACCTGGAAAACAGTCTAAGTTTATGGGGAGGAAGAAAAAATATGTTAACCCACTTCATTAGCCAGACAAAATCATGAGCTCCAACATTCACAGTCGGTGAATTATTCGAAACTGCCTGAATATTCTGCTGATGCTTCACAGGTTCAGTTGTAGAAGGTTTAAGTGAAAAGCTCCACTTCAGTGAAAGAGAAGTTGAGCGAAATGGATCAAGAACTTTGTCCCGTGGTTTGCCCTCCGCAGGAAGAGCAAATATATAATGATCCATTGGGTTACCTGAATCACATCCCCACTGAATCGCAATGTCCATGAAAAAGGAGGGGGTTTCAAGGAAAGGTATTACTTCATGATGTGGAGTTTCCAGACTACATTTCTTCGCAAGGCTCTCTAGGCTTGTTAGGTACACCTTTAGATACTTTGAATACAGACTGACATAACCATCCACATAACATATTTCCAAATAGTCAGATGTGATTAACATTTGATCTAGCTTCTCATAAGGGCTTGTTTTAGCAGGGAGATGCCACGTTGTTTTGGTAAAATCCAATCTAAATTTCCCATGAATATAGTTCCGCATATCATCCCACCATGGTAAGCTGCGTTCTCTTCTAGGGGGTTCAGGTCGCTCAAAAAACCATCTTTTAGCTAGATTGGCCCTACGTAGAGCACATGTAAAAGCATAGCTCACATCAGCAAAAACTGGCTCGTACCCAACTCCAAAGGATACTTCCCCTTTCTGAAAATGCAATGGTAGGTCAACATATGATTTCATCGGCGGCGTATAACCAGTTGCAGAGCGTAACAGATTTACTCTCCACCACTTCCCAACATAAACATCTTGTCGAACCTGGGGTTGAAAACAGGTTGCCTGCCACCAGAAAAAGAAACAACTATAATTGGAGTATAGAAGTTGTGTAGGAAGTATCATTAATCCGCTAGTGCAGGCACCATGGTGGAGTACTTAACATATAAGGGGAGCAAATGCAACTATACATAATTTGGTCAAGTTATTATTTTTTGTACCGTCAATGGGTGAGTTAACTGTGCTAACAGTACCCCTAAAAAAACTGTGCTAACAGTATCTGTAAGTGAAAAAAAAAAAAGCGTGGTACCAAATGCTAACCTGCTGAGCCAGCACAAGCCGTCCATTACATTTAGCAGAGGTTCCAGAAAAGAGTGGAAATGTGTAGTCTCTTAAGTACGCTGATAAGGATTTAGCTTTCAAAGTAAAATTGCTACCATACAACCGGGAAAACGGAATATCATTTTTTGCACAAACAGGATCCATAGTTTTAATAAAACCAATCATTCCCTCATCTCCACCATCAATCTTTGATAGGCTCACATCAACATCTTTTGCACAGACTGACATAACTGATGATCTGCGAGTACTCATCTTAAAACCAGACTGGAAGCCACTAGAACATGCACCTGACCCTTCTGATACTTTCAATGCCTGGCATGCCAAGTAATATGATTGAAATGCCTGCTTATATATATCCTCTCTGAGTTTTTCAAATGAACACACACCAGGAGCATCACCATCCACTTCAGGGCATCCATTGTTCTTTTCAGAAGAAGATCCATCCAATTTTGCCTTGGGAGAGTCTTTATGTTTGACTGAAGCAAGCTCATCAAGCAGATCCAACCTTACTGTCGACTCATTAAATACACTCTTCATTAAATCGATATGCTCATCAAGCCAGCCTTGGATAGGCTCTTCTTCAATTTCTGCTACGAGGTCACGTACAATGACCCTCACATACCGAAATTCTGTTGATTTTGATTTGCTCTTTTTGCTGCTGCTGCTGCTGCTACTGCTACCGCTAGATTTCTTCTCAGGAAATAATACAGACATTTTTGCTGCAGAAATAAGTTTAATGGCCCGCAATGTGTCTTCAACTGCATCATCTATAGCTCGTAGTTGCAACCTAAAAGGCAGGCAAACATAAGCATTACGGCATTGAATAACCCAATCACATGTAGCTGCAGACTGCAACTTCTTATCGGGAAGGCTGTCTGAAATGGAAACTGGGATGCGTGATAGCTGCGTGCGACTGCATTTGAAAATCCGTGCACCGCAAAAACTAACTACTAGTCCTTCAATTAAAACACCGATCTTTGCATTCTCAGAAAAAATGGATCCAACATGAATCATTGCTTCAACTCCATCAGCAAGTTCACCTGAAATTTTCAAAGATTCCACATCAACGGCAATAACCAATTCTTGTTTCTTCTGTGGTTTTTCTTGTTGGCCATGTTCTGTGAGTGAATCCTTTTTTGCCAAAGTATCCGTGTACACTGTATCATCTTTTATCTCATTAGCAGAATTCTGGTGCTTGATCCTGTGCATAATGGATTTAAGTCGAGTGGCTACTTCAAGTAACTCCAGATAGGGATCAGGTTCCCACCAAACTGCTACTTCTGTTACATTTATGAGGGCGCAGACTGCACTGTCATTTGACCCACCAGAGCGCCGGACAAACTTCACCTTTTGCACATCAAAAAGCGTAACCTCCTCTACAGGCTTATCATCAAGCAGATCTTCTTTATGTGTTAATCTGGATCTTCCAAGTTCAACCTGCACGGATTGCTTTTCCTTGTTCAGACATAGACCAATTTGATTAATCTCAATAGAAGTGAAGAAATTAACATGCTTATGATCTGGAAGGCTGGTTGAGTTGACATAGGCCATCCTTGGGGAACCATCAGCATCATTGATTATGACAACACGACCACCCTGTGAACCAAAATTTACACGCTTTGGATCTTGTATACTCATATCTTCAAGTATCATGTCACCAACATACAAAACAGCACACTGTTCAACACTAATCTTGACTATCTGTGCTCCTTTAGCGTTCTTGGTAGTTTTCTGACTAGTCCCCTGTGCAGGTCGCTTCTTAGGAGGGTGAATGCTTTTCAAAAATACCTTATAAGACATTGCAGTGGTACAAAGTAACTCGAGATAGTAAAAACAGACGTTCATTCTGACTCCAGATATATTGAGAGAAAGAGAAGATTTTGGATTGTCTATGCAATTATCTTTGTCTGGGACCTTTTGCTCCAGATCAATAGTAGAGCGGCTAATCTGCAATAAAGTGCCTGAGATACGGTCTTTTATTGACTGTTGAGGTTTTCCGGCAACAATCAATTTTAACTCACCCAGCACTGCATGCAGTTCAGTTCCTTGGTTTACTGTCTTACTTGCAGCGAAATGAGTAGACAGCAAGCAACACTGCATTATCCAGAACATATAGGATGATGTTAGCAGTCAAATAAAGAACGGCTACGTATCAATTTGGTATGGCTCATTATTTGGGACAGGAATAATAGAATACAGCACCAGTGAAATTTATAATTGAGTGAATTCATGTAAGCTATAACCTCTGCAGTAATTTAATGCAACTGAAAGGCTCAATTCAAGGATAAAGAATACAATGATCAATGGTAGAACAGAGTACACGATAAGGAACTTACATGGTACAGTGGTATGTCATCAAGACTGTAGAGCACAATAGTCAGCTCCGGTGCTGAGAGTGTAAATACCAAATCCAATGCTAACTTTTCTTTAGGTGTCTTTTCTTGTGTTGAACTTTCACGAGGAACAGTGGGCTTCTTTTGTGCCGAGTTTAATGGAATCAGTGGCTTAATTCTGCTTATAATGATATTACATTGGCTGCCACTAATTTTGATACCTGCTTCAGCTCGAATTGGCGAAGTTGACTGAAAGAAGACAAAGCATCAGCAGATATTACCAGATAAAGAAAATGTATGCCAAATAACCAGAGGTGCAAAACATATTTCACTATGACAAAGATGCCAACAGTATGAGTTTAATCAACTTCCTAACAAACTTAATTATTGGGACTTCCCTCTTTTTATGCACTCAGAGCGGGAGCATGAATATGCATGGATGCAATAAATGTGAGGCTAATATATCAAGACTATCATGTACCTTAATTAAATATAGAACTATCTGATAGCAATACCTCAAACAGAAATTTAAAAAGGTTCTGTTGAGCATTGAGCATTTCACGGTTGATGTAACTTCTGTGCAAATTGAAACCAATCAAGTTATTAAAAAAGCATGTGTTGCACCAAAATTCTTATCTTTTTGTTAAGGAGGTCTCCGAAAAATGTAGCAAGTACAACTAAGATTGAATTGAGACCCTACAGGAATTTCTTGAGAAAAATATTGGGTCAACAATAGTATACATTTACATGATAGGACATCAGACTAACCTGAATGGGAATGTTAGCTGAGACAACAGTTGCAACTTTCACAACCTCTAATACAGACGTAGCACCATCCATTAGAAGCTGGAAAAGCAAACAACCACAGTGTGATTTAAATCTAAATTGAAGAACTTATATAACCGAATGAAAACATTGAAGCATACATGAATATCAGACACATCAGTTTCCAGCTGAAGGTGTGTTGCCTCCCCAAAGTCACTGTGTGGTTGTGACTTCACAAATCTCACGGAGACGCCACCAATTTCATTGTTGATCAAGAGGCCATGGTCCTTTGGCAAAAACTTCAGATCTAGCTTGGACATATTGAAGCTAACCTTCCAAACAACAACTACATTTTAGTGAATGGTAATCCAACAGGGAACTTATATTAAAATAAAAGATTAAGCCTTAAGGAACGATTTCTAATGGCAAAACAAAATACTAAAGAAGATTCTGAAGCCCCATCAACACGAAATATTTGAGTGTACCATGGAGTACAATTGCTACGATGGTATTGTCTGGGTTACATCTTAATTCTTATATGGTATCAAGTATCAATACCAAAATGTTTGCATTTGAAAATTGTTAGTGTGAGTATTTACAGACTAGGCAATGCCAGTTTGCTTATCCAAAGGAGGAGGTTATATTTTCATTGATAAAGTTTTGCTCCAAGTGAAGAACACAGTAAATAATCTGAAAGATAAAGAAATAGTACATGGTTAAGATATCACTCAGGGTTGTATCTACACAAAGTGAACACTAGTATTATGTTAACATCCATTTGTTGACCATGTTAACAAAGTGGCAAGAACAGAAAGAACATAATAGAGAATTATGTACGGAGAGTGGAAATATTCATAGCATAACAAAAAGAATAATGAAAACCTGTGGTGCTACAGGAAATTAATACAACCTTTTCAGGAAGCAAATCAATCTTCTTATTCAATGATGAAAGTTTGCTCCCTTCAGATTTAGTATCTGACTTAACATCTGCAGCAGGTTCATCCGTCTTCTCAGCAACTGTGGGAGCAGAAAGCTTCTTCTTGGTGAATAGTTTTTCTTCCAAGTTCACAACGATTGGGCCAATTACCAAATCCAAATTCTTGACTCCAACTCCTTTACCCCTAAAGGGATTATCAATAATGATAAGAATGGGAGGGACTCAAATGAATGTCATGTATTGAGGCCCAATGGACTAATATAGGGTAGCTGCTGATATATATGTAAGTGCAAGAGATGAGCTAAAGCAAGCAGGCAGATTGGCGGTGGTATTACAGTAGCAAACATATATTTACTCTGGTGAAATGAGAAGTTTGGGGTACTGGTGTGTTCTACACCCATCCCCATCCCATAGGATCTTCTGTGGCTGCATACATGTATATGTATATGTTCCTGTCGTATGTAATATTCTCCTTTTTTATCAAAAGAAAAATGGCATTCTTCGAACATGTGCAGATGTGGGTCAATTGATTTCATGAGGTCATGTAAACTACTTTTGGATCACATAGTTTATTTATTTACCATCCTTTGCAATATTTGGGCACTACACTAGTACCCTTAAAATAATACTTCAATTTTTACTCTTTCGAAGCAAACTAGCAAGGAAAAAGGGCAATTACAGTTTACTTGATTGAATCAGTTCAACTGGGTTTTCTGGAAAAGAATGGCTAAGGTAAGCTTGAGATAGGCACAGAAAAATCTTTGTATAGATATAAATCTGATGGAATATGGTGTAGCCTTGTGGTATTAATCATCCTGATTTTTAGTAAACACTAGGTGACTAAAAATGCACATACCCTTTCAAGCTTACCTCTAAGTTCCGAACAACAGGTATGAGTGGAAAGTGGAATATCAAAGGCACGGCTAAGTGTTATTCATAAGGCGAAAACATCATTGCAATGACTATCAAGCTTAAGTTGAATCACAGGTGATGTTGCCAGTCCTATAGTTGCATCAAGCACCCATACATATGTGAAACAGCGATAATCAATCGCTTCCTCTTTTTAATCAAAGCAACCATTGCCTTCATCAGTGTTTATCTATCTAAATGAATCTCATATTTTACTCTTAAGAATTTTTTTAGTATAGATTGGTCACTGGTCAATAAAGGTTGCAAAGCTTTCTTTTAAGGGGTTACCTCTGATGAAGATCACACAAGAGTACTATATCCTCAAACAAGAAAGAGCTACAGTCAGCTGTGTCCATGGCTGAACAGTATTGTCCACTGACCCACCAATCCAATTTGCTAAATACTGATGTACTGTTGTCAATGCCATCTGGTTCTAATGCTTGCACAAATAAAGGTAAGATATGTATTTCAACATTGAGAATTGGATCCAATCCTCCAGTTTTTGATAAATCAATCTTAAGGTCCTTGATGCCGAGAGCAGCTTTTGGAGCCTACAATAAGTTATTACCAAATAGTCATCAGAATATACAAGACAAACAAACAAACACTCAACAAAATTTCAAGTCACTGTGACTCTTGTTAAACCCTCATGTCCCTAGAGAAACAGCGTGATTTGCAAACAGTAAATAAGAATATATTGGGAGAGGAACGTGAGCATAAAATTCAGCAGTAATAAATAGATTAAATAGATAATCATTTTTCAACATGAACCTATTCATACAACCAGAACATAAAAATTAGAAGACATACGGCTTGAATTCAATTAATCGACATTTATAATGTATTTGACAAGGTGGCGGTACCTTGAACCTCAGCTCCACTATAGAAAGCGACAAAAGACTGGCAATGTTTGTTATAAGCCTCCATTTCCCTTGTCCTTTCGGCTTTCCTTTTCCTTTTGCCGGTGAGGTCGAGGTTGATTTGCGAGGGGGAGGTTTCTTTTTCTTAGCAGATTTTGCAGGTTGCCTGAGCACAATGTCCAGGTCAGAGATTTGCAATTGCAGGATAGGGCCATGGTTTAGTATGGTAAATCCCAGTTGGGTGAGTGGCCTTTGCAGGCCAAGTCTAATTTCACCTACACAGATGGAGTCAACTGCACCCTGAAAAGCGAAGCACACTAGAATCAATCGCACACATCGGCATTGGCATCGGCATCGACAGCAGCATGAAGTACCAAGAATTGATTGATGAAACTAGGCAGGCAGTTTAGGTACCTTTGGGGATTTTATGGTGATGTCCCTGAGATAATTGAAGCTGAAGGAGCGGCATCCGATGGAGAGCTTGGCCGTGCGCCGAAGCACCCAGCCCACAACCCTGGCAAGGAAGCTGCAATAGGATCAAAAGCATTAGATTCATTCTTAGTTATTTCTTTTTTTTCAGAAAAAAAAAGGAAATAGTACATTGATCATCCCCTCTGAAGTCTGAAGAGAGATATCAGACAGCATATATGGAATTGAGCGATGAAACTGAAACCGGAGCAGGAGGCGGGGGTTTGGTGGGGGGAGGAGGGGACGTACAGGGCGGCAACGAAGGAGGCGGCCACGGCGAGCGCGGCGGCGAGGGCGAACTTGAACAAGGAGAGGAGGAGGCCGTGGCGGAGGACCAGCTCGACGGCCTCCCAGGCGACGACGAACGCCACCAGCAGCTGGACCAGCCCGACGACCATCATCGCTGCTGCCGATGCTGCTGCTGCCCCTTCCTCCTCCTCCTCCTCCTCGCTGCTGCTGCTCCTCCTTCTGCTGCCGCATTCACCCGTCGACCATCACACGGCGAGGTCTCGCGGTGGCGGTGGTGGTGGCGGAGGAGGATCCGATCGATGGGTGGATGGGGAGGAGACGACGAGGTGGGTGGAAGTGGAGGGGGGGAAGCGAGAGCGGAAGCGAAGGGATCGCACGCGGAGGAAGAGGAGGGGGAGTAAAGTAATGGTGCGGAGGAGAGGAGTGGAGAGGAGGTGGCGCGCCATTTCCGGAGGCGAGACCGCGAGAGGGGAGGGGAGGGGAGGGGGAAGGAGATGACGAACGAAGATCACGAGGGAAGGAGGGAGGGAGGAGTGGCACCACGCACGTCTCAAGCCTCCAAACATAACCGTTGCTTTTTTTTGTTTTTAGCATTTGCTATTAGATCCTTAAAAATATATAAAGTTTTCTTAGCATTTGCTTTTAGACCCTTGAAAAAATACTCCCTCCGTTTCACAATGTAAGTCATTCTAGTATTTCTCACATTCATATTGATGACTTTTCCCATATTCATATTGATGTCATCAATATAAATATGAAAAATGTTAAAATGACTTACATTGTGAAACAGAGGGAGTATATAAAAGTTTTATTTACAAATTATTTTTCGTTTGCAAATATACCTAATAAACCAAACGATGGCCCGGTGAGTTAAAACCGGTAAAGAAATTTCCGTCGTCCGTACAGAGAAAAGAAAAATACGCGCGAATAAAAAAGTGCGTGCAAAAATAGTTTCTGTCCGATTCCAAAATAAAAAAAATTCTGAGCGAAAAAAGAGTTTCCATCTTCCTACAAAAGGAAAAAAATAGTGCGAAAAAAAAGTTTCTATCCGAAGGGAAACACGCGCAAATAAATACCTAACTAAAAAATAAATATCTATCTCTAAAAACCTTCTGTCGTAAAAAAAGAAAAAAAAAAAGACCGACTCCCGTAGAGAAAAAAAAAAGTCCGACTCCTGAAAAAGAGGATTTCTCGTCCGTAATAAAAAAAGGGAAAAAAACGTCCGACTCAAAATCCATAAAAAGAAAAGGAGGAAAAAACGTCCCGGCCAAACTTAAAGTCGCCCCTTGTTGTCTGTATATATCTTTTTAACTCTAATCTAATCTATCAATCTAATCTAACTTTTTAAAAAGAGAAGTTTCCATCATCAGTTAAAAAGGAAAAAATACGCAAGAAAAAAATAGTTTCCAAAAAAATGCGCGGGAAAAATACGGTTTCCTTCGTCTGAAAAGAACAAAAAAAATGCTATTAGAAACTATCAGAAAGAAATACACCATTTCTAAAAAAAAAGGTTTCAAAAAACCACACAAGAAAAAAAACGTTTATAAAAAAAAGCCACTCTGAAAAAACTAACAGATGAAACACTGTTTATAAAAAAACAAATAAAAAAACAAACGACTCAACGCGCGAAAAAAACCGTTGTTTCAAAATAAGGTTCGAGAAAACCGTCCGGCTTAACGCGAGAAAAAAACCATCATTTCCCAAAAAAAAAAAGTTAGAGGAAACCATCCAACTCAACGCGAGAAAAAAACCGCCGTTTATAAAAAGAACCGCTCCGAGAAACCGTCCGACTCAAAGCGAGATAAAATTGATGGACGCTTGGGTCGGATAAGATCCATCGATTTTTTTTTCCATCTCCTACACATCATTTGTTTCCTCATCTAATCTCCTGCATTGGAGACCCTGCACTTTTTGTATGCAATTATCATTATCAGACTTTTTTTAAGTACAGCTAATATTCTTAATAACATATTATATGGAAATAGTATTAAAAATAAACATATTTTTAATTGTTATTTAGAGAAGAGTGCACGCTGACTATTTTGTGTAGACTTGATCCTGAGTGTAGGATTTGATTAACCTATTATTGGTTGCAAGAATAAGATTGAAAGAATATTTTAGATTATATGTATGTTGTTATATGAATAATCCAATTATTTTAGTTAAAGCAAGCATTGGTAAAAAGATTGCCATCATCGAGTTTGGGTCATTACATAAAGATGCTCTAATTTTCTAATTGTGTTAGCTACAACGATCCATAGAGTACGCTTGAAAAATGTCTATTGAGTACGCTTGAAAAATGTCTATTGTCATTGGATTATTTTTTTTACCCGTTGCAACACACGGACATTTTTGCTAGTCAATATAAATATGAAAAATGTTAGAATGACTTACATTATAAAACAAAGGGAGTATATAAAAGTTTTATTTATAAATTATTTTTCGTTTGCAAATATACCTAATAAACCAAACGATGGCCCGGTGAGTTTGGAAGGGATATGCTTGAGGCTTAACCGGAACGTTTGAACATAAACCAGAAGCATCACAATTACAACGATCACTTGCAGTCCAGGAAAATTCATGTCAAGTAACAGGAAGGCAGGCATGAAGCTAGGTGAATTTCTATTTTCTAGCATGGCATTGCAACAGTGGCACAAATCAATTGGCTGCTGAGCATGATTAGCCTCATTTGGATGATGAATCAGGAACCGAGTACAAAGTTCATCGTGTCTGGCAAAAACGGCAGCTCTGGCCTCTGGCCCTGGCCAAAGGTGCAAACATTTCTACAGAGTGGTTACAGAAACATTCACTCACTTCCTCCCTTTGTTCTTCCGTTTACCCTTTGCAGCACCTCGCTTCTTGTCGCCCTTCTTAGATTTACTCTTATTCCTGAAGGTTCTCTTCGATGGCTTCTTCTTTACACCTAGACTAGCACTCTTCTTGGAGACGCTCTTGTTGGCGTAGCCCGTCGATGCAGGGGTGATCCTTTTCGGGCCAAGGTCTTCATCGTCATCTTCAGGAGTGATTTCGCTCGTGGTGACCGTAATTTTAGTCCCACCATCTTCGTATGTTTTTACTTCTACATAAACAGAACAACTTATGAATAATACGATAAGAAGTCATGGTTGTACAAAGGTAGCATGGCAAGAGCTGTTACTAAAATCTGGTCAATGGTCTCACCAGGTTCAGGCAAATCATCAGTTTCCATTTCATCACCATCATTCTCAACATCTTCACCATCAGCATTATCTGATGACAGGACTCTTCCATACAGCGCAATTTCTTTCTCTTGCTTTCTCTGGAACAAAATGACATCACTCAGTAAAACCACAAGGAAGTAACCTGGATTGTATAGTTCATGTTATAAATCAGCCACAGAAAACACACTTAAGCATAATCCACTTGAAACGACACTAAAGCCTTGCCCCTCCAGTGTCATCCCTACAATTCTCTCTTGGTCTAGTCCGTTTTCTAATCCAAGAAGATCTGGGTTTGATGATACTTTTTCATACGAAAAAATGAGAATTATGTACCCATAACAGAAAGCAGGTACCCACACATAATTCAGCTGTGAAGACTGCGTTACAAACAGCCGCTAAGCTAGGCGCTACGGGTGAAATTAACTGCTTTTGCTGCTATGCTGACTATTTCAGAAACGGCTGGCTGCCAAGTCTAGCAGTCGACACCTCAACTGAAATAACAGATATAAACGGTTTTGCCAAAGAAAGTACTGCCCAAAGTTAGCTATTGCGTTGGAGATTAAGGCTCTTAAGAAAATGCTCTCTCTTTAAGCATCTGCCTAAGCATCTATCTGCACAGGCCCTTATGTGCTGCAAGTAATTGCAAGCACCTTCCTTTCAGTTTCAATACGCTAATCTTGCAAGCACCTTTCTTTCAATTTCAATACACTAATCCTGACGAATCTTCACGATTCCCTTATCATTGCTACTACAATAGCAATGTATGTATTATTAGTAGCATGAACCTAACATAAGTGAATCAATGTTTCAATAAGAAGTACATCTATTCAGCTTTATATTCTTTTCAGTGATGATTTTCCTAAACTTCCTACTGTTGGAATCATAAAAAAGCGCATTCTAAATTTCTAATTTGCATAAACTGCCATTCACCGATAAGGATCCTACAGTCAGCTCGGTGGTAATAAGTGATCTCACAAAGAAGTACTCAATGCGCAACCAATCTTCTCCGGGATAATTTTGCCTTTGATCAGAAGTAATCCAATATTATCTTCCACATCCAAAACAAGGGGAGGTTACTCACCCGCTTGCGCTCCTCGATTCGCTTCTTTCTCTCCTTCTCCTGCAAAATCTTCTGCGCCTCCTTTCTCCTCTTCTTCTTCCTCTTGTGAAATCCGGTCACGAAATCCCTAGCATTCCAAAAAAAAAATTACACACGATTCGTTAAAAAACCTCTTCGCGCTACTCCCATCAGAAAACTACTCCACCGAGGGGCCGAAAATATCGCTACGAATCAAAGAAAAGATTAGAGGACGGACTTGAGGGCTTTCTTGTCGAGGGAGACGGAGAGGGCCTTGTTCTTGAGGGCGCGTTTGTTGATGTGCTTGGGCACCATCACCGTCGGCATCTGCCCCACCACCACGTCCTCCGCCTCCGACCCCGACCCCTCCATCTCCTCCCCGTACTCGTACTCCTCCTCTTCCACCGCCGCCTCCTCCTCCCACGCCATGGCTACGAAGTTCGCTGGCTCGCGCTCTCTCTCTCTCTCTCTTGTGGGGAGACGAGGAAGGAAGCCGCCGCCGCCTTCGTGACGGCCAGCAGCGGAAGGGGCAGCTAGGTTACAAGAGATCACGTGCAAGCCGCGTGATTGATCTTGCTCGTCTCTACTCAATTTGCACTTATACCCTTAAAACTAGGGATAATTGAATCCACGTTATTATAAATTTTAGCGTATTGCATATCGTTAGTATTCACCTATTTGCAACTATACCATTATAATTTCACAAGTATATTGAAAAAACACCACTTCATACCCATTCGCTCCATTTATCAATCTTTTTAGACGCCATGTCTTCTACCTTTATCCCTTCTTCCTTTCCCCTCTCTCCTAGCCAATGACTCCGACGAGCGTGTGTAGTCGACCAACCACCCACGCTGCTAGAAGATCTGGAGCAAGACGCCGCGCGCCGCTGAGAAGGAGCTGGAGAGGGGCAGGCCACCTAATCGGGACATGCTGCTTGCCGCGGGATTTGATCGCTGCCAAATGGAGTGATGTCTATCACACGGTTGTGTTGTCACATTGAGACTTGGAGTGAGCATATGCTCATCTCAAGAAGTAATGGCGGCAACAACTAGCTAGAACATGCAAGCCTCCCTGGCAACACGTGTCTCTTTTCTTGGCTTCCATGAATTCTCGTTCGTGCCGGCTGACCACAACATACCGTGGAGCTGCGAGTCCTCAGAAGCATCCCACACAGTCGCATCATGGACTTCCCCGAGGTGTCAGAGGCATTCCAGCCGGCCTTCGATGACTTTGTCGCTGGTGCCGCCTCGCCATTGGTTGAGCAAATGAGGGGGTGAAGGAATAAAGGGTAGTTTGGTTTTAAAATTAGTGAAAACAATGAAAGGGGTCTTCAGTGACATTGCTCCAATACTTGTGAAATTATAATGATATGGTTACAACTATGTGAATAGTAATGGTATATTTGAAAAATGTAAAATTTATAATGGGATGGTTCCAATTAACCCTTAAAACTATGGGAACTATTCCGAATTGTGCGGTTATACCCTGCGGGATTGGAAGAGATTTGTAGTTATCCCCTCATGAGTTTTCATAGGCTAGTCTAGTCGCACCCATTAGTAGCGAACCAAACTTCGGTGGGCCTAATTTGGTTTGCTACCGTTCATAGCGACCCAAATTCTAGTCGTCCCAATAAATCTGCACTGTTCGTAGTGATCCAAACCCGATAATATCTATCGTTATTAGCGATCCAAAATTTTTCAATTGAACCAATAAGATCGCCACCATTGATTATGATACAAATTATCTAGGAAAAGAGAATGAGAAAGAAGAGGTGTAACATTGCAGGAGCTGTGATTTCATCACCACTGTCATTCTATCACCATCGATCTGATAGATCAAGCTGAGAAAGAAACTGAGCATGGAGGATTTTCAAGCCCCGGAAGACACAAGATGTTCCTTGAAAATGCTACTCCATCTGTCCCATAATGTTCGAGTGTTCCGTAAATGTTACTTGAAAGTAGCAACCTAATGCTTTAATGGAATACATATTAGAACTACATATCCTATAATATTATAGTAATCTAATATTAGATAAAACACATCTAAAACTACGGATACTATGTTGCTATATGATATACATAGACGGAGCCACAGAGTCTATAGAGGTAGTATTAGTCCTTTAGTGCTCATCCGATGAAATCTTATTTCTATGCTTCTAAGGACGTTGTGTGTTATTAGTAGTGGATTGAAAAACAAAGTCTCTCATTTCCACGCGTACGTACGTTTGCCGAATTGCTAAAAGAAAAGTTGATTTAAAACATAATATTAATCATTTTTCAAGTTTATATAATTAATATTTAATTAATCATCTGCTAATAGCTTACGTATCTTTTCAATCGTTTTATTTCTCTCCTCTCAAACACACCCCACTCTGAATCATCCGATGTCAGTATTCAACTACTATGAGTCTGGCTGTCGCCGGTCGGGTATATTATGCTCAATTATTGGGGTCATCACACATCAAGCGGCAACAGGTTCTAATCAGCAGAAGTTTGTGACATTCAAGAATTCGCCTGAATTAGGCCATGGACCGACGGGGGACAAACTACAGCAGATGTTGACCTGTTGTGTATCACTGTATCATGACAGCATGTCGCAAACTCGCAGTTGGGCTTGGGCATATTCTTGTCGATGTATGTTCTTCATGTGAACTTGAGATTACTGACTTCTGGTAATCCGTGGAAAATGTCAGTTCTGTAGGTAGTTATAGTGTATACCACTTCCTCCGTACTAAAAATAAACTAATGTATATAATATAAATTTGGACATAGGTTATAGCTTGATTTTGAGCTAGAGAAATTACAAATGTTGTGGGTCTTTACAAATTATTATTGAATAGATAAAATTGTATAAACCACCCTAATTACTCTGGTTTTGAGTTTTTACCCCATAACCTATTTTGTTGTAAAAGCCTACCCACATGATATGGTCACATCAAAATTGACCCCTCCGTGCACATAAGTAATTGAATATGTCCATATCTTCTAATGTGGATTTATTGCCAATCACCGATTCTTATCGCCTCCGCGCTCGGCTCTCTCATCATTTATAGCCATCTTACTACTTTGAGCAGTCTAAGCACAAACTCGAGTCGAACTCACCTCATAACCACGTTGGACGAGTCCAACCTACTTGGTACGGTCCCTATAAATCCACATCGGAGGAAATTGTCCGAATCAACTACTCACATATATTGGGTAAGTGGATTTTTCATCAAAATAGGTTATAGAATAAAATATTCAGAATCTTATATATTGGTATGAATTGTGTGTTTCTATCATACATATTCAGTTGAACCATTCCTCTGATTGTTTTAGATGGAATTATCATCATAATGGTAGATTTTCTGTTAGGTCAATGTATGTAGCTTTAATTAATAATGGATATATTGAAAGAAATAAGATTATTTGGAAGCTTAAGATACCACTTAAGATTAAGATCTTTATGTGGTACTTGCTTAAAGGGGTTGTGCTAACTAAGAATAAGTTGGCAAGACGAAATTGGAATGGTAGTTTAAGATTTTGTTTCTGTATGAAAAATGAGACCATTCAACATCTTTTTCTTGACTGTCATTATACAAAGATTTGTTTGGAGAGCAGTACAGTTCTCTTTTGGTTTATACCTTCCAAGTACCATATCTAGTATGTTTGATGGGTGGCTTATGGGGGTTGACAAGAAGTGTAAACTCATACTTGTAGGAGCATCTGCCATATGTTAGGCCCTGTGGTTGAGTAGAAACGATTTAGTTTTTAACAAATCACCATATATCTCATATATGTAGGTAATATTTAAGGTAACATATTGGCTCCGGTTTTAGGCGCAGCTGCAAAAGTGTGAAGATGATGGAGAGCTTATGAAGGTTGCATGTCGCAAACTTGAGACGACGGTGATGCAACTCTTTACAAACTATAGATGGAGATTCACAAATAGACTTGAATAAATGTGTCCTCCTTATCTTGGTTTGCCTTTTATTTTGTTGAGTGTGTTTGATTACATTTGAACTACACTCTTTATATGAGTGGTACTCTGTAATAATTGGCTATAGCTCTGTTGAGTAAAGGCCGGGATATTTATTCCATTATCTGAAAAATAGAATAAAATATCAAAATAGAAGTAAAATTAGGATGGTTTATGCAATTTTTACCTATCTGATAACCAAGATTCAGAGCATACAATATTCCGGAAGAGGCTCCTTTGACATAAAGTCAGAGGGACATGGATGTAGGGAGGCTCCCACGTCCAGCTCCCTCCATGAGTTCTTGGCTCCATGCGCTCTTCAATGAAAAAAAAAACATCAAAAAGCAATAGTACTTTCAAACATAACTGGCTGAAAGCCGGAAACAGTTGTTGCCTTGTGTTTCCTGACAAGCAGTGATGCTCACGAATCCTTTGGTTCTTTGCTCTACTAGTGCTGTGTTTGTTACGGGAGGATGGGAACATGTATAGTGCTTACGAAAACGGAGTAGTCCATTAGCGCGTGATAAATTAAGTATTAGCTATTTTTTTTTCAAAAATGAATTAATATGATTTTTTTAAACAACTTTCGTATAGAAACTTTTTACAAAAAACACACCGTTGAGCAGTTTGAAAAGTGTGCGCATGGAAAATGAGAGGGGAGTGTTAGGAACTTGCTCTTACAAACACAGCATAGGTTACTAGTGTTGAATTCTGATCTGCCTACTGCTGTAGTGGGCTTAAGTATAAGTGTGCAAGGCAAGTATTTAGAATTTCTGATGCCAATGCCCTTGTCTGCTTGATGTAGCCATCTGCACATTACAGTTACAGTGTAAATCTCCAGCTGCCATGTTCCATGAATTATTGGAGTTGAGAGTACATCATGATGTACAAATATAGTACAAATTGCATGATTGAGCTATAGAAATAGTTTCTGTTTGCTATAAATTGCCACATGCCAAGTTTTTGGAACAGCCAAAACTCCAGAACCTCAGTTCAGCACCCCAAGAATTGTAAGTGGGGAAAAAAGTTTCAAACGGAGATCTTCGTTTCTACCCCACTCTTTTTTAGAACTGAAGACAGATTCAGATTTCAAAGCGAGCAAGATCATCATAAGACGTGGTGATGAATTGCTTGCAGATTTCAGTCCCAAAGAAGAACCGAGGCAGTGATCAAGCAGCAGTTCATCACAGGAGATCAGTGGCACTAGACAACAAACAACACACAGCTGAGAAAAGTCTGAATATTCAACATTAGGCTGCTTGCTATTGCACATCATCAGAACATTAACAGGAGTGCGCACTACTACATTCTTCTTCCACTTCTTGTTTTTGGAATTTTCCTAGACGAACTCTAGATGAACATTAAACTTACAAGGCAACACTGAACAAAGGTTGCATTTTGTTCATACTTTTTTTAGGGTCATTTTGGTTTATACTATACAAAAGGACACAACTAAATTCCTAGATAAACTCTAGGGACAAACCCAGACTTTGAGTAGACCACACCAGCAGCAGCAGCCGGGAGGAAGGAAGCAAAGCAAAACACCGCGGCGCAAAGACGCAATGCTTTTGCTCCATCCTTCAGTTTTTACCATCCTAGCCATCGCAGCCTAGCGAGGCTGGTGGATGACGCTGCGGGGCGCGCCGCCGCTCCTCGGGCTGCCGGCGTACTTGGTGGGCTTCTCGGAGTGCCGGGGCTTCTCCCGGAGCCCCCGCGGTGCGTCGCCGCCCTTGGGAGACACCAGGCTCAGCGCCTTGAGCACCGCATCTGCACACACACATGGGAGACATGGCGATGAATTTCACTGCAATTCTCGTTTTAGACTCGATCTTTCGATGATCAACAAAGCGAGCAAGCGAGTGAGTCGGTCGGTACCAGTCTTGAGAGCGGCGGGCGGCTGCGGGGGATCGACGAGGAGGTTATGGGTCTGGTCGAAGAAGAGGTCGTCATCGTCGTCGTCGAAGGCGTCGTCGGGGAGGAGGCCGGCGAGGTCGTCGTCGTCGTCGGCGGCGTCGTGGAGGGCGAGGGAGTCGGCCATCTCGTCGAGCTGCTGGTGCTCGTGGAACCAGTGGTCGCGGAACCAGGCGGTGGTCTTGACGAGGTCCCACCACTGCGGCGAGAAGTCCTCCACCTGCCGGAACGCCGCCGGGATGAAGAGCGGCGCGTCCGGGTTCAGCGACGACACCGCCGTGGCGCTCATCCTTCCTTCCTTCCTCCTCTGTCCAGATCAAGCGGATTCAGATCGGAGACACATCCAAAGAAGAAACAAAAAAAAAAAAGAAAAGCAAACGATGAATTTCCACGATCCGGAAGATCCGTTCACTCTCGCGGAACCGCAGATCGCGAACTGGGCTCAAAAAATTGAACCTCTTTCCACAGATCTACCAGCGTACACACGCAGATCTGAGCCGAGCGAGCAGAGAAGCGATTGCTCACCTTTTTTTTTTCTCCTTTGCGATGGCGACGGGAGCAGGGGGAGAGAAAATATCCGTGGAATCTTGGGGGAGTGATGGGTAGTGGAAGGAAAGTAGTGGGCGCTTGGGATTTATAGAAGTGGAATGGATTATGGATAGCCTCAAATCATATGAGAGGAAGCTACGAGCGAGCCGGGCCGGCCGGGACGCGGTGTGGAGCGAGGCCGAGGCAGCTTCCAGCCGGTCGGGTCCGGATCGGGCTCGTGCACGGTCAGTCTCTCACGCGCAACGCACGGAATTTGCCGTGGAGAGGAGCTCTACAGTTCTACCGCGGAGACTGTAGAGTGTACGAGTCACAGTTGGCAACTTGGCGTCACTCGAGACTTGTCGAGAGAAAATGATGTTGGTGTCAGTTGGTGTGGTTTGTCTCCTCACTCTAGTGATTTAGTACGCGTTATATTCCACACGAATAGATAGGATGGGTACGCCGTATATCACTAAAAGCACAAAGCTGCTGTCGATGGGTACGCCGTCTATTATTAAAAGCACAAAGCTGTTAAATCCTGAATAGATAGAACATTGTTACGCCTCGTTGTCAACGGGTACGTCGCCTACAACTGAAAGCACCGTTAAATCCTGAAAAATTGAAATTCACTCCCATGGGGAGTTGAAGTCAGGACCTAAGGTATCACTGAGACTCTTATAACTACGGGGGTACATGCCCTTTCACATTATTATTATTATTATTATTATTATTATTATTATTATTATTATTAATGTAATACCTTCGTCTTGAAATATATTGTTATGAGTGGAACACATGCTACGAATCTAGACAAGTTTCTATAGTAGAAATGTATCTCATTTAATACTAGTTTTTTATATTTTGGGACCGAGAGAGAAACTAAGATCAAATTACACGTATTCTATTACTTCGGTACTTCCTATGTTCTCATAAGATGTCGTTTTACAGCCTTCAAAATGTCCCTAAAAGGTGATCATTTCAGCTTTGTGGTATCATCTAGTTTTTCCTTGGATCATTCTGGTCCACTAATTTGAATTGAGTCCATGCTCATTAATTCATTGTTGTTTAACAAGCATTTAACATCAGCTGATTAAATATGGAGGCCGATTTAATTTTACCCTATGAGCTATTTTGTCTCTTAATCTCTGCAACGTCAATCTTTACGAAGGAAGTACTCCCTCCGTCCAGATTTATTGCGTTGTCCAAATTCATGTACACATCCTTCTAATATCGCTTATATTATAGGATAAAGAGAGCACTATAAATCTAAACATAAATCATGACTACATTCATACTATCATGTATATAATTCAGTTTTAGATTTGTTATATTTTAGAATACGGATGAGTTAGCCAGCCTGAGTTCGAAGTTTTACCCCCTTCTATTTATATATTAGGAAAGTCTCTGGTATTCACGTTTTCACAACAATGCTCTCTTGCCCTTTTCGTAGGTGTAAAATTTCTCCGAGGTGTATACGATCATAATGCTCCATAACTCAGACTCATCGATCGGCATGATTGTGAAAAACGGACATCATCATTATCTGATAGGATTAGGATTAGGATTAGACAGCAGCAAGGCATCTTCTAAAGTAAACAAGCTCCTTAATCAGCCTTGCGTAAATTCCAAACCGAAAGGTGCTTATCTGAAAGGCGCGCGAGCTCCGCCGCAGCAGCGCACATGGAGGCCAGCGTCGAGGCGACACGCTAGGCGTCGGCGCGGCCGCGCGCGGCGGAGCGGAAAAGAAAACCATCCATCCGGCATCCGCCGTCTCGTACAGCACCACACCGGCACACCCGCGATTCGCGTTTGCGTGCGTGAACGGTAACTAGGGAACACATCTCATATTAATAATAACATCATCACGACTGTGTGTGTGTGTTTTTTTTTTTTTTTTGGCTTTCCCATCCTAAACCTTTTTTTTCGCGCACGCTTTCCAAACTACTCGTACATTTTTAAAGAAATTTTCTATATAAAAGCTGTTTTAAAAAATCATATTAATTTATTTTTTAAAAAAATTACTAATACTTAATTATTATGTGCTAATTAGTCGTTTTTTTTTCTTTTTTTTAATGCGGGAAGGATTAGTTCGAGTTAACTTCAAACAACTCTTGCTTTTGGTGGGACACCTGGCCCCACGGAGAAGCGTGAAATGACAAGGTAGGGACACCGAGGCATTATTATCCTCTCAGTTTGTGTCTGGCCCATGAGCAATGATTTGGTTGATCGCCCTTTGCAATCGGCACCATAAACCCATGTTGAATAATGGAAACTGCGTTGTGTACTCCAGTCTCTAGTCTCAGCTCCATCACCCATCATCAAACGAACGATGATGTGTTTCTGAATTCTGATGTGTGTAGTACTCCGCATGCAATTTGGCAAGAACAGATGGTTCTATACTAATACTCCCTCGAATAGCGAACTACATGCACAATGTCGAGATCAAAGTTTTCTTCCAAGGGCATGGGAGTGGATTGGATCATTGATGTACATGTAAATAGTCATAATCATCTGACCCCAATGAAGAAATTTCATATACTAGCCAACTACCCGTGCGTTACCATGGAATCCAAGGGCATGCTGGGGATTGAGAGCAGGTACAATAGCAGACTAAAAGTTAGCTCTAAACACATGTCGAGTAGATAAATGAGGAGAGAGAAGAGCAGCGGGCTACAAATTTGTAGCCAGCTGCAGCACAGACTACAAATTTTACTAGTGTAGTATATATTTATATGTAACTATCGTATGAATTGGTTATTAAATTGACTATAGATGATTTGAAGTTAGTAGTTGGCTATACTATTAAACTTGCTCTAAGAATATGAAGCATTTGAATTAGGGGGCACAAAATTTCTCAGAAGTTGGGAGGAACAAACGTCAGTGATATGAGATGGTGGTGGCACCACTGCTAATATTTAAAATAGTATAGATATCGTTTCATCCCTACGTGAATTGGAAAAGATATGAATATTTCCTTTCAAACGGAGGATTTCTTCCCAGAATTTCATAATAATCAAATTTATTCATGTAAAATTCCTGCTCTGTAATTTTTGAAAGTTGGAAAGTGTTGTGATGAAGTCGTTAGTTGTGGTTGTATGACTCCATACACTGCACTATAAATTCTATTGACCATGAATATTTTGTACTAATCTGTCCTTAAAAAAAAGCCAATCCTGGCTATGAACCTGGACACACACATGTGGTCCAGATTCGTTGGTAGGATTAGTTTTTTTATGGGACGGAGGAGTACATGCATACACGTCTTCAATACTATTCATTAATTAAGGCTTGGAATTTCCATTCATTTTGGTCTATGTAAACATGTCAGGGATTATATTTATAGGTATAAACATATGGGTACCCTATATTAGGTGTGTATAGTAGTGTTATGTGCTTGCACAGATTTAAAAGGAGCTCCTCATGAAAGCTAAATTAAAATTCCTGACAGTGATTCAAAGAGCCCATCATATAAACTAATAAGTTCATTTGGGTCCCTCAAGTTGAGCGCAAGTTTGAAAATGTCCTTCACGACAATACCAGATATAACCCATCCCTAATCTTTGCAGACCAGGTTAAATGAGATCCCAATGCAGTATTGAGGACAGTTTTGGCTGACGTGGCACTAGAAGAAAAATTAAAACCCAAGTGAGACCCGTATGTTTGTGAAACAATATATTCTTCCTTATCTATCTCCCTCCCCAACTTTTGGACTCAGCGGTAGCAAATGCGGTGGAGGCACCATGTAATCGGCGAGGAGATGATGGTCAACACGCGGTGTGCCCGACGGCGGCAGTGGAGGAGGCCCAATAGTTAATGGAGGTGTGCCTTGCTGCCTACAAGCCAAAGTGTCGACGTTGCCTGCTCATCACACGACAGATTGGGAGGGGCAGCGACTGACGGGGAGAGGGGCAGTGATTGCGGCAAATTGGAAGGTCTCCCAATCTCCTATGTCATGTGTAGTGGCGGCCGGATTGAGGATATGGCGAAGCTGGAGACGGGAACACCAGAGAAGAAGCAGTGGGTTGGCGGAGCAGGGGATAGGATCGTCGAGCAGTGGCGGCATGAAGATCTGCACGAGTCGAAGGCAGAGGTGATAGGCTGAGCTGGCCAGTGTGGTAGAGGAGATGAGAGTGACAGAGGAATCAGCGGGAGTAGATTAGGAGCTCAGGTGGATCGAGTGAAAGGTGCGCCAGCATGGTCAAACCGCTGCGTCGTCGTCGTTCTTGTTGTGTCAGAAGCTGCCCGCATGTCTCTGTGGCCCACATGGCCACCTCCGCGCCTACTTGTGCTCGCCTCCTTAGGCCTCGTGGTCGCCTCCACACCTATCACAGCCGATGCCAACTCGTGGCTCCACGAGGCCAAAGTTGTCTTCGTGTGGCCCACACTGCCAGCACCGCCTCCGCGCGTTCACCCCAGCCGAGGTAGGCCCAAAAGCGTCTTCGCTTCGCACCGCCGCCGTCTCCGCCTAAAGCACCGGACACAAGTAGCACGTGTAGCGGCTAGCAACCAATCGTCCTCTCCTGCGACCAAACTCTGGAGCCGCGTTGTGCCCTTCCTCACCGTGACAAGTGACCAAGCGTCCCCTGCCCCACACCGGCGCCATCATGTCCTTCATGTGCCACGCGCTAGAGTCTGACGGGGCTGGCACCGAGCACATCCACTCATCACGGACGCGCGGCGTCGATGGTGGATGGAGTGAGAGAGAGACAGGAGAAGAGAGGGGTAGTGATTTTTTTTTATGACATGTGGGTCTCATGCTGACTTAGTTTGGTTGACCGAAGTATTGCCTTGAGACTAAAATATAACCCGGTTTGATAAGATTAGGGATGCGTTATATCTAGTAATAGATAATACCCCGCGTATTGCTGCGGAATGTTGTCGATAAATATATGTGAGATAGGGAGCTAAGGCAACTGTGAACTGAAAACACTTGTAAGGAAATATAAAGATGTTTAGCAAGTGCTTATCAGGTTTTATTTGCTGAAACATGCGGAATCACCGATATATTTCTAAAATAGTTAACTTAGGTCTCGGTACATCAGCCAAAGATAACTTGGTCAATGTAGCAATAACGTAGGCTGTAGCAAGCTGGTGTATAGACGATGTGACATTGCTAAATGCCCTAGAAACAAAAACAAATAGCTGCAAACTGTAAAAATGAGGCAACATAAACTTTATTTTTATATCAAACATAGAGCAATCGTATATGTTTAATTTTTTTTTTGGGCAAAAGGAAGCGACATTCAACGAATGAAACAATCACGAAACATTGATTTTGCCTCGATCTGTACTGCTGCACACTTTTTTTCAGGTGAACAGATGAAATTATCTCCCCGCAAAGTTACTTTTTGATGAACTAAAGAAATTATGCACCTTTTGATTGATGCATGGAATCGGTAACCAAGGAAAATGCTGATCCAAAAAGCATAAAAAAGTTTATACACATATATTTGTACACTAAACTCAAGAACAGTATGGCTCGCTCATTAAGGTGGTCTTTTTGACTGCCTCTGCTTCGGTTTCCTTGATTTGTGGCACGCTAATTAGGGTGGAGGCGAGAACGAAGCTGTTCAACTATCAGGGTGCTAGGAGGTTGCATTATTTTCATCGGTTACAGGGGACGGTGGAGTGGAGCGATCAGAATGGAAGACCGCGAGAGAGAGGCCAGGGAGCTGCATGTCATCCGTTGTGTCTTCCACCAATGCAGGAATCAGAAACGATCTAATCTCCTGCCGTGCAATTTTAATCTAACAATCCAAAGCAATCAGTGATGTGGAGCAACCACATCACAGAAAAATCAAATTAATTGCACGTAGTGAGGATCAACTATATAGATATATATATAGATACATAGGATAGGATTCCTCAAAGGGACGATTTCAAAACTCGATGACAAGAAGAGGAAGCTGAAGTAAACTCTTCTCCCTACAAATTACGCAGTTCCAGCTGGGTAAAGCTAATGGGCGATTGATCGCTCCAGGCAATCGACCCCCATCCCCCTATGCGGCTCCTCTCCCCTTCTTCTCTTCCTACTACACCATAAATTGAATCGGGCATATAAAATTTTGACTTATAAACTTTGGGCCTATAAACTTTAAATGTATAGAAAATACTATATATAAAAAATATTTGAATTAAAATTCAAATTTGAATTAGATATATAAACTTTTGACTTATAAACTTTGGGTCTCTAAACTTTAGGTCTATAGAAATACTATATATAAAAAAATTGAATTGAAATTCAAATTTGAATCGGGTATATAAACTTTTTACTTATAAACTTTGGGTCTATAAACTTTAGATATATAGAAAATACTATATATAAAAAATATTTGAATTCAAATTCAAATTTGAATCGGATATATAAACTTTTGACTTATAAAATTTGTTTCTCCAAACTTTAGGTGTATAAACTTTAGATGTATAAACTTGAGGTTGTACAAATTTTAGATGCATAAATTTACTAAAATAAAAAAGTAATGCGGTGTCAAAAAGGAAACCACGTGAGGAGGAGGACCGATTGCCCTGATCGCCCCTATCAGGGGCGATCGATCGCCCATTAGCTTTTCCGGTTCCAGCTACATTGGCCGTATCAGAAAATTCTCTGATAAAATGAAGGCCCACAAGGCCCAATTCTACCTAAAGGGCCTAAAACCCCTCGAGCTCTCCTCTCTTCTCCTCACTTCGCCGCCGCAGCGAACTCCTCCCTCCTCTCTCGCCGCCGCCGATCCCCACCCGGAAGCAGCGAGCCGCCTCCTTCTCCCCTATTCCTCTCCAGAATGGCCGGGGCGAGGAGCCTGCACCTGAGGCACCTCCGCGTGGCGGTGGCCCCTTCCTCCTCCTCCCCGGTGGCGTCCCTCAGTCCCGCGGTGGTGCTGCGCGAGGCCCTGTGTGGCCGGCAGTGGATGTCGTCGGAGGAGGCCAAGGGGTCGTTCCTGGACAAGGCCGAGGTCACCGAGCGCATCGTCAAGGTCGTCAGGAAATCTGCGGCGCACAATGTTGATCGGACGGACTAGGATTAGCCACCGTACTTTGGCCGCACCCCTCGCCGGAGAGAGAACACCGGCGCTTCGATCGCCGTCAACTTGGCGGCTGAAGAACACCGGCGGCGGCAGCGCAAGAGGTGGTGCTCGCCGCCGACATGATCCTCCAACGCTGGAGAAAAGTGAAATGCAGATTTCCTCAACAGCATGAGCAATCTGATGAGATTGCTCTGCAACTCGTACAGTGAAGTGCCACAGGACTTTACACGGTTGACAGTTCCACATCACAAATTCACAATTCACAAGACGGTAAACAACAGTAGTTAGTAGTTATGTTAATTGTTAATTAAGCAAAAAAAATTCAAATATTTCTTCCTCAATTCAAGGCTCCAAAACAATTAATAGTAGTATAATATTTCTGACAGTTGAGTTCATACATTATATGATTATACAAGTGCCAGGCCAATCTTGAATGGTGGTCTGGTAAGGTAAACCATCACAGCCTATACAAAATTTGTAAAGCCCACAGTACATGTTTGTTCAGATAGATACATGTAATTATATTTCATAAACTCTCAACACATCAGTAGGAGAAAATGAACGACATAGACAGACATTGACACATGCATAACAAATCAATACACACCATGATCAACAAATCTACACGTATAGTTTAGAGTTTAACTTTAGACCCATGTAGAAGCTTGACAGGTCAGTGGAGAACCAGAACGTCCTTTTTGCACCAGGTACAAATGTACAATTGCACCCGAGTATATGCATGTCACTTAGTAGTATAAAAATCTAGCCGCAGTCAAATAATTTCCCGGTTTGTCTAGCATCATGATCAACAAATACACATGTACACTACAGTTGTTTAGCATCTAAGAAAAATAATTCACTTTTATGTTGATCAAATTTTCCGGTAAAAGCAAAGCACAAACAACATGCTCATCTCATCAAGATACTGTATCTTCTTTTACTGCTATCAAGATTTGTAATTGTTCAATTATGCAGACTCAAAGAGAGCATCATTCACAATTCGCTCACTTAGCATACATCATTTGACCAGCTAGACAAATTGAAGAAAAGAGCGCGGCCTAACCTCTCTGACAGTAGTACAGCAGCGCAGAACAACAACCTGGAGTAGCCTTCTTCAAGTAACTCAACTTAGACTAATGGGCACAAAACAAATAAGACCAATCTAGGAATGACTAGATTGATTTTGAATTAAGGAGGGGGTGAGGCTCGAACCTGGACCGGCTAGCTCGCAGCTTGCGTTGCTAGCCGGGAAGACCCCCGGCCTTTCTCAAACGTAGAATAACGGACACATGTCGATCTCTGACAGCATGATTTGGAGTGGTCATTCTGAAATGTTCGAGAGCCCACCATAGCTGGTTAGAGATGTAGTCGGTATAGCTGCCTTGTGGGTGTAGCATTTTGAACATTGTCCCGGCTCGAGCTTCGTCGAGGATGGCTTTGCCCAGAGCAAGTTCATACTTGCCCCCTCTGAAAGCTGTAAGATATATCCACCTCAGGTGATGGCTGAAACAACCAAGGTCACGGAAGAAATTGTTCCCTTGATAGATGTGTTCATCATCCGCTTTGAGGAGCCCTTCTTCTGGTGCAACCTCATCGTATCTCTGCAGCAAAGGCACACACGCACACCTTAATCAGAATTCACACATGATAATTCTGCAAGTCACGCACAATTCAAACAGAACTCAGACATATTATATATTACTAGTACCATTGAACTACAGAGACAGTTGGTAGTAATTCTACAGCAAAGGCACGCACGCACAACCCAATCAGAAATCAGAATTCAGACATAGTCTAATACTACTGATGCAGAGCAATTAATAGCAAATTTCAGGACAATAAAATGATTGATTGATTGGATTGGCTGTTTATTACCATGATCTCCAGTTTCTCTAAGCATGGGAAACACTTCAGAATCTGCTCTATCTCACGGGGCACCCTGTGACCCATCTCTGTGTAGTTCACCCGTAAGCCGAGAATCCTGACAGAACGCATCTTTGGAGGATGCAGCACCATCCCAGCCTGCGCATGATCAGAGTATAGTATTGTTAATTAGCCAATTTGGATTTGGATTTGAGTTAATCGGATGAGCAGCATGCAGAGGTCTGAATTTGATCGATCGATTTGCAGTGCACACGGACACGATTCGATTTGATTTGATCATACCTGAATCACAATGCCTTTGATCACGAAGACGGTGTTGAAGAGATCGAGATAGCCGATGCTTCGCAGGCTGGGCGCTTCACCGATGAAGATCTTGGATGGTCTCGTCGGTGGTAACAGGTGCAGCTTCCGGAGTTGGATGGCGTCGTGCACGACGACCGTGCCCTGCACCACGTTGTTGTGCATCTCCAGAGAGCGGAGGCGCGTGGTCTGGACGAGGACGTCTACCAGACGGCTGAAGTCGATCGTCAGCACCCGGATTTCCGATTCGGGGCGGAGTGCTAGCAGGATCATGCCGGGGCAGCCATACAGCCCGAGGACGCGGAGGTTGACGAGGGAGTCGATGTGGTCGGCTTCCATGGTGAAGAAGAAGACGTGGAGTCCCTTGAGGCTTGTGGCGCAGTCGCGGATGCCCTGGGGGAGCTCGGGGTGCCCTTCCATGGTGAGGTTGGCGAGGGTGACCTCACGAACACGGCCGCGCTGGAGCGCGGCGCACCAGCGGTGGAGTTGGTCGGCGCGCCACCGCGTGGTCTCCACTCGGAAGCTGTAGACGCGGCCGATCTCGTAACCACCATCTGGGATGTCGTCGTGGTCGTAGATGTCGTCGTCGCTGATGACGCCGTCGTCGGCGCCTACGCCTCCAGGGAATCGGAGGCGACGGCGGCCGGCGACACCTCCACCGTCAGAATTGTTGACGACTCCACCGCCTTGATCTGCTGCCTCGTGTTCGAGTTCGACGGCGACCCCGGGTCCAGAATCGTGGCCATCCGCGCCAACTACCTCGTTGCCTCCACCTCCATCTCCGTCGTCGTCGTCGTCGCTCCCGTTCTCTCCTTGTACGCCTACGAACTGGACGCCGTCGCCTACGTGGAGCTCGAGAACGTTGGCGATGGCGTCGGCGACGTCGGCGGCGGCGATCCGGGGAGAGGCGAACTGGCGGTCATGGAGATACAGCGGCTCGGCGCGCCAGATGTCGAGCCAGCGCGGGGAGAAGAGGTAGCCGAGGCGGAACAGGTCGACGACGGGGAGGCGGACGAGCACCCTGGCGACGACGTCGTCGGGTAGCCCCCGCCACTCGGCGTGCAGGGCGTCGGCGACGGGCGGCGCGAGGACGGCGGCCGGAGCGTCATGCGTCAGCGTCGCCCGCGGTGGCTTCAACCTGGCCACGGCGGAGGCGACGATTGTCGCGCGGCCCGCTTCCATTCCTCTCCGGCGAGTCGGAAATCTGGACACGGCGGAGGCGTGTGGAGCAAGCTGCCTCCTCTCTCTCTCTCTCTCTCTGGGGTTTCAAATTTTGATATACCGGAGGTTGGATATTTATAGATAGAGTTTTTCTCTGGTTTTTTTTGATCAATCTGGTGCGCACGTTACTGATCGGACGGTCTGGGTCCAATTCCGGATAGGAAGAAAAAAAATCTGCGGCTTCTTCTGGAAATACAGAATAAAACTAATCGGTTAGTAGCAAATCTACGGCGCACAATGTTGATCGGACGACTCACCGAGCGCCACCTCACAGTCACTTCGCCGTGGACTTGGCAAGTTGGCGTCAGCAGAAAAGCCATCGATACCGGTGTCTCGATTCTCAATTATCTCATCAGCAGATGAGATTTTTATCGATAAGATTTCTGCAATTCATACTGAAACGCCACAAACACATTTTTCCACAAGACTTGCACATCACAAGATAGTAGACAACTCATGGTTTTGTTACGCAAAATGAATAAAAAAATCCATTTATTATTCTTCCTCAATTTAAGGTTCCAAAAGTGACAATGCAATCTATTGTCAGTTCATATGTCATATAACTACAAGTGCCAATCCATATTATTCAGTGGTCAGGCACAAAAATTGTAAGAGAGTTCAGGACATGTTTGCTCAGATAGCATGTAATTACACTTCAGAGAGACACAAGCATACATACATACTTCCTCTGTTTCACAATATAAGTCATTCTAGATTTCCCCACATTTATATTCATGCTAATGAATCTAGATAAATATATATGTCTAGATTCATTAATATCAATATGAATGTGGAAAATGTTAGAATGACATATTGTGAAACGGAGGGAGTACAACAGAATAGAATACACACCATGAGCAACAGAGCAGAATACAACAGCATAAGCATAGTATAGACTTGATCCATTTCATTCAATAACCATCTCACTGCAGCCAAATATTTTGTCGGTTCATAAAATAGGTTTTATTTGATCCCCTGAGACTGTCCCTTTGCCTGAATAGTTGATCACATGCCTCATAACCTGTCAGGATCAGCCAACCAGAATTGCTCCATCACTCGGCTGCTGCTTCCACTCCAAAGCTCTGGTTCCATCCATGGAAGAGTAGTGTCTCGTACATCAGCAGAAACCAAAGAGTTCATCAGTGATCTGAGAAGCAAAACTGAAACATACAGATATGGAATCAAGAAATCAGGATAATTTCTGTACTAAATACTCCTTATATTCAGATACATAATAACGCTGGAGTAAAGAAATATAGAATGCACTAATATGTAGTTTGTATTGTACCCCTTAGATGAAGTTCCAACGGTAGGTCATAGAAGAGAACAAGCACAAACTTACAGTGAAATTTGGGAGTCCTGAAAGGTCACTGAATTATGCGTGTCAAGATTGAGCTACTTCCTGCCAAACATTTGACATGCCTCAAATCATCTGAGAACTTTGAACCCAGCAAAACCCTGATGCAATTCTGCCTAAAGAACTGGCAGACCCACATTATGCTACAGCCACAACAAGTAAACAACCCGATATCTCTCATAACCAGCCCTTTTTTTTTTTGAGAAAGAGGGGCAGAACGCCATTTTATTAATGAAATGAGCAAAAGCTAGAGGTTCATATAATCCCAAATCCATTTCTAGCAGAACAAAATGAAAGAGCAACACAAATTCCGATTCCCAGGTAACATGACTAAGACTTTTCATTATCAGCGCGCCCACATCATCGCGGCATAGATTCACCAGGCGATCATAAAAATAAAATATTCAAAATAACCAGCCAATTTACAACAGGAAAGAAAATATCCACACGATCATCCTCTACCAGAAGAGGGCTTCGATCGCAATCTCGTATTGAGATAAAAGCAAAGTTTAGAATCACTGGCAAATGACAATGCAAACAGGCATAATTCCTATGCAGCAGTGCACCATATTTCTACAACAGCAGCAAAAGACATAGCATGATTATAGAAGGCCTCACCTATCATCAGACATTTCCATCACATCAGAAAACCAAAGCTGTATCCAAACAGAAGTAAAGCAGAATAGCATGGTAGAACTGGTAAGCTTGTGAATTCTGAATTGATAAGAGCAATTCGAATCGGCCTTAGCACCAAACAACTCAAGTAGCTCTCACATCAGACCTTGATAAAGTGCACACAGACACGCAGTCGGCTTAACAGAGTTCTAGCCATGTACTGAAGACTTAACCTAACCCAAAACATAGGTAGTATATACTACTTAACTAGGTTAATGACCAGGGTGATGATCTGCTAATGATAACTAGGAAAAATGCCATTTGCGGAGCCGTTCACAGGTGTCCCAGCACATTCTGCAAAAACAGCTTCACTTCCTCTGGACTCATCTGATGATCTTGCAGCATCCTTTTGTAGCATTCATCCTTAAGATCTTCCATGTCGAGAGCAATCGCAGCCTGTACAGAGAAATCAGATTAGAAACATATAAACATCTGTCTGAACTCTGAACAGAGAAATCAGGCAGCCTACTATAGTATATCTAGGACAAGTCTCAAAAGTGGAAGTACTTTAGTCACTATATATCTTACATAATACTACTATATCTTACAAAAGAAATCAAGCTGCTAATTGTTTGTTTTATTCCCAAGATCTCAGCCAAAATTTGGGCCGTTGGTTCTAGATCCAACGGGTTCTGTGCATCTTCTACCTCTAGAACACTGAACTCTCTCTCTCCCCTCACCTATCGATTAGCTGCGCAACTGCGTGTCTGCGCCTTCCCCGTCTCCACCGGCGCAGCCCGCCGCCTACTCGGTTTCCCTCGCCGTCGCCGTCGCCGTCGTCGACCCCTTCCACCGCCAAGCCGCGAGATTCCGATCAACGGGAGAAAGAGAGGGAGAGGAAGGTAGAGGTTGAAGACGAAGTACACACAAAATCGCAACGCAAAACCACACAGTCGGAAAACATCCCTAACAATTGCAAGATGCCTCCATTGCCGGAGAGGAGAGGAGAGGAGCGAGGGGCGCTTACCCTTGTGAGGTGGCCGAGGGTGTCCAGGTCGTGGACCCTCTCCGCGAAGATGCTCTGCACGCGCAGGACCCCCTGGGGAAGCAGCTCGCCGGTGGCGCGGCTCGTGAAGAGCTCGGCGTTCATGCGGTACAACTGCACGGTGTCGTAGATGTCGCCGGACTCGATGGCGGGCAGGTCCCATATGTATCCCGGCGCGAGCTCCGCTAGCCGCCGGGCCTGCACCGAGAACTCCACGCCGTCGCCTCCCCGCACCTTCACCATGGGCACTCCCGCCGCCACCGCCGCGCCCTCCATCGCCGTCGCCGAGGAGGAAGAGGGAGAGGGAGAGGAAGGGGGAGGGGGTGAAGTGGGTGGGTGAAAGTGAAAAGGTGGCGAAAGGGTGGAGGTGAAGGTACGAGAAGGTTATATTGATACAGACTCCTCTCACTTACAGTGGGCCCAGGATTATACCTGGCCCCACCTGCAGCCACAGACGGGTTCCCTACAGTCCTACACCATCCTCCCTCTACGCCACGTGATCCCCTGCCTGTCAGGGCGTGGGCCCAACGGCATCTTAGTTACTTTACTCAATTTTTGATAAAAAGGAGAAAATGGTAGTACTGGATATTTCCCTATTCAATTTTTGTTCTTCGTACTTTCATATCTCAAGATTATCGTCTTGTGATAATAATGTTTAGTTGAAAAACTTTTTCCAAAAAACATCACATCAAATCTTTAGATACATATATGGAGTATTAAATATAAATAAATTTAAAAACTAATTGCACAGTTAGGGGAGAAATCGCAAGACAAATCTTTTGAGTCTAATTAATCCATGATTAGCTATAAGTGCTACAATAACCCACATGTGCTAATAATGGATCAATTAGGCTCAAAAGATTCGTCTCGCGGTTTCCATGCGAGTTACTTCCTCCGTTTCACAATGTAAGTTATTCTAGCATTTCCCATATTTATATGGATGTTAATGAATCTAGATAAATATATATGTCTAGATTCATTAACATCAATATAAATGTGGGAAATGCTATAATGACTTACATTGTGAAACGGATGGAGTATGAAATTAGTTTTTTTATTCGTGTCCGAAAACCCCTTCCGACATCCGGTCAAACGTCCGATGTGATATCCAAAAATTTTCTTTTCATGAACTAAACAGGCCCAATATTTCACACAAACATTGTAAAATTTTTTGCACGAAGAAACTTAAGTAGTTTTATAGAATTTAAATTTTCGAAGAGCATAACATTGGTATTGAGTAACTCTCGACAAGACTTACTAGTCTTTTTTTTAAAAAAAAAAATCATGCAACTATATTACCCGGCTTTGAAACAAAGCCTAGACAACATACAACATACAGACTTCACAGTGTCTTAACAAAAAAGAAAGCAGAAAACAGAGCAAATAAGAGAGCCGCTGGGAACAACCAGCCATCCATGACAGAGCTCAGAACAGCACAAAAGAACTAAATACCCCTTTTTTTCTACTAAACCCCACTATTTTGAGAATTAAAAGCAAGACGAGAACTACTCATCTAAACCACAAACTATCCTAAGTCTACAGGCAGATTAATTACTAGTCATTATTATCACCTTGATTACTACTTTCGACTTCAACTCATGGATATACTTCATGTAATAAGACATATATAACCTTGCTAGTATTCAAAATGCACAACAATTTTATGATACACTATATAAGAGTTTTTCTTTCAATTATTACTGTTCACAACAGCACCAGACAAAACTTCTCTCTGAATTGCTCCAAACTTCTCGATGAAAAGGAATTACTCGAAACTTCTATTAGAATTACTACTATCAGTGTACATCTAGCTACATCTGTCTATCTAGTAAACACTAATATGGTGAAACAAAGAAGAAGAGGGAGATAGGGATTGCGATTTGCGAGGAGGAAGATGAAGATAAGAAGCAAAATAGAAAGGTGCAAAGTTAAAAGATACTCAAGCATTGAGGTGTTCACGGTAACAGACTCTAGCATTGAGAGGGCATAGGCGAGGGGCGCGAGGAGCGACACGCGGAGGGCAGGAACGCCGAGAGCGAGGTGAGCGACGCCAAGATAGAGGGCCACTGGCAGCGGAGGGTCAGGGGAGGCAGGATGTTGCCGCGGCGGGCAGGAGCACAGGCGGAGGCACTCCACTACCATACCATGACGCGCCTAGCTCTTCTCTCGGACGACGCATTCGTCAAACAACTGCGGGAGGCCTGGTTTGCCACCGCCCAGCTCCTCTTCCGCCGGTCGCCCCGCGCTGCTCTTCTCCCGGGGTCGCCGTGAAGAAGATGGGGAAGAGAGATGGAGAGAGGAAGAAAGAATTGGTCGTTCACATGTGGGGCCCACATGGTCCCATGCTGACTCAGATAGCCATGCAAGTCAATACGGGGTATAAATACTGTCTTAGACCTCTGGTAATCCGGTTTTGTTTCTGGACTGTGGTTCAGGGATAAAATTAAACTCGGCGACAAATTGAGGAACTTATTATTACGCAGTTCAAGCTACATGGGCCGTAGAAGAAAATTCTCTGAGAAAATGAAGGCCCACAAGGCCCAATACTACCTAAAGGGCCTAAAACCCCTCGAGCTCTCTCATCTCTTCTCCTCACTCCGCCGCCGCAGCGAACCCCTCCCTCCTCTCTCGCCGCCGCCGCCGATCCCCACCTGGAAGCAGCGAGCCGCCGCCTCCTCCCCAATTCCTCTCCAGAATGGCCGGGGCGAGGAGCCTGCTCCTGAGGCACCTCCGCGTGGCGGTGGCCCCTTCCTCCTCCTCACCGGCGGCGTCCCTCAGGCCCGTGGTGGCGCTGCGCGAGGCCCTGTGTGCCCGGCGGTGGATGTCGTCGGAGGAGGCCAAGGGGTCGTTCCTGGACAAGGCCGAGGTCACCGAGCGCATCGTCAAGGTCGTCAGAAACTTCCAGAAGATCGACGACCCCGCCAAGGTATCACTGGCCGCAGCATACCGTTCTTCCCCCCTCCCTTTTTTCTTTCTTACTTGTCGAATCGAATCGAATCGAGAAGTGAATTGGTTCTCGATTTAGCTTGAATTGATCCCGTGGGATAGCATTTCGATGTTGCCTGGCGAGTAGTCCTGCAGATCTGGATGCATTCCGCAGTTTAGGTTGACGCTCTAGCCTGTGGCAATGCTGTCGGCACGTGTACATGCTCTTTAGTGGCCTTGTTGAAACCACTCTTGAGTTTGGTCGAGGAGTTGCGGGGGATTGTGATTTGTGAGTATCATCTGTGCTCAGTTGGATGTTAATTTTAGCAAGTTATGCGTATATCTGTGATCACATTGAGGCATACAGTAGGTGATAAAAACCCCGTTTCCTTATTTTTACTGGAAGTTTGGTTAAAAACATAGTCTGTAGCAGATTGGTAGAACCACCTGAGTAGGTAAAGAGTCACAGGGGGACTGTGAGCAACATCTTCTGTGTTCAGTTGGATGTTGTAATCTTAGTAAGTTATGCCATTTCCATGCGTATCTGTATGACAGCATCGAGGCTTGCATTAGGTGATAAATCCTTGGTTCTTTAGCGCATAAGCCTATCATCATCAGTAGAACAAAGGTTGTGGTGGTTGAGGTTGTGATTTCCACTTTTCGAGCTCTACACTTCGTTGGAAACAAAATGTAGGCAGTTCCACACTTGTGTAATCCTTTACTTTTCTCTTCTGTCCCAGAAGCCATCACTCTAGTTCATGTAAAATTTGGATAGAGTCCTAGAGTATGACGACAAAGTATAGTTGAGCAAACTGCATGGGGTTTGGTCTGTTTCTGTTACTCATGTGCTCATGGAACCTACTACAAGTAACCAATACTTGGGTTGCCACAGTAGCCAGCAGGTAAATTGAAGACCCAACATTCACTCAATTTTGAGAATTGTTTGGTGGATTTATCATTTATGTTAGCTTTTTTAGAACTAATGTTAGTTTAAAAACATGTGCCTGGCAAATCCATAGAAAGTATGTAGGCTGCCTCAAGTGAATCTATTAAAGCAAAGAAAAAAAACATTCTGAAGTTATTGTCATGTTTCGGTTGTTCAACAACAAAAATGTTTTATGCATAATTATGGAAAATCATCAATAATCTGTGAGAACATGAAATTATTCATATTAGCTCTAACTCTAGTTCTGTCAAATATCTGGTTTCAAAAGGTTGCTTGGGTTCATTTAAGGTTTTCCTGTTGCAGCTAAATAGCTAGTAGTCATCTTGATTCTGTTCCTTGGACACATTTCTGTGCACTTAGTTACAACCATTATAAATGAATTCTTTTTGCTGCATATTTGTTTTGAAGATTTAAATACTTTGGGTTCCCCATTGATGTGCTTTAATGCTGGTTTGCTGTGATTGCACCTTGATAATCTGCAGCATTTTATCTGTCGTGTTTTGATGCCTGGAATTTGCATACGGTGCCTTTTGTTTTGCTCCAGGATTGAGTTGCTTTAGTTCATGATACTTAAGATGGATCCTTTCCTTACGGATACTTTTTAAATATCCCAGATTTGCATGGCACCAATTAGTTCACGCTAAATTCTTAGTCAATTTCTTACTACGTCCTACAGGTCACACCAGATGCACATTTCAAGAATGATCTTGGTCTAGACAGTTTGGACGCAGTGGAGGTTGTCATGGCTTTGGAAGAGGAATTTGGTTTTGAGATACCTGACAATGAAGCTGACAAGATCGACTCCATTAAAGTTGCAGTTGATTTCATTGCTTCACACCCCCAAGCAAAATGAGCAAATCAATTGTGTTATACTCGTTAATTTTCTATGTTTTGTTGTCACGGAGCCTGTCTAAGGTGGAAGTCATCTGCTGTCCGCATGATGTCCACTTTCGCAATCAGCATTGTACCAATGCTACCGTTCTGAATATTTTCTTCTGCCTGTGGGTTTTCTGGACCAAATAATACTTGATTCTGAGGCGGCAGTCCGCCATCTTGTATGGAGATTTCGCTGGATATCAAAGGTTTAGTTTCATGCCAAGAGTCTCACTGATTCTGTCTTTTTCCATTTTCTTAGATTTTGGTGATATGATTACATGGCTTTGCACATAATTCCCAAACTGCATGCTTGGTGCAATCCTGAACCGTGGATTGGTGTTTACCACTGAAGGATAAATATGTTTTGATAACTGTAGCATGCATGTCTATGTAGAATGCACAAATCACAAGCTGAAGAGCAGCTGGTATGGACTGGAACAGCAACAAGATTGAATCTTGCCACAACTTCAGCAATCGAGTTAAAACATACTTCCTCCGTTTTACAATGTAAGTCATTCTAGCATTTCCCACATTATCTAGATTCATTAACATCATTATGAATGTGGGAAATGCTAGATTAACATCAATATGAATGTGGGAAATGCTAGAATGACTTACATTGTGAAACGGAGGGAGTATATATATATTTTTACAGGAAATACCTCACGGCCCAGCTTATATTGAAAGCCACAAACGAGTTAAAACAATTTCGACCGTGACCTTTTAGTCTAGAACATAAATTACTTCACTGCACTCTACAGCTACACGCTAACACCAATGATATGGTGCGCATAAATGTCCGTGCATGTAGTTGTCGTGTGTGATCACTGCAGGCTGGTGCATGAGTGCGTCATGTCCATGCCCTAATGAGTCCATTCCTGTGGTAGAGCGAGCTCTGGGCACGGGCTGGGGTTGCCGCTGGAGCACCGGCGAGCTGCTGCATGTTTGCCGCCATTGCTCGCGTGAGCTCTTGCTGCCTCCTCGCGATGGTCGTCGCCGCAGCCGCTGCCTCGTTGCCTCGCCGGTGCCTTTGTGCCCGACACTGCCTCGGTGGAACATTGGTAGTAGGGGGGCCTCGCCGCAGCCGCCGTCATGTGGTGGTTCGCGTGGCGGGGGTCGGCGGCCGTGGTGCGCGGCAAGAAGAAGCCTGTGCCGCTGCTGCGCCGCGTCGTCACCGGCGGAGCTGCTCCGGTGACGGCGCCGCCACGGAGTAGCGGGTGTGGGTGGTTCATCGCCGGTGGCGGCGCTGGGCGCAGAACCATGGTGTTCCTTGGGCCACCCGTCATGACATGCCACGGCGCGGCCGGCGCTGGCGATGGCAGTCGACTATTCCCAACAAGTCGCAGGTGCAGCGGCGGCGTGGCGGCCACCCTTGGACGGCCGGCGCCCGCGAGGGCGTGATGGTCCCTAAGCATTTCACCACCATCCCCGCCCGTCACCTGTGGTCGATGGTGACAAGAGAAGAGAGGGCGCTGGGCCTGGCGAGGTCCTCGACGATGGCGAGGCGGCGGCGCTCGTCGGCATCTGCAATCCCGATGTCCCTGAGGACCTCCGACGGCAGCCACCAGTGGACGTCATCCATCTCGTGCATGTAAACGCAGCAGCGGTCGGCCATTGCCGGCAAAGCTAGCTTGAGCTTGAGCTTGAGGAAGCCGATGAGTCGACGCTGGATCGGGCTAGACGAAGCTTGTGCTTCTTGTTGGTTGCAACTACGTAGGAGAGGTGAGGAGGAAGAAGAGATGCTTTGAGGTGTGGAGAATGATGGGGGTCAAAGGAGTTTATATAGAGAGGTGAGAGCTGGACTAAAGAGGAAGGAGATAAATAGACATGCTCCAAATAAACATGTTTTTTTGTTGGCTATTTTTTTCTTCGTATCTAGCTAGATTTTTTTGCTATTTTTTCTTGATGGTTTTTAATGTGTTTTTGGTGTTGAGAATGTCATTTACATGCACGTATTGTTGTCTGAAAAGAAGCACACTTGAAAATGAGCTAGCTGAACTGAAAGTTGCTATAATTAGATTTTTACTGCATGGTAATTTCTTTTTTTTTTTTTAGTTTCAGATCTCTAGACATGAGGGGAAAATAAGAAATCGACGCGGTTGGTGTGCTCTGGGCTATTGTTGTGGCAAAATGGCTGATTGTTCATCTTGGGAAGTGAAGTAATTAAGGAGAAATTTCAATACATATACATATTTAATGTTTTATTTTTCTATTCTTAAAGTCGAAAACGAGAGTCTCCTACCGCAATATATACATACAATAGAACAATTTAGAACGAAAAGTTACAGTTACAAAGCAAATAAAAGAAACAAATTTAAATTATTGGATCCAAACCCAGATAAAGTAAGGTTTTAAGAGTGGATTGTACTTCCAGTCATATTTTAATGCCAAAGTTTTACTTTGGCTCACTCTTAGTCCAATCACTAGATAACTTTATATTTGTTACTCTGTTCCACCCCTGGTCTCTTCTCTAGCTATATCTATCCACTTATCCTCAAATATATGTCTTGCTGAGGGGAGATCGCTAGGGCGAAACCGATACGCTCGGGATTGTTGATGTAAATGAAAAGATTGGATAAAGTGTAGTCTAAAGTAAAACTTTAATAATAAAAAATGACTCAAATTGTAATTTACCCTTTTTAAAAGTGTTTTAGAAAAAAAACTCTACCGCTGGTGTGTTTCATCTTCATGTATTGGGAAGTCCTAGCGTTTTCCTCTCTTCATATTTCCGGGATAACTACATATGATTCCTTTTATGGTTGTCTTGTTGCCAGAGCTATCTTCTCGTACAAGCGCTTAGTAAAAGTTGTAACGGCACCGTTGCATCCATATTGTCAGGTGGAGAAAAGCAAAAGTACCAAGTCTCGTGGTTTAGATCGACTCTTTTTAAACTCGTAACCATAACAAGTCAAGTCAAGTTGGGATTATATGTGGCTTGACTAGGAGCATAATATGCTTGAACTTTCATGAAGGTGCTCTTTGTTTTGGAAACAAAAGTAGACTAATACTATGATAATCAATCTACTCGATGAAATGAGAAGTGTCAATACACTTACATACTCCCTCCATTCTTCTTTACATGATATCATAAAACTAGTGCCATACTTCATGAACTAATATAAACAGTTAATATATATATCACATAATTTAAAAAAATATGTATAGCACACAATTCTAAGAAAATGTATTGCACGATTAGTTCATTATCAATGTGGTATGAGTGTGGCTCGAGTCTAATAATGGGAAATGTTTGATTGAAAATGTCAATCTACAAAATATTTTCACAATCATGCCAGTAAAAATGTTCCCACCATAACTTAAAACCAGTTTTGGAAACAAAACCTTTGATGGCTGGCTTCTCACTGGAATAATTAGTAACAGGTTAATTTTACATTCATACTTAGCTTAGTTATCTTCAGGAAACATATACCTCTCATCTTGTGTGGCAGGCTAGCAGCAAACATAGTTTTGATTAAAAAAGGAACTTAGTTTTTGATTGGTGAACACGTGTGCATCTTTTGGAACAAGATTTTCAATAGTGCTAAAAGTTCAAAGCCTCTTATGGTGAGAATATATAGGGCCAACGGGTACCTAGACGTCTATAGTACAACCACATGATCCAAGGGTTGAAAAATCTGCAGAAAGTGGAACTAGCAGAATATCTGCTAAGTAACGTTAATTGCTCCATCAACTTAGAATTATTTAGTAGAAACAATAAAACCGTCACACTTATTACGCCTTTAGGTGGAACCACAATTATATAAGCTAGTGCAATTACCGTTACTTGATAGAATATCTGCTAAGTAATAGTAATTGCTCCATCAACTTAGACTTATTTAGTAAAAATAATACAACCGTCACATTTGTTACGCCTTTATGTGGAACACACAAGGTGCAACTTTTCATCACGATCAATTATTCACCACATTTATGACTAGAGATAGATAACATCATCAGTTGAAAAGATTAATTCGACCAGATATGTAAAAATCGAAGCTGATCAATGCAATAGTGGTGATCTCATCGTAATCGCCAACTCCGTATGTTGTTCCTCATCATCATGGAGGCCTCTTCCTCCTCTTGGCGCCTCGGCTGCTACTTTGACAACCACTGCTGACGCTTGACATGACGAGGCGTTTTTGTTGCCCTAGGCGCCTTGCTTGTGCATTTGTTATTCGCCTCGGTGTGTGGCAAGAAAAACCCGGTGTCACCGGCGTCGCGCTGCTTTGTGGGAGGAGGTGGCAACGCTGGGGCGCTAGTGGCTATCAGCAGCAGTGGCGTCCTCATCTCCAGAGCAAGCCTTGGCGGTGCAATAGGCACCCGATCCAGCATCATGCCACCGTTGCTCTTGAACGGCCTCACCCCCATTGATGGTGGGGCATGGTAGCATTGGTATTTGTTGTCCACCATAGCTGGTAGAGGACCAACAGTAGCATGGTGTTGTGTCGTCGTTCTTTGCACAGCGCTGCCAAAGAGGACATCAGCAAGACAAGCGGCGAGGTCCTTGACAATGGCGCGGCAACCCTCACAAGGGTCGACGATGGCTCCAATGTCCCTGAGGATCTCCGATGGCAACCACTGGTGGACGTCGTCATCCTCCTCACTCGCGCCGTAGAAGCTGTCAGCCATTTCTGGTATATAGGTTGAGCACTTGAGCATGAGCAAGAAGAGCGATTTGAGGTGTAGAGATGGAGGGGTAAGGGTATGTTTATATAGATAGGTGAGGAACAATAACTATAGAGGGCAGGATATTAGTAGGCATGTTTCTTTCCTCAATCTTATAAAATGAACATGTTTTTCAATTACTGATTTTTTCCCTTCTTAATTGTGGGTGTTTCTTCTCTTCATTTACTTTATGCCTTCTATGTATTTTTGGCGATGATAATGTGCTTCATATGTTTCATTCAAAAGTATACATGGATTATCTAGAGAGTAGTGAAAGGCGCTAATGCGCTATACTTAGATATTGATGCATGTAATATATTTTTCACTTTATTAAATTTTCAATTATTTGCAGTACGATAAAGAGAAACATGTGGGCAGTGTGCTCTCTGCCTCTGTTGTGTCAAAATGAACTCTCCTAACTATATATTGAATTCCCTTCGAAAGAGAATTAAGCAATGGATAACGACATATCACATGCAAATTGTTGTACTTGCTGGTGAAATAATGCATCAGCACATAAAGACAACTGCACATTTTCGTTCACAAGAAAATAATCTATACATTTCCATTAGTAAATACAATTGCACAAAAAAAAACATATGTGCACATTTCATTCACATAAAAATGTTCTGCACATTTTCCATTCACACAAATCTATACAAAAACTGAAATACATATTTACACATTTCGGCACATTTCACTGAATCATTTTTACATTGCTCATATGTGCACAAGCTTTGCATGTAACACATTTCTAGACAAAAAAATGTAACACATTTTCTGATATGGGCGGTCAAAGCAACTGCTACTTTGGATTTCTAGATCAAGCTAGCACTTTGATGGCTGGCTTTTCATAGGAAAGAGGGAGGAGGGGATGCGGGCGGAGGCGGGTAGGGTTTTGGGCTAGTGGGTGCCATTTTGTGAAAAAAAAAAACCCCTCAACTTCCATATTTTAGAGTGCAGGCCTACTTCGCGGTTTTCCTCCCCTTTGCATGGAATATCCGGATTTCCGAAGGGCCTAAACGTAAAAAGCCAGCTCAAAGGGACGTTTGGTGAGGGACACCGGACGAATTACGAACAAAACGGAGGGTCTTTTCGCAAAATTTCCACCCTGTGGGTACTGCAGCGATGGTAGCAAAATCTGACGTGGCACACCCCATCGCGCGCCCAGGCTGCGACCCTTTATTTTCTCCGATATGCTACTCATGTGACTCATAGGTTCAATTCTAATTCATGTTTACACATCTTCACTAAACATATAGCTCTCATATTGTGTGACAGGCTGGCAGCAAACATGGTTTGAACAGAAAATGTTTTTGAATGGAGATAAATTCAGCGAAATGCAACTTTATAAGAGATCAAGAGGCTGGTAGGCAATATGTTCCCAAGGGTACAAGTTCAAATCCTCTTATGAGTTATGACTTATGAGGGGCTGGTGGGCACCTAGATGATGGTAGCAGAATCATGTGACCCAAATGTCCAAAGTGCCTCGAGGGTGGAACTAGCGGAGTTCCACTAAGTAAAACCGACATACTTGTTATGAAACCTATTTTATTCTGGACGAATCAAGATATGAGTGGAAAGCTTATTACAGAAGAAAGCTTATACCAGAAGATATCTTATCACGAAAGGAAGCTTGCGGCGTAAACAAGCTTGTAGGAGAAGCAAGCTTGCCGCAAAAGCCAGCTTGTGGGAAAAGCAAGCTTACGGTGTAAGCCAACTCACAGTGGAAGCCGGAAGCCAGCTTGTGGGATAAGCAAGCTTACAGTGTAAGCCAACTTACAACTTACAGTGGAAGCCATCAACCTCCTCTGCCTATAAATAGGATCCTAAAGGTCCAAGGTGATATTGACTGCTCTTCGACACTTCCTGCCTTCCATCCTATAGCTTGTACTCAAATTCAGAAGAAATAAAGTTTCTACTCACTCGTACTTTCGATATTCTACAGCTTCTGTGTTTGTCTGCTCGTGTGTTTTTCGGTAGAATAGACCGGTTTCTCAATGATACTTAGGCCCCGTTCGTTCTCTCCAACTGGGGAGATATTTCCAGCACACGCAAAACGAGAAAACTCACTAGCACATGATTAATTAAGTATTAACTATTATAAAATTGAAAAAAATAGATTTATTTAATTTATTAAATAACTTCTATATAGAAACTTTTGTCAATAACGCACAATTTAACGGTTTAGAAAGCATGCTAACGGAAAACGAGGAAGTTAAAGTTTGGAGTTGAGAAAAAGAACCGAGCCTTATTACCACTCCCTCTCAACATAGACTTGTTTAGTCAAAATAAATAAAACCGACATACTTATTACGCTTTTCGGTGAAACCGCACTTCCGTGAATACAATATCATGACCAACCATTCCCTACATTTTATGACTAGAGCAACATAACATCATTAGTACATATGATTAATTCGACGAGATATGTAAAACCCAAGCTGATGGTATCAACTCTCCCACAACTCGGTAAACCCATTCTCGAGGGAGGGCGAGCTTGCCGCATGATTGAGGCAGAACGGTGTTCGAATTCACCGTCCACGGACGCCAATTCTCATCATGGCTGCCTCCTCCTCGTATTGCTGACGCTCTTGACATGGACGAGGTGGCCGCTTCACGCTGGCCAACCCTGACATCCCCATGGTCATATTGGTGGATCGCCCGGTTATCGTATGCCTTGGCTCTTGCAGCAAGAAAACTCTGTTGCATCCGGCATCACTCCACTTAATTTGCAAGATGGGGTGTCTGCAGGGTGCCAGCGGCGCTAGCACTGGTTGTGGTGACCGCATCACCGGAGCAAAACCTCGGCGGTGCAACAAGCACACCAGATTTTCATCATTTCTCATGAACTGCCACACTTTCATCGGTGGTGGGGCACAAAATTTTTGACCATATGAGTTGGCCGACCTAACCAGAGAGGGGTGGGAGCAAGAAGGACAATGGTGAGACGTGCGGCGAGGTCCTCGACGATGGCGAGGTTGTGCCCCTCAGCTGCACGTTTGTCGAAAAATGCTGATGTCCCTAAGGATCTCCGACGGCAGCCACTGGTGGACATCGTGGACCATTGCTTTCTACGCTTCTTTGGAGGAAGAGAGGCTTTGAGGTGTGGAGAATGGAGGGATCATTGGATGAGTTTATACAGAGAGGTGATGAATAGGCTATATATAGAGGAAAAGGCGAGTAATAGACACGTTTTTTTAATCTTATCAAAAGAACATATTCTTACTGATTTTCACCTTAATTTCAAGGTGTTTGCCTTATTTACTTGATGACTTTTATGTTTTTTTAGTGATGAGAATTAATGTGTCCCACATGGAGTCTTAAAAAGAAATTTGCATTATCTGGAGAGATGATGTGATTCAGGCAAAGATAACTTGGGTGGTGTGCTCTCTCTGCTTGTGTCAAAATTAATGAATTTTTCCTCGCAAAGAAAAGAAATTAATGAATTTTCATCACTGTATATTTTACCTTTAAACTATAACTGAGCAATTGATTGGCAAAAAAATACAATAAATGATGACAGGCAATGCATTAATTAGATGTACTTGCTGGTGCAATAAGGGTCAGTACTACGTATTCCATCCATTCATCTTGACGTCATTAAAGCTTAAACCCAGTTCAAAGTAATTTATCAAACAAAAATGTTAATTTGAACTTTTCAAAACATTGCAATTCCACACAGTTTAATGTGGATCATGGAATGATCGCGCACATGATGCTCTTAGGTGACTTTCCTCTTGCTCCTCTTCTCTCTTTAATTATTTCATTCGAGGAGTTACTAACTTATGGAATCTATCCAAGTAACTAATTAATGCAAATAGTATTTAATTCACCTCTACTGCTAAAAGATAGAGTTCTGTTCATGTCATCCCCTCGACCACCATACCCAATGTATCACATGGAAACTGCTCTGACCCAAAAATAGACCGACACAAATGAAAACTGCCCAACCTAGAAAAAATGAACCACACTTAAATGGGGTCCAACGAGCCATCGCTCCTCGTCATCCCCGAAATCCCACTCACACTTGCCACTGCCTGCTGCATCCTCTGCACATTGGCCTTCTCCCATGCCACGGTAGGAGATTGTGCTCATGTAGTTCAGTGGTTGCAGTGAATTGAATAGCACCCTAAGGTATTGAGTTTAAATTTTCATAGAATTAAATTTCTGAATTGTTTTAGGAGCTAATTTTTTAATTTAAAAAGGTTGCATATGTCCAATTGAATGTAGAGGCCAGGTAAAAAATACTCCTCTAGAAAAACGAAATTGTTCTCATGACCACAGCCATGAAACAAAAGTGGTCAGCACCCTCAAGTATGAGGCGGACGAAGCAGACAAGAAGGGCCTGCACCTTCTTGGTGAAGAGGAATAGTCTACCCCCAACTCTCATCTCCACATTTCTTTCTCGGCCTCTCCTTATTTGGATTATAATCCCTCGCCCTACTCCTATGTGATGAAAACAACTCAACATGATTGGTTTAAGGTGTCAGAAAATAGATGGATAATCAATTTCCAGTTCATTAAATCGTTTGCTTTGCACTTTGCTTGCAATATGTAAATCCATTTGACCAGAACTTAGAAGTGGCATAAACAATTAACCTCTTCGACTTATATTAGGCATGTAGTAACACCCTACGTCAGGCGCTCGACGCTCTGGAGAAATATCGGAAACCACTCCCCCCCCCTCTTTTCTCTCTCATCTCATTATGCACTTGCTTCCCCACAACACCATTTTATGTACAAATGAATGCATCTTTATATGGTTTTTTCTCTTAAATTACTTCTCTAATTTATGGTCCGGCCATACTATTAAATTTGTTATAATTAAATCGTTACAACAAGAATACACATTCCGATGAAAATAATATTTAGCTTTTTCAATAGATTTTTTAATATTGCATCTAATTTTATTTAAATGTTTCAACTAGTGCTAGTTAATTTGCACATGTTACATGTATTAATTCTTTGAATGTTTTAGTTAGTATTTCAGTTTAATGTTTCAAAAGTTAGTTTCATACATGATATAAAAATGTTTCAACAATATTAAGTATTTGCAAATATACTACATTTTTCATATGATTTTTTTATGTCTCACTCGTTGGGACTCAATGCTTCATACAATGATTGCTAGTATTGCAGTCAATATATTCAAAATGTTGCTTTTTTTTAAACATTTTTATTGAGTAAGCTGGAACATTTAACGAAGTGGTGAAATAAATTTTTATAAATGGTGAAACAACGTTCAATTTTTCTTATCAAAATATAATCCTATGAGATCTTATTATAAAGATTTAATTACAATGAGTATAACGGTCAAATTGGATTATGAGCCTCATAGGATGGCTGTTTGAGGTGAGGCTTTTCAGCGAAAGCCCATCGCCTCACTGATTAGGCTGAGAGCTTTCAGCCAGATATACATGGGGCCCACAAGCTAAAAGCTAGGAGCTACAACCACCAGTCGTAGAAATTCTTCTTCGAACCATTTAAGCAAAACAAACCAACCGATGGATCTTCTTTGGCTGAATTGAAGAAGGCAACTTTGGCTGATCAGCCAAAACATTTAACTTTCCGGTGAGAACCTGTAAATTAGATAATTAATTTAGAAGAAAATCTCACTTAAAGACCTAAGAAATAGCTTAAGATAAGCATATAAAATGGGCTTAAGCCATATATGAATTTATGCACATCCATATAGCCTCTTGCGTGTGTTAGCTAGCCAACCAGAGAAAAAGATTAGAGGGAGTACCGCCAGCATCAGGGAATGAAGCACCCGATTTTTTATTTTTATTTAAAAAATCAGACGCCTGGTTTGTAGTTACTTCCTTAAGCATGTTTTGTAGTTACTTCCTTAAGCATGGCTGGTTCTGTTTTGCAATCACATGATACCAATTGCCAAACCAAAATTTCGCAACATTCAAACCTATGCTGACCATAAAATATAACAATTAGCAATTTAGCATAGGGATTAGCATAGACGTTCATAAATGGTCGAAAATGTTTCCAATTTGGGAGCACAGCAGCTTTCCTGCTATGTTCTCTTTCAGCTATCAATACAAAACTTATGGTTAATATAGTCACCTACTCTCTTTACACGGCAAAATTATTTCTATATGTGATGCAATATTTTTCATGATTATTTACATAATGGCCACAGCCAGCATCACAGATATCAGCGGTCAGGTCTCCACAATTCCAACATCCGCAGCAACAGCTAGAGGATTCGCCCATGTCACGATTAACAGCAACCGATGCCACTGCACTGATGCCTTCTAACACAATCGAATATACAACTAACCCAGTTCCCAGGCTTCCGAAAAAGATGTGCACATAAACACTTATTGAACTGTGTGACACCTTCAGGAAGATCCAACGACTATTCCTCTTGACAATGAACCATGCAATCTGTCGTGCCCATGTCATAAATCGGGCAGGATAGATCACACTAGCCTTGCCATTTAGCACCCTGTGTTTGTTATCCGATTAATTGGTCAGTTAGGCTGAAGGAGTCCGATCTTTTGCCTCTTCTGTATCATTATCGTCAGGAGATATGTTATTCTCAGCTGCTTCTGCCGGATTGTCACCATCAGTCGTTGGTTCCTGTTCTGGTTCCTTGTCCTCGTTCAAGTTCTTCATCAGTCTCTTCGATCTTTTAGGCCTAGGAGCCGCAATACTATCTTCATCCTCCACTTCACCGCCTTCAGCCTCTGCATTCTTGTCCACACTACCATTATCCTGCAACTTTGGAAGCTTCTTTTGGGAGCTTTTCTTCTGTAAATAGTTTGGTAGTAAGAAATGAGTAAAAGCTCACATCAAAAACTTAAAACGGGATAAATCAGCAGCCATAGATAAACATAAGTATATCTCTTTTTTGGCTCACATTTCCAATGCTTAAAACCTACCAACCAGAACTGTTAAACAGGTTTAGTTTATAAAAGAACAGCCAAGTCTCAAGGTGATAAGGTCTTACAGAAGCAAAGATGACAATTTCATAAAAAAAAATTGTTGCAAGTCTAATTAAACCTACGCATTAGTACTCTTCCTCTAAATGCACAGGTTATAGAGATGAGTTATAATTCAAGTCAAACTCGAGCTAACCAATATAGCCTAACACCAAACTCATATATAGGAGTACATGCTCCTGTATATGGTATAGAGGTCTGTCAACTGAGTTTAACATGGACAATTTATCAAATTCAAGCAGTGAAAATTATAGCCCCACAAATTTGAACTTTTACGCTCTACTTAGCTTAAAATTGAAATTCAAGATTGTGTACTGTGTATTTAAATTAATGTCTCAATGACTTTGTGTGCATTTGTGATAGACAGCAATCATTCGGGAAACTGCAGATTGTTCTGACTATTTTCTACTACGGAAATAGCTAACTCATTGCTTGGAGGCATTTCTTGTGTTCACCTTTTTGCTTGATGTGTTATCATGTTCTGCAGCCCCTGAAGTTTGATCATCCAAGTCTTCAAGCATCAAATCTCCTTCTTTGTCAACCTTGATGCCCTTTGTACGCCTCTTTTTTAGTCGGTCCTTTGCCTAAAAAGGTAAATAGAAATGAAAAACATTGTCACCCGACTTTTTTCCATTGAAATTAAATAAAACATGTTGACATTCCATGCCATACTCAATATTTCATTATAACGAAAACTCAACGGACATTCTATTAGGAAACCAATTCAAACAACCTCATCTTTTGCCATATTACCGCAGCAATTTTAATTTAAGGTTTGTTGTTCTACAGCATGTAAAACCTAATAACATGTAATAAGATGACATGTGTAACAATTGTTATAGTACAATACCAACAAGAAAAAAAGTTGGTCGCCAAACTCTTCCATAAACCAATGAAAGGTTTCCAAATGCTTTCATGATGATACGTTTTCTAATGCAAACCATAAAATGAACTAGGCAAAATCTCAAAAACAAACAGGAGAAATAAGCTTCGTACTTTTTTGAGGTTGTTTTCTTAAGTTTTTCAATAATACACTACATAAACTCCTTGATAATTGGCAGAACCAGAAATCAACCAATCATGAATCAAGTCTTAACTCAATAAAAGTAGTAAGGTTTTTGCACTGAATCTAATAAGGGGTGGGCCCTATGGTTGGTTTATTGTCCCAATGGGGATAGATTTTCCCAATCATCTTGAGAACATTAATAACACGGTGATTTGCAACTATTCAAAGAGTTTGAATAGCATATGCCAAACAGGTGTTACTAAATGGGGAAAAAATGAACAAAAGCATGCCACTGATTGGTAGGCAAAGGGAAATTAGTTCGATTATAAATCTAGTTCTTACATCTCAAATCTAGGTCATCCATGTATGCTGTCAACGTTTCAAGTATATGGGTGGACTAGATGAAAACAATGCGATGTGCCAAATAAAAGATGGAAGTAGTATAAAAAATACCTGCATTGATATTTCTTTTAATTTGTGCGATATCTGTGTGTCATCAATAAGTAATGAAACAACATCCTCTTGTCTCATCAGATGATCATCCTGGACATGTTTTCCTTTCATGACCAACTCTTGCACTGCATTTTTCTGCTTTGCCCTCTGCAATATCTTCTCTTCTATTGTATCTTTGCATATAAGTCTATACACCGTTACCTACAATACCAATTTGAAAGAAAATACAAGGAAATGAGCTACCACATATTTCATTCCAAAATTCAAATGATAGTGTTATATAATTTATAAATATAGATAATGGACAATGCGCTAAAAAGAGTTGAGCTATTTTGTGACCCCAACATTTGTCTCAGTGCCAGTGCTATTTAGTACTCCTTTCGTTTCCAAATGTTTGACGTTGGTTAGTTCAGTTTTGAGCTAACCAACGTCAAACCAAAAAAAAAATGGAGGGGCATCACTAAAAAGAGTTGCCATAAAAGGCAGAAAAATGCTCCAAAAGAAATACGTAGCTGAGGAGCACACTATAAGCTATAGTACTATGATTAGATAAAGTATTTATAACTGAAGCTTCAGTTACCTCCTTTGTCTGACCAAGTCTGTGTGTTCTATCCATTGCTTGCTGGTCTTGTGTTGGGTTCCAATCAATTTCATAAAAAATAACTGTATCAGCAGCAGTCAAATTAATACCTAGGCCCCCAGCTCTTGTGCTTAGCAAGAAAACAAATATATCGTTCCTGCAGAGAAGAAAATTCAGGTAAGCCATGTTTGAATAGCATGGCGTTAGATCATCTTACTGTACATTATCCTTTATCCACTAATGCATACCGGTTCTGGAAGTCCCGGACCATGTCACGTCGATCAGATATTGCCGATGACCCATCAAGTCTGAAATACTTGAATTTTCTGAAGTTCATGTAGTCCTAGAACAATAGCAATGCATAATTGCTGAGTAGTTAGAAAGGGGCTCAACTTTAGTGAGCAAAATTACAAGAAAAATACTCCAATATCTACTTTTCGGTTGATGCAATTCACAGTGCCAGCAAAAGAAATGGAAACTAAAAACTCCTGAAAGATGATATGCTACGCGAAGACTCACATATTGAAGTCATGACACTACCCTAATGCTACAAGAATATTCTTATATTGTAAGGCCTACATGTAGTATAGGACATATGCAGTGTCTAATGGTAAATATTACAAAACATGCTTCGGTTCAAAGCATAAAGTATTTTGTATTGAGATCTGATAATTGACCAAAGATTGTTGACTTGCAGAATGCCAAAAACATATATAAAGTTGTATGCAATAAAACAACTTATCTCCAGGCACTTAGAGAATCTCTATATCACTTATGAGTAAAAGGCGCAAGCAAAAGTCACTTGTTTTAGTTTTTTTTTTAAGAAAAAACTCAATTACCTTATGGTGGTATTATACTTTTAAGTGTAAAGTGGACAAGCATGAAGTGACCAGTACTACCTCAAGAATGTCTAACATTTTAGTCATCTGAGCAAATAAGAGCACACGGTGATTCTCAGCTCGGAGGCGCCGCAGCAGTATATCTAAGGTTTGGAGCTTCCCAGAATCCTGTCATTGAGCATTTCATGTTAGTAAAAAGAACTCACTGGTACAGCTAAAAGCATATTAATGAAAACACAAACAATTTGTCCTTTATTCAGGTGTTTGAACCAACTTATTATGATAAAGTTATATTCTACACAAATCTTAGAGCTTTTCAAAGCAATTGAGCAGTTCATTGGGAAAAAAAAATACAACTATGAATGACAGAATTGCGCAGATGAAGAAAAATCTAAATAGGCAATAGCCTAGCATCATGGACAGAGGAAATTAGAGAACACTTACTGTAAGCATTTTAGCTGGGTCAAAGTTACTCATAGGTGGAGATGACCCAAATATCCTATATGGCAGTTGTAGCATCGGCTCGGGGAATGGCAAATCAGTATGTAATTCTTCTATCAGAGGATGAGGGCTGGTTGGTTCTCTAGGGCCATTGAACTCAGAAGTTCGAGCAAATCCCAGAACCAGTTTCTTGGCCCATGGATCATGCATCTCATCAGTTAACTTGTAGGCAAAATTTCGGTCTGCGCACCAGACATTTATCTGAAACGAAAGAAAAGGGTAATGAGTCATTCAATAGTAGCACCAATTGAGCATTGATAGCTTGTGTAGATAAAATAAATACATTTCCTACACTATATGGAAGTTTTGAATACTTTTAATACTAGAGTAGCCTAAGAATACTGTAAGACAACTCCATACACAGCCTGATGCAACATACAAATGATAGAACTGGGAAAACAAGTCATCACATAAAATAAAGGAACTTACCGGTGGTGCTCTAGCAGGTGGAATAAAAGCATATGTTGAACGAAGAAGTCTTATGTTAGACACAAGCCTTTCATGGTGAGAAAGCACTAGTGCTTCATATGGGCTATCACTCGGGCCTGTCTCAATCTTTGTTCTTAGGAAACTGGACTCTGCTTTTGTAGGTGAAAGCAACAAGCGAACAACAGCACGAACTGTTGTTAAATCATTATGAGTGGACTCAAGATCAGTACTTTCTGAGTCAAGGAATACATCCACAAGTTCATCGGTGTACTTCTTGTTCCATCGCACTGCTGAGAATGCTAGTCTGTTGAATAATGAGCAAGTGGCCAGGAAAGAAGCTTCAACTGGGGAGAGATTTATTAAACGTGTAAAACCGAATGCACCAGATAACAGAACAGTATTATTTGGTGAGATAGCTTCTGGAAAAGCTGATTGATGGATGTAGCTTGGCGAAAATATATTAAACATCCTGTTGAAAGATCCATATAGAAATCCACAACCACGCACAGGCATTTCCATGTTCGAGACGATTCCTTTGTAGACTAACTTTGGAATCTGAAAAGGTTCAGAAAGAAGCCTATCAGTTTAGTTAGCAATTAAGGAGAATACATAAGGTAACTGCAAGTACGCCAATTAGAAACAGAAAAATCTGACCATATGTTTAATTATACCTCAAACATTATTGGATTCCTCTTCCCTGCATAATGCACATCTTGCAATTCCCCAAATGCAGGAGAAAGAAGTGAGTTCGGGATGTCAGCAAAGTAAAAGTAAGAGCTCCCCTCATTGCGCTCAAACAGCTCTGGATGATTGCAGACCTAAATGTGATACATAACACATTGGGAGGAAATCCAATGAGAAACAACAGAGTAAACATTAGCTGAAATTGCTAAAGGGACCTTAATGATTATTAAGTCAAGTAAATTGATCACATGCAAGAAGGTGTTGTGCTAATGTTACCTTCCGGAGCTGCATCACAATATTCATCAGGCTAAGTAATTTCTTATCATTTAGATTGCCACGACTTCCATCAAGCAACTCGTTAAGAGATATTTTATTCTTTATAGCTTGATAGAAGACTTGCTGGCGAGAACTCAATCTGCAGGGCACAATTTCTTCTTTCTTTTTGGTCATTTCTGCAATGACATCAATCTTAACTCGACGGAGCATGAAGGGCTTTAAAATAGCATGCTGTGGAGAAAAAGAACAAGTTATATAATCTCAAAAATATACCAAAGCTATACAGAACTTTGTCCAAAACAGGAGAATTGAGCATCTGTCATTTAGTCATGTACTGTATTTGAGAATTCAAGCCCCCATTATAATTCCACGTCAGTCTCAAACAAGACTATTCAAAAGATTAACTAAACCATAACATGCATAAAAGTTCCGTTCAGTGTAGGGCTGTGTATCTTACCAGTCGACTAAGCTGATGTTCATTCAGAGCACCTCCATGTTCGGCATGACCCTCAATTCTGGCAGGCCAAAGAAATATAAGCAATAAAGATAATGACTAAAACAAAGAATGTATAATTTGTAATGTAGGTAAGTACCCTTTTGAGAACCACTCATTAAACTGTTCATGGCTGTCAAACAAAGTAGGCATGATGAAATGAAGAAGCGCCCATAACTCAGCCATGTTGTTCTGTATAGGTGTTCCAGTGAGAAGCAAGCGATTTCGACAGTTAAAACTCAGTAATGTCTTCCATCGCTGGCTGCAGCAGAGGGAGGAAAAGATAAAATACAATAATTCCCAGATAAGAGTCTCAACGAAGGAAAAATATCAGATGAATAAATGAAGACAGGCATGAGCCATGAAATTTTGGTTTTCAACATAATGAAAGGACTTGCAAGATGAATTGTTACCTGCTTGAACTTTTAATAGCCTGGGCCTCATCCAAAACCATGTATTGCCACTTAACACGTCTCAAAAGCTTCTCTTCATTCACAAGTATCTGATAATTTGTAATGAGAATGTGGAAACTAGCATCTCTGTGGAGAAAGGGCAAAACTCACATGTTTAGTTTTACGCGCCTATAAATGGAAGGAACGCAAATGAAGATAATAAATACTTCTTGCCTTCGATAAAGACGTTTGGGGTTGATGTTTTTCCGAAGAACCATCCTTTCAGGACCCCAATAGGGAAGTATCTTTAGATCAGGGCAAAACCTGATTACCTCTTCAGCCCAATTATTCACAACAGATGCGGGAGCCACAACAAGAAAGGGACCCCATATGTTTTTGTCCTGCATGGTGTACATGTCTATATCAAAAGCTTGACACGCGTGTTAATATTTGAACCTATAAATTACACATTGTGTGATGCTTCTAAAGGAAGAAATAGAACATGATGATAAATCATGAATCAACCAAGATCAAGCACAAAGGCCAAAAGAGATTGCTTCATTGGGTATTAATCCAATAGTAGAAAGATAACATGGATTTAAGAAAGGGCAAATTCACCAACCTCAGCCAAATGTGCTAAGAATGCCATAGCCTGGACGGTTTTGCCAAGACCCATCTCATCAGCAAGAATACCATTTAATCCCTGCAAGAAATAGAAAATATTGAAGTGAAACAGCAGAGAAGTCACAGAAAATGATCAGATGCATTAACTTTTTAACAGTGTACCTGCTCGTAGCAATTAACCAACCACTGTAAACCTTTTAACTGATATTCTTTTAGTGCACCTTTAAACAATTCTGGTGTCTGCACAGACGACTTCTCAGGCATTGTTGAGCTGAAAATAAGATAACCCCAAAGAAACCAGTGTTAGAAGTCCTTTCATTCTTTCTAACATGCTCAATTCTGAACAAGGACAACCAAACCAGTCAAGTGGAACTTACGGGTGTAATAGATCAATCTTGTTAGGCTCCATACTAGCTAAATCATCAGTTGGAATACCAGAGTCAGATGATTGACGAAGCCTCCCAGTTTCACTATCAAACGCATTTGTCATCCTTTTCTGTTGGGAGACAGCATGTTGCGCAGCTCTCAAGGCCTCTCTCTTTAATTCAGCTTCCTCAGGATCTTCCTCATCCTCTTCAGGGACAGATGCCTCATCTGATGGTGCTGATTCACCAGCCTTATTCTGCATGAAGTGACTATAAAGCTCAGTTTGGGATAGGAGAAAGTTGAGCCTCTGTTGCTGTCTTTTTGCTTCACGTAGCTCCTCTTCACGCTTCAAAGCTTCAGCCGCCTCCTTTTCTTCTCTTTTCCTCAATTCATACTATGAAACAGACAAAAAAAAAGATATATAACTCCCATCATAAGATCGCATAAGAAAAATCAGCAAAAAGAAAAACATGTGCTATGCAAAACAATACAATACTTGGTGCTAATTTTTAAGTTTTAACCATGTATATAGAAATTAAAGTGGCTTGGAACGACTGGAATACATAGCCATATATAACCCCTAATTTTAAGTATTTAAATAGTATTCAGCCCCATATACTGTTGTTTGGTTTCAGTTCAGTGGCTTGGAAGAACTGAAATACATAGCCATATACAACTCATAAGTTTAAGTATTTAAATAGTATTCAGCCCCATATACTGTTGTTTAGAAAAAAAATAAAAGGCAATAATTCCGAATTTGGTTTCAGTGGAACTAAAAAACAATAAGCTTAAGAGATTAAAAAAAACCTGCTCCTTGTCAACTCGCTTCCAAAATATCAACATATCCCTAGCCAGCCTCCGTGTACGTATGGCGGCACTCCTCATCAATTTCAGTGACCTGCTTACTTTGAACTTTACCTGGACATTTTAAACACAAAACTCAATAAAGCTGCAGCATTGCAATTAACTCAGCAAGATCAAAAACTAGAGTGAACCAAACTACAAAATAGCCAACAAGATAGAGAAGTGAAATACCTCCCGTTGGCAATTCTCAGAAAAACGCTTAGCATCTACTTGCCGTTTCTTCAGCAAAGCCATGAAATTCCTGTGGTGCCTAGGAATGCCTTTAACAGCAATAGCATGCCAAAGTTTAATAGTCTTTTCTGACTCTTCTCTTGCAATTTCAGAAGGATCCTTTCTTATTATTTGCTTCTTTGGCAAACTACGCTCGATAATCTGCATTTATAGGTTAACTGCTAAGTATATAGAAAACAAAAGCATGCTATCAATATTTGAACAGGTCCAACCAACCTCATATGTATCTCCTTTTTCCAAGACTTTAACGTAATGAACATGCAAACTGCCGGATTCCGAAATAATAAATCTCCGTATCCTCCCAGCTGCTCCTTCTGGAATTGCGAAGGGATCCTCAGTTACTTGAAGAGAAAATTTCTGCACCTTTACCCTTTCCTGGAGTGATTCATATTGTGGCTGAGGTTCAGCTAATCCACCACGATTGGTTGTCTCAAATTTTTGGTCCGTACTGAGCATTGCCGCTAGAGTGCGTAAATCTAGTGTGCCATTCAAGAAAGTTTCCTCGACACGTATGTCAGAAAAAACAGGTAAATTAAGGGATAGTGCCAACTTATCATACCCTTCTGGGATTTTGTAGCTTACATTATCTCCCATATCTAAATAGGAAGAATCCAGTGAAGCTACAACCTTATTGAAACCACCATATGCATTAGTAGATTTTGTCCCATTATACTCAGCTGTGGCTTCTACCCCACCCAACATTGCAACATTCCTTGTATCACTTCTGTACTTTGTAACTCTTGCACTACCATTTTTGTGTTTCTGAGGAACTATCACCTGAGGAGGATCAGAACTAAAAACATCCTCCTTAAACTTTGACCTTCTGTACTTCTGAACGTGTTCACTCAGCATTGTACGGTAGTGCTCCTCAGTTATTTGGTTACTGTAGGCATCTACCTCATCATCATCGCTAGCACCATCCAGATTCCTTTTGCGCTTCCGATGTAGCCCATGGGAAGCATCACTAATTCCATTATACTGGTCTGACAAGGACCCTTGACCTAAAAGGAAAAGTAGGGTAAGCAGAACAAACGCAGAAGTAGATATATGTAAAGAAATGGCAAGACCACAATTTGATGGAGTGTCAATGCTAGGAGGTGGATTTTTTTAAATAGCCTTTACCTTGGCTACTCATACTCCCATTTGGGCTACTACGCCTATAGCGATCAAGATCTTCCGGCAAGGGGACCTTAAAGTTCAGCAAAGGCTGCATCAGCAGTTCATGTAAAAACTTGACATCAGAATGGAGGTAAATTCAACTAAAGTAAACCATATTATTAACATGAGTGGGAAGACATATGCTTCACAATGACAAAATCTATATATAATTTTCAACCCTACCAAAGACAAATAAAGAGACCTGCATCCATATAGACCAAACGGATAGACAAGCAACAATAACACTATAGTAGTATCAAAAACAAAGGATGACAAGATAAAAGAAGCGATTACGTAGTAAACCAATGTACCCTTGCAGGCCCCCAATTCATAACCTTATCAAATAAAATAAATTTAAACCCGAAGCAAGGATCACACATGTCAAGAAAAAAAACTTTATTATGCATGACCATACTTATCAAGAAAAATAATAAAAGAACAGCGATAAAAAAAACAACAAAACTGCCAGAACAATGATAACAGTGCAGCAGCATGTTGCACGCCATGCAGACCACAATCACAACAGACAACACAGGAACATACACAGATGATGCCAGCAACTGACAATACTCATCTATGAACGAAACATAGCATTAACTAAATTCAGAAAAAAGAAATGGCATGCAATCGCAACAAAACAAGGTCATCATCGTCGCGCATGCGATATTGGAAATGTTGCATGAATATAACGACCAAGTTACCGGCATCAACATTTGATTAGCAACATGAATGGCACAACAGATGATCACGATACTCGTATCACTCTGTCACTATCTGAAACGCACGAAACTTTGATCGGTGGAAGCCACTAAAGTAGCCCAAGTCTACATGAAGATCTAGCAAACTACTGAACCAGTCTCAGGAAACAACTAGATACTGCTAAACAGCATAACACTTATGTGGCACACACTTATTTGAGTCCTAACCAACAGAACAGTAGCACGGGGCATCGGCTTCTACAGACGATCGCAACACCGATGCAAAGTAACCTGCATTAGCCCACAACTAACGAGCTCCCAATCCCGCGAGACACAACTAAAACCTCGATCGAACTGAGGCTTAAAAAAACAACCAAGTGATGATACAGCGCCCGGAGAGAATTCTCCAAAACCCAGCGACAATGAGCACTACCAAAACCCACCCCAATCACAACGCGCCCCCCACTCCAACACCGCCACTACCGCGCGCGTCAAAACCACCATCCACCGAAGCACGCACATACAGAGAGGGAAAGAGAGAGAGAGCAGGCAGTACCTCGAGGTTGAAGAGGGTGGAGTAGGAGAGCCCGCCGCCGTTGGCGGCGGCGCCCCCGCGCGACGGAGGGCGCCGCGGGTCCATCCCGAAACCCTACCGCGCCCCCGCCCCCACGCGCGCAGAGACGCACGCAGGAAGAGGGAGAACCAGGAGGAGCCGGCGGCCGCGGGCGCACGCGAGGTCCCCCGGGAGGGACCGCGGCGGAGGGTGGAGTCGAGCCCCCGCGGCGGCGGGCGGCGGCGGGGAGGGAGGCGTGGAGATTAGGGTTAGGTTTTGGGGAGCGGAGGGGGGGAGAGAAGGGGGGGACGGAGAGGAGGGAGAAGGAGGCGGTGGGGAGGGGGGGGCTGCGGGATGTTGTGGTGGGGAGGGGTAGTAGTAGTAGTAGTAGTAGTAGAGAAGGCATGGTGGCTTTGGCCTTTGGTGAGAGAAACCAAGCCAAAGGGAGGGAACTGGGAAGGGGGCAGGCACGAGCACGACGCGAGAGGAGAAGAGAGGGGAGCAGGGAAAGCGAACCGGGAGTGCATGCGACGGCGAGAGGTTTTTTTTCCCTCTCTCTAGCGCTTGGGTTCGTTGGGGGGACGCGGGATTTTTCGTTCTCACATTAAATCCGGTCATGCAACTATGCGAATTTTACTCAAAAGTCCAGATTTTCCATCTAAACTAATGAACGGCCCACTATTTTGTCTCTTCAATTGGGTGATTTTAACAAATTTTAAGATGAATTCTACCAAATGAGTATTTGTTACACGGTTTCCCCAGTAATATCAACAAGAGTCTATCCATCCTTTTACACAAGGCATGTGGTGTGGTATTTGTCTTCCCCAAAAGAATTAAGCAAATGAAATATGGAAGTGCCCATTAAATTAAGAGAAAATTACCCGCCTGCCATTCGCCAAAACTTCCCATCATTAATATCTCCTTGTCGACTTCCGCCAAGCCACCACCATTCGCTCATGTCACATTCTATTTCGTGGGACTTCTGAGCTAACACTCAGGCCCAGCCCTAAGGGGTCGAGCTAGGCCTCCACACAGGGCCCGCGAAGTGATGGGGGCCCAACCCCATATATGCTAACATAATAGCCTATAGGAATTAGGAAGCCCACTAGCTCAGTAGAGGAAGAGGCACACGTATAGGAAAAAAAATTGTGTCGATTTGGCTTCCTTCCGTGATTCCGTCCGATTGCTTCGCCTTCGCTCGCAGTCGCCTATTCGGCTGTTCGCCGCCCTTCCAGCCGCGTCTCAGCTACGCAATGCTACGTCGACGACTGCGCGCGGCTACATGTCTACGGCGTCGTGCTCGGCGGCAAAACTGCAACTGGCAGCCGGATGCAAAAATCTGATCTCTCTGTTCAGTTCTAGGAGACTAGGAAGTACCCAATTGCTCTCCCCTTTGATGTATGCTAAGTTTATGTGTTTATATTTTGGGATGCAAAATGTTACTCCCAATTGCTCCTCTTCTAATTTCTGAAAGTTTGATTTAGGATTTAGGGATCCTTGCGGTGCAGCTGTGCAACTAGGACAGTGAATAGTCATTTTCTCTAGTTCTCATCTTGGTAATTTACCAGCACTCATTTTTATTATAACGTTGAATTGAATCTAGTATGACATAATTTTCATAAATTACTTGCTTATTTCTAAATTTAGAGTGAAATCATGTTGCCCAAAAAGCACATTACTATATTTGTATTAGAGGTCCCATTTTTCTAGCTTCGCTCCAAGCCACTAAATTGACAGGACTGGGCCTGCTAACACTCTAGCATTCTCTTTATCGACGCTACCATGTTCATGTTATTCGTCTCACCTTTGCTAGTAGGATTGCATGAGCCACAACCTCTATCGGTGCATGACTTTGTCCAACGACCTCATTTTTTAAATTGATTGTGCCATGCTATGTTCCAATTTTGAAGTTCCTCTTTTAATTCCTATGAATAACTGAGCAAAGACGCAGACGCACACATTGAGAACCATGAAACTTGTTTTAATATGGGATATGCATTAAACATTGACTGAATGATATGCATCGTCTGGATTCTTAATTTTGGCAACTATGCTAGCACAAAAGGTAAGGGCTCATGCTGAGACCCTACTTATTCGTGTTCGATTTTTTAGTAGTATACATAGGTCCGGACATCTAGAGTTGGCCTTAACTCCACGAGATGGATTTCAGCAGATCTTAATTGTCACTTCTTTTCACGCAAACTTGATTGTTCCACAATTTCACATCATTCATCTCCTTTCTCGTATCATTCATCTCCGTCCTTATATCACCAATCTCTGCACCTTGAATCGTCCTGCCCTAGAGCGCCTCAAAAGTCTCCAAACCGTCCAAGCAAGACACTCTGAGGCCCAAGCATTGGTTGCCAAACCAAAAGGCAACCCCATGGATCTAGTGTTGCCAATTGCCATAGCGCCATAGTACTGTGCGAGCCAATGGATTTGATGCAAGAGACAAGTTGAGATGATATATATATTTTGTTGCTAAAAAGAATGGGACTTCCAATAGTTTTCAGTGATGACTAGCAGCTAGCCTACCTAATCGTGATCAATCGAGATGTCCATGGAGACTTCTGTATGCGGTCCTGCACTACTAATCTCCTTCATGCTCTAGGCCTGACCACCATGGTTTCTCTTTGGCATGGTGTCACCCAATTAATGTTCTATGTTGAGTTGGCACCGCCCGGCTTGATGATTGGGTTATTATTGACCCCGCTGAAGAAGATGATTTTTACGAAGAGCTAAGTGGATGAAACGGTTGTAGCAAACATGATGCTTACCATAGATTAGAAACAATGGCTAAGATTGACTAAAATCCACCTAGTGCAGTTGAGGCCAACTCCAGGAGATCCAAGCCCCGTATACACAGCTTTGGAAATGTGTGAGAAAATGAAGCATAGAATAAGTACCATGCAACTACAATAGAGGTTGCCTAGCAAAAATTGCAATTTTTGAACGATGATCGAGCCTTTCAGCCCTAGCCTAAACTATTTTAACTTTAAGAAAGTTACGAACGAAACCAGAATGAGAAAAACTTCAAGAACTTAGATACTTTTAAGTGTGTGTTCCCGCATCCATTTCATTGGCCACTTCAAAAGGATTGAAATGTCACGACAATATTAAACATTGTGTGTATTTATCCGACAATATATAACTATGAAGTTTCAAATAGTTCTTGTAAAAGATTTCCTTGCGCCATGTATGTCATGATTAACCCACCAAGACAAGGTAACGAGGATGGTTTTGAAATTTGCAAATTAAACTTCACAATTTGAAATGTGGCACTTATGATCTTCCAAATCGTGAACTTCTACATGCCAAGCGCTTTGAACTATTAAAAGTTCCTTTTAATTCTTAAAAAAACACATTTCCATGAAGTGGACATAGTTTAGCTGGTTAGGTTCCTTGTGGTGGAACCATCTCATCCGAATTCAAGTCTTAGACTTACAACTGACACGGGTGCTCGCATTTACGGCTAATTATTCTTTCAGCGGTAAGCGACACACCCGTTGATAGCGGTCTAGTCTTCTGGAGGCACTCATACAGGTAGGGTGTTTGTGTGTATGTTTAAAAGAGTGAGGGTGCGTGTTTTGTAATTGTCTATGCTTGTACTGTGTCTTAAAGAAACACATTCCTTTTTTCCCCTTTCAGAGCATCAAAACATTTTTCTTTGGATGAAAACCGTCTGAAACCTACATAAATGATATTATTTTTTCATAAACAATTCTTAGTTGTATTGCCAATTTAATTAGAAATTTTCATATTTATTAATTCAACTATTTAGTGTTGACTATGACACCATGCTAAAAGAAATTAGAAATCCAAATTTTATACCCCCTATGAACCCTAAACCCATAGCAATGACCAAAATTAGAATAGATAAAAAAAATAGTGCCACATTTACAGAAATTATACTCCGTCAGTTGGAAATTTTCGTAACACTTCATCCTTTTTTTAATAAGTCCACTTGTTGTTTCTCATCTTTACTTCAAGTTGAATTGTTATCACTAAACCGCAATACTAAAAATCTTCACCCCATCTTAATAAAATCATTCAAGTCAGGTCCCATCCCATAATAGTACGGATGGTTGGTTTTACTGACGTGTCATCCTAATCAGTAAAAAAAAAATTTAAGACATGTGGGCTCACTTGCAAAGTGGCCCTCTACTTTCCACATCCTTTCTTCTCTTCACCTCATCTTCATACTGATAAGCTCCTCCGGCTAGTTGTGAGCTTCACTGTAGTCAGGCAGCCAACGGTGGCGAGGCAGTCCTCGAAGGGCGCTCGTTAGGATTGATTCGGGTGGCGGTGGCTCTGGTGGCAGCCTCAGCACTGTTACGTGGGAGCCCGAACCAACTACCCTTTCTCCCTCATCCTCTCAATCACTTACATGTAACATTTTATTTTCGGTGACTAGGATGACGTAAGCAACCATCCATACTGTTATGGGACCTGACTCAGACGGTTTTATCAAGATAGGGGTGAAGATTTTTTGTGTTATGATTTACGATTGGAAATTAAACTCGACGTAAAGTTGAGGGATGGATAATAGACTTATTCCTCCCTTTTTCAATGGTTAGGTCCGCCCAACGATAACAAACCAATATTTTGTGGCCCATATGGATGCATACATAAGCAAGGGGCAGTTCAGGCAGCAGCCAAGCAGGTGAAACGAAAAGGTAAACCGTCAACAAAAGAGTGTTTCACTTTTGACCCCATACAAATACGAATGACTTTGCGGAATTAATGTATCGGAATAAATTTGTTTCAAGTAAAGTTGGAACAAAATGGTTATATTAAGCTACCAAAACACTCTATCTGGTCTACAACAAAGGCCCACACAATATATGAAGTTACAGAAGTTTCCCAGTCCCACTTGATTCCAGTCTTTCGTTGCAGTAGAACGCTCTTTCGTTGCAGTAGAACGCACCGGTGAACTGAACGATCGTAACATTCATCGTAACATTCCTGTTAGACACCAAATCCTCATAAAATCTCTAGGTATTTAGCAAAATTGTGCCCTGTTCTTTATCATGCAGGGTTCCTAGCCTTTTGTAGATCACTCTGATTGCTCCGCGACTTCACTATCTTCATTAGTTACACCAAATTCCTTTTGGCAAGGAACATTCATCTGCTGCTGTGATGAGATTATTCCCGCTATCGCTTTCATGGCGGCAGCAGTCCTGTCACTACTCACCCCTTCCTCATCGGATTTCTCCACAGGTTCAGCTGTTTCAGATGGACTATCTTCACCTTGCTGTGGTGGAGGCACAAAAAAGGGAATCTTGCCCCTCTGCCAGTCATGAAGCACCATCTTGGCCGTTGTTGTAAGATCAGGCTCCCCACCCTGTGAACCACAAGTGTAAGCACCATCAGAAATTGTTGGTTAATCTTCTAAAGATAGTTTTTTTTTGCTCAGAATCTTCTATAGATGGTTAATTTAAGCTGTTCATATATTTAGAATGGCATGGATCCAATTAACCCATCTTATTGACACATTATATTGTTAAAATTTGTAAAACACTGTAAATCAGTATACAATTACAATTCTCCAATTCTCCAATTCCCCAATCTCATAAAGCCTCACCACAAGAATAATATATTTGATAGAAACATGACTGACAACATGTCAACATATATGCTAAAGCCATACCCTGAGTAGCTTTCCAGTGGTCTTGCTCAGTTGGACAAGAAAATCATTATCATCAACCCTGCAGAAAGATAACATATCCAACATAAGATATGTGCTGTCTCCAATGGTTTAATTGTTTCCATGCACAACAGCATCACAAGGCTAACTACAAGCAAGCGCATCCTCTTCATGGATATACTTTATCAAAAGAGAGCAAATATGCTATGAGTAAACTAACAGAATAGTGTCATAAAAAATGCCAAGTCTTAATGTTCAGATTTATGAGAAAAGAAAAGTAACCCAAATACTAACATACTTATCCAATAGGGAACGCATTGTGTGGAAATAATAACCGTTATGTTCATATCTATATAGAACAATTGTACCATAAACTAAATGTTAAAAGAAGCATACCAGTCTTCAATTTTGTAAGCTCTTTTAAGATGCTCCTTTTTTACACGTCTCAGAACTTCACCAATGTGCTCAGAAGCATCCGCCAAATTTGTCACACGCACCTGACAACAAATGCAAATACATGATGAATGAAATTACCCATCTAGATAAGTACACAAACGTAGCATCTTTAAAATGCCTGGTAATCAACTAGGATAGACATCCATATAAATATAAATATATGCTTCAAAAGTGGCAGTGCTCCAGCGTGTGACCACAGAAAAATATCTGAAGGGCAATAAACAACTATAAAATATAATCCACACTATCCTTGGATTGCCTTGGGTGTTACTGGAATTTTTTTTAAGCATTAATGGACAACTGGACAGACAGGCAATAGTTATAGTCTTGTAGATTGTCCAGGGTAAAAGCTACCCATGGGACTTCTATACCACCTCAGACCAAGATAGCAGCAGCAAGCCCATCTCTAACTCTTATGTTGAAATAATGTTTGAGAAAATGCATTATATATATCTGTCGTACATAAAAGTACCGGCAAGGTGAAAAAAAATATAGTGAGGTGTTTTACTAGATACTTTGTTTTGTGCAATCTAACTAAAAAGTGAAGACAAAAACGAACAAGTGCAGATACATACCACGCCCTTAAGAACAATATCAGTTTCTGAATCATTGTTTTGGTACACAACCCCAGGGCAGTCAATCAGAAATATTCTTTTAGTCAGAGTAATGTACTGCCACACCTTCGTCTCTCCAGGAATTGGAGCCACTTTGCAAACCTATGGATATAGTATACAAACAAAATACTCAGAAAGTTCACCAAAAAGATGTCATCTGTGAAGCCGGTTAAAGAAAAGAGAATTACACTCTTGGAGCGTAACGTGTTGATAACTGATGACTTCCCAACATTGGGGTATCCAACAAAACCAACAGATATAGCTTGTTTGTCACTCTTCAGGCGTGCAAACTGCCGTAACACTGAAAGAAGTGATCCCTGGAAAAGATTCAAATGCGTAAGGGGTAATTTATGGTGAAGCAATGAACTTCTTCAGGATTCTGCTAGCTTACTTTGCCAAATGAACTGTTGATGCTTGCATGGAATGCTAGGGTGGGGTAGTCCTGTGATAAAGTGCGCAACCATCCTTTTGTGGCCCAAGCAGGTACTAGATCACACTAAAAAATGTATACCATCATTCATCAATGTGCCACCATACAAGGATGAAAATAGTCCGTCTTTTGCACTGTGTATTGTTGTGGAACTTATCAATACCTTATTTAGTAAGAATACCAAGTGTTTGTGCTTGGCATTCTCCTTCAGATGTTTCTCCAGATGGTAGCATCTAGTACCCATTGGATCCCTGGCATCCAACACCTGTGCAAAACAATAGGATCAACAAATAAATCAATGCCCACTTCTATTTATTTTTTTTTTAAAAAAAAAGCACCAAAGATGTCTGGATGGTTTGACAGAGTGAGAGTATTTTTTGCAAGGACAAAATGTCACAACACTTACCTGCACGACAACATCTGAAGAGTCAATAACTTTATAGAGTTCACCCCAAATTCTTTTGCTCTGTCCCTTCTCAAACATTGTGTGCCGGACTAGGTCTCGTAAGCCATCTTCCTCTTCCTCTTTCAGCAACTTCGCTGTAGCATGCTTATCCTCAAATGCACCTATAAAACTCAACATTTTACTAAGAGTACAGGACATTGATAGTGGTATTCTTGATAAATAACAGCATACAAGCTCATGTAATTGACTTCTGAAAATAAGAAATACCCAAGGCCAAGAATAGTCTACAACAATCATTAGTGGTTCTAAGTAGCAAAATGGCCAGGAGGCCTGCAAATTAAAATTTGAAGATCTTTTTGGAATATGAGTGCAACATGTACATGAGATAAATTTGTCCAAGTTGCAAAATAGGATTTCAAACTTAAAGGAAATTGTGTTCTTCATAAATATCAGTAATTACATATAACTAAAAAATATTAAGCGATTAAAGTACTGGGTACATATATACAAACTGTACCTTGAGAATCATCAGCTTTCTTCAATAGAGATTCGTAATCAAGAGCCATTAGTTTTGGGCGTTTCCTCTTGCCCTTTGGTCCAAATGCATGCTCAAAAGGTTCAGTGTCAAGAAGATGCGCCCTAGCTTGCTGTATCATCAACAGGGGCAAACATACATACATAAGTGCAACATACGGTACACTGATATAGACAGTAGACTATAGAGCACTTCGCCACAGTTAAAATGGAAGGCACTATGTATTTTAACAAAAGTACTTAATTCTTCAATGTCCAAAATAGATTGCAGACCCAACATTTTCGACAGCCTAATGACCAAAAGAAGTTGTACCTTTTGATGATCCTGCAGTAGTGACAGTGGAAGCTTCCGCTCTTTCAGTATCACATTATAGTTATTGGAAAGCCGACTCTGGAGTTCCTCCCGAAAGAATTCAAGCTCTTTCTGATTAACGACTCGTGTATTTCCTGTAAGTAGCAAGAGCAGAGCAGTACAGAAATAAGCACACTTGCAGACTTGCTGTTACGTCACCGGAATCAAATGTGGAACAAAATGGAAGTAGAAATATTGCAACAGGGAAATGTTCATTCAAGGCATCTACGCATTTTGATCATATATCAAGCCATAACCACCAATCAAGCATACCTTACCGACGTTTCGAAAAGGTTTCAACCAGCAAATTGTCCCTACCATAATTGAATAGCACATTGAGTCGCGCACTTCCATAAGTCATGCCACACAAATTTCACTTGTACAATCATTAGCTACTATTCCAGCAAAAATTAGTACCAAACAGACACCAATTCGACGGTCTATATACGATCCATGCTAATTGCTAGGTGCCGAGTTACTAGCTGAATCAACAAAAATTAGTACCAAACAGACTCCAATTCGACGGTGCATACGAGCCATGCTAACTGCTAGGTGCCGAGTTACTAGCCGAATCGAATTCGCTTCACTTTTCTCCTCAGCTAGTATCATTTAACTCCCAACTAGAGAAGAAAAGGGGAAAGCGAAGAGGGGGGCGCTGGGATCCTCACCGAACCAGCGGCGATCGGGCTCGATGCGGGTGTTGGGGAGCTCCTTGGACTGGAGGTCGTGCTTCAGGATCTTCCCGCCTCGGTCCCTGAGGGGCCTCATCTTGTACATCTTGAGCCGCCGCACCGTGGCCGCCGATCGGCCGCCGCCGCCGCCCCCGGCGCCGCCGCCCGCGCCCTTCTTGTCATTGGCGCGGTTGACGTCGAGCGAGTGGCGCGGCTTCCCCGACACGTTCACCGCCCTCTCCTTCTTCTTCGCCATCGCAGAGGATTTTTCTTCTTCTTTTTCCTTCTTTCTCCTGGTCGGCGGGAGAGAGGAGAGGAGAGGAGGGGAGGCGGTGGTGCGGGGGGAGAGAGGAGGAGGCGAGGATGGGGAAGGCTAGGGTTTTGTACAGGGAGATGCGTGCGTCGCACGTGCGCCTATTGAGGATTGAGGTGTGGCCGTGTGGGCCGTGCCAGCCGGGCCGGGCTGTGTAATGGGCCGTCGTCCCATCACCCGCGGCGACGTCTGCCATTTGTCGGCGACATTCTTTTTTCGAGTTAGTTAACCTGCTCGGTCAAATTTACAAATGACATAAAAATAAAAAATAAAGTAAAAGGGACTAATTATTTATTAGCATGTCAATGATTTAAATTCTAATAGAAAATGCATTATTAGAAACACAAAGCCACGATGTATAATGCAACTTTGGCATCAAAGCTGTCAAAAAAAAAGTGATCGTTTTTCACATAATTAGATCATCAAAATATGTGTTTGTAAAGCTGTTTTATAAAGAAAAAAAAATAAGTAAATTGTAGTTTGGCTCGTATATTTTTACCCTTGTTTCTGATAGCTTACCTATATTTTATACTTTGGACCATATAACTTTACTATTTACTATGTGTTTCACTCAAGACCACATCCTCATATTTTCCAAGTCTGGTAACCCATCATGGCATCACCGATGCACCTACACCATTGCGTGTGTGCTCTCTCTCGTGTGCACACATTGCCATCACCAAGCATGACTATCGGTGTTGTGCAGCCCAATCAATGTGTAACTTGGATCTAACCACGAGAGAGGAGAGTGGTGATGGTGGCAACCTGATCTACAAGGGAGCAGGAGTAGGGCAGCAGCGGGCGTCCACAGTCCCAATGGGCGATGGTTTGTGTCCTGATTTGGAGGACGGAGTAGAGGTAGTGGTTCATTATATTGGCCACCCTATTTGGAGATAGGAGCATCAACGTATGGGATTAGCAACATTGGAGGGGCTTTAGCTCGAGTGTTGGCATACCAGAGGTGCTAGTGATGAACCTTGGGCTAGGCAATAGGCAAGCAATGTTGAGCTCCTTGCCATATCTGCACAAGAACAAGTAGTGGGCTGACTCCTAATGTTGCACTGCACATATATTCCCTTGTGTTCACCTCGTTCTCCTTCTATGGATGGACCAAATAGCCATGGTGGAAACTCAAGCAATAACTCAACTCAGTACTCTATTCGAAGCTACTATGTTTTGGTAAGATTAAATGGTATTATTAAGTGAAAAATTTATAAATTCTTATTTCATCGTGTAACTAGGGTAATATAAAGTGATGGAAGATGAAATTTACTCAATTTTTAGAGTAAATTTTACTTTGGACCACCTTTTTATTACCGGTGTTTCGCTTTGGACCACCCTTTAACTGGTGTTTTCACTTTCAACCAGGTAATCTTACCTTTGTTATACTTTGGACTACTCTAACTCTTATCTCAAGCATATGAATGATTTCAAGTACGCCGGCTCAAATTCATCAGTAAACCCACACCGCTTTATATAGACAATTTATTTGAAATACGACAAGTTTAATGTAAATAGAAAAAGAAGTTAAGGGTGGTCCAAAATGACATAAATGCAAAATTACCCGGATCAAAGTAAAAACATTAGTTAAAAGGTGATCCAAAACAAAACACCAGTAATAAAAGGTGACCAAAGTGAAAATTACTCTATTTGTTACTATCCAACCAACCACTTTCTCATCAATAATTCAAATCATTGTAAAAAAAATGCAATAATAAGGAAAAAGAAGGACCCTCATCAAACAAAAAGGAAAAAGAGGAAGAGAAATGAGAGAAAAAAAAGGGGGCAATAATCACCTAATGGCTTGATCGCGATCCAACGGCTGCGGAGAACCCAGCGTGAGCCATAAATCATCCACCCCCGCGCCGTTGTCCGCCTCCCCTCGCTCCCCTAAAACCCTAACCCCCCTTCCGCCGCCGCCCCCAAACCTCAACCCGCCGCCGCCGCCGACGCCGCCGGCGAGATGGCGTTGTACCTGCTCTTCGAGTCGGCGTCCGGCTACGGCCTCTTCCACGCCTACGGCATCGACGAGATCGGGCAGAGCGTGGACGCCGTCCGCGCCTCCGTCGTCGACCTCGACCGCTTCGGCAAGGCCGTCAAGCTCGCCGCCTTCACCCCCTTCTCCTCCGCCGTGGACGCCCTCAACCAGTGCAACGCCATCTCCGAAGGTCCTCTCGCGTTCTTGCGCCGCCGCCGCCAGCTCAGGCGGGATTCGTGCTTCTTCTCCTTTTTTTTGTTTTTTTTTTCTGACGCCATTCTGCGTGCAGGGATCATGACCGACGAGCTGAGGAGCTTTCTGGAGCTGAACCTGCCCAAGCCCAAGGAGGGGAAGAAGGCCAAGTACAGCCTCGGCGTCGTCGAGCCCAAGGTCGGCTCCCACATCTCCGAGGTCACCGGCATCCCGTGCCAGAGCAACGAGTTCGTCCAGGAGCTTCTCCGCGGCGTCCGCCTCCACTTCGACCGCTTCATCAGCGAGCTCAAGGTGATAAACGATTCCGCTTTATCACCACAAACCCTCTTACTAGTAGCATATAACGATTTATTTGCTTCGTTTGCTTGATAGCATAGCGACTAGAATGCATATGTGGGCGTTTGTTTGTTCAAAGAAAAATGCATGCGTTGGGCATAAGTTACAAAGAAAAATCTCGTATGTGTGCTTAAGTTCAAAATCTCGTAAAGAAAAAATGTATGTACACCCGTTTGCTTATTCTGGTTTTGTGTGATTTACTTTAGAAATCGGACTTGGAGAAGGCGCAGCTTGGCCTGGGTCATAGCTACAGCAGGGCGAAGGTGAAGTTCAATGTGAACCGCGTTGACAACATGGTGATTCAGGCTATCTTCCTGTTGGATACACTTGACAAGGACATCAATTCTTTCTCCATGAGAGTGAGGTCTGGTTTCTTCTTCCGTGTTTTGGGTTAATATAATGCATTTTTTTTTGTTGTGGACATGCATGATTGTTCTATTGATTCACCACACAATGGTGTTTGGGCCATCTGTTCTGATTGAGACATTGGGTACTTTAGGGCATATTACTGGGTACCTTGGTAGTAGCTTAATGCTCCGGTGAATATTGATTGCTCTCTTACCTTGTCCATTTTACAGGGAATGGTTTGGATGGCATTTTCCTGAGTTGGTCAAAATTGTCAATGACAACTACATCTATGCTAAGCTTGCTGATTATATAAAGGACAAATCTGAGTTGGCGGAAAAAGATATTTCGAAGTTAGCTGATCTGATTGGAGATGAAGATAAGGCAAAAGAAGTTGTCGAAGCAGCAAAGGCTTCAATGGGTAATGAGATATGATTACATTTAACTTCTGTTGTAATATAAATCTAGTAGTTTCTTTGTAGTAGTTTTTGTGGTTTATTGATCCTTTTGCTTTTCAGGTCAGGATCTGTCAGAAGTTGATTTGATGAATGTGAAGCAGTTTGCTCAAAGAGTCATGAATCTGTCTGAATATCGTAAAAACCTTTATGAGTATCTTGTTACCAAGATGAATGATATTGCACCGAATCTAACATCATTAATTGGTGAAGTTGTTGGAGCACGCCTTATCTCTCATGCTGGCAGTCTTTCAAACCTTGCTAAGTGTCCTGCCTCCACTCTCCAGATACTTGGTGCTGAAAAGGCACTTTTCAGGTTGTTAAAACTGACTGATTTCTTGGTAGCTCTCAAATTCCAAGTAACTGTATGGAAACTTGTTTCAAAGTACTGATCATAGAGTATATGTCAACTTCTTATGCTTCTTTACTTTCTCCCAGGGCATTGAAAACTAGGGGGAATACGCCAAAGTATGGCCTTATATTCCACTCATCCTTCATTGGCCGTGCTTCAACCAAGAACAAAGGCAGAATGGCTAGATATCTGGCGAACAAGTGCTCCATTGCATCACGCATTGATTGTTATTCAGGTTAGTTGCATAGTTCTGTTTTCAATTTGTATGTCCACTAGTTACTGCTTTTGCTGAAAGAACTTGCTGCCATATTTTGGAATTCAGAGTCAGCTACCGCAGTCTTTGGGCAAAAGCTTCGTGAGCAAGTTGAGGAGCGGTTAGACTTCTATGACAAGGGTGTTGCACCTCGTAAAAACCTTGATGTGATGAAAGCTGCGATAGACAGCATGGTTAATGATGCCACAAATGATGTTGATGGTAAGTTGGCTAACTTCGGTTGCCAGAAATGCTAACATTGAGCTACATGTTACTATCATTTATAAACTGTGCATTGTGCAGATGGCGAGAAGGTCGAAGCATCTGCCAAGAAAAGTAAGAAAAAGAAGTCTAAAGCTGAAGCTGATGGCGAAGCAATGGACCTGGACAAGCCTTCCAATGTGGCTGATGAAGCTGAGCCTGGAACTGAGAAGAAGAAAAAGAAGAAGAAGCACAAGCTGGAGGAGGAGCCACAGGAGCAGGAGAAGAGCGCGGCGCATGCCAATGGCGACGCCGAAGAGAACGGTACTCCCAAGAAGAAGAAGAAGAAGAACCGTGAAGTCTCGGAGAACGCTGAGCCTAAGACGGCCACTGAAGGGAAGAAGAAAAAGAAGAAGTCCAAGACCGAGGACAGCGACTGAGTGATCGGTTTGCCTACTTGCATGGCTGATCTTTCTGATTAGTGTTGTTGGAAGCAGAGTTAAAAAAAACACCTAGATTCCTAGTTCCTGAAGACAAGAGCAGTCCTGAACTATGAAATTGCCCTCCCATCCTCTTTCCCTCATTCGATGTTATCAATTTTGTGTGTGATAGATGCTCCGGAATTATTGGGAGCGAAGTATCGCTGCCGTTATAACAAAACTTCACTTGATATCTTATCGCTCTTGAACTTCCCCGGCGCCGTGAGCTTGTCTGAGCTCCAGGCCGCCGGCATCCAGGTCCTCGATATCTCCCTCGCCTCGCCGCCGGCAAGTGCTAGCAGAATCGTATCTCCCTCGCCGGCGGCAAGGGCTATCAGAATCGCACGAACTTTGTCAGGTTAAAGTGACAGGTTATCTCTGGTTTCTCTTGATTCAAACATTAGTTCGGGGTGTTAGAATCGATTGGAAATTTGGAATCGACAAATCCACTGTTACTTTTTCATAGCAGAAAGCAAAATTCTGGTAATGGCATTAGATGCGATCGAATTGCAAAATAGACGAGAATCAAATCACCAACAATACCAGCAACCATTAGCATATTGTGAGAACATCAGAAGAGAATACTGAACTACTCATCGAAGCTCACAAAATACACTTTGTTGGAGAGAATACAAGAAAATGTACTGTTATCATTCGTAATTTTCTTTTACTGGGATCAATTGCTTTCCGTATTGGATACTTGGAAGTATAGGTGCTTTAGCACACAACTGAACAAGTGAAGAATGGAGTACATTTTACATTCGCTACAATATTTTTTTCACCTTTGATTCTCCCTTGATATGTAAATGCCATTAATTTGAGGAATTGATGCTGGTACGCAGAAACTCGCCTGTTTAGGAGCAAAAGCTTTCGTATCTTCGTTGTTGTTAATTTCAAGTCCACATAATCTACAAAGAGTTTCCAGGTCCAGCTCCTAAAGAAGTTCCAAAACAAGAATCGACATCCAGCTGATGATTTTAGAACTGTTCACTAAAGCTGCAACTAAAATGCACAACTGCAGTAAAAATATATGTCGAAGGGTGGTGTCCGCGTACCTCGATCATTAGGATTTCTGATAAATGTGTCAAAGGGTGGTGTTGAAGTTTGTAGCCACTATGATTGAAGTACATTAATGCTCTAACACGAGCCTTTGGCAGCAAAGCAGGCAAAAAAAATTGATATGTCAGAACGAAATATATCCAGCAATATTAAAACTTTTGAATAAAGAAATGTGCTGGTAACAACCACTAGCATAACACAAACTTGAGATAATTCTCATTCATACTGAAAGGATCAGAACACAATTTTAAAACGGGTGAGCAAAATTTAACTAACAATTGCAGCAATTCGTTTTTTTGCACAAACAATTAAACACTTCAGCAGTATGTGGGCAACTGGGCACCTACTTTACACTTAACAACTGTGTTTGTAAAAGCTAGATAACAGATACCATATGGATATAACAGGCTCAAATGTACATACAGAAGGCAAGGATATCACCTTATCATTAAAAGGGTCAAAATTGCTGTTCGGCTTACCTCATTGAGAAAAGGTTCTAACAGACGCAGCTGAAGATCGGTTCCTTCAGCTGCTATGGCGCAGAAGAAACGCTTGAAGTTTCCTAGGTGGTAGAATCTGCAGAAAGAAGACCAGAACATATATATATCAATTAAGTTTAAAATGATGTGTCTCAATAGTTAGCACTTCTGAGTTGTCCCAAATCATACTGCTGTGCACAAAGAAGACTCAAGAAGCATGATGGCTCTTAGAGCATGACAAAAATGAAGGCTCTATGTATGTTGATACAAATAATATGCATAAAGTTACCTTAATATAGATCTAGCAAATACCATTTCCTTTGATTGTATAATTGAAGCAGATAGATGGCCATACCACAAAGAGAGTGAATCTACCTGGAGATAAACAGGAAATTAGGCTACTATTCACTAGCTGGAGTAAGAAGAAAGTATTGGGAACAAGAGAATAACATAAATTAGATTATTTAGAAGGCAATAAAAATTGGGGGCAAACCATTTTGGGTATCTTGCAGCCCAAATGTAGAAGCACGTAGAAGGAATAATATTCAGTCTCTTTACTACTCTGTGAATTGTTCTTGTGAATTACATCATACATATCAAACAGCGAAAGAAGGCACTTCATTAGCTGCTCCATGTTTAGGTAACACAGGGAAGAAGCATCAGAATCCTGGGAAGACCTAGAAAGCTTCTGATGGGATAGAATATGAAACTTTATCTGCAGAAGGCAGGGGCATGCATCAGATAAAGCTGTGAAAGAGGAATAATCTACCCTATATGCTTGCACTTGAAGCAAATATGTTCCTCCACCTTAACAAAATGACATCCGGCAGCATAACATCAAAAGATAACAGCATCTAACGAACAAAAAGGACCACTTAGTGGCTAACACAGATGCCAAGTAGAAAATGCCTGAAAGAACTAATTCATGCATAATCGGAAAAGAAACATACTTTCTCCCAAACCAATTAGAGAGAAAAGGCGAGAACCTCAACAACATTTTATGCATATTGAGTATTACTCTATCTAACAAGAGTTTGGATGAGTGAAATTTCTGGCCTCAACTACTTAAAAAGGATGGAACATAACCTTACAAGGAAAACAAAGAGAAAGTTGTTGAGTAGTAGTTCTGTGATAGAGTATAAGGATGCTCAATTCTATACTGTTAAAAGTTAGATTCCAGACACAACAATCTAAACCAGACAAATAAGTACCCTAAAATTCAGAGGTCTATACAATAAGATAAAAACATGGATGATATGAGTGTACCACATCCTCGTATATTTGAATTGCTTGGGCATTCACTATGTTCTGAATACTGAGGTCTTGCCTCACAGACCTTGTCCTATCAAATATAAAATCATGAACTATCTCAAACTGATGCTCTGAGGAATCCAATAAATGCAAAAGATAATCCATTGTTTCTCGCAGGACTGGGAGAGGGCGTATATCTGATGCCTGTACACTCGTGGAAGAGATAGTTCTGCAAAACTAGCAGGAAACCAAGTGTTAGAAAAGGAACGGAGATACACAGAATTCTCAAATAGCTACCTGATTCTCTTAAAACACACGCGGTTCATGAAATCTTTCAGACCACATGAAACTGTAGTGCAAATTTGTAATTATAACAGTGTTTTCAGGTGGCAAATTGGCTATTCTATGTGGTTGGTAAAGATTCATTATCTTACACACCTTTTATGATTTTTCAGTGGCATTTTTACTCAAGTTTGCAGTGGCAAGTAAATGAATTCCGACAGTTTCACCTCAAGTGTGCAGAACATGATATCTCATTGTATTACTATTATTTTCGTTGATACAAGCTCTTTTTACCTAATAACAATGGCATGCTAAATAAATAATGTAAAAAAAAGCATAATCTGCTTTTGCACATTGCTTTCTTTTATCTGCAAACATGACCACATATTCAAGATAAAAATAAGTATTAAATGAATTGATAATCCTGTCCTTTCGTCATATCTTCACCCTTGCAAAAATACTAGTACAAGGTAAGTACTAAGTAGGGTTATATTTCATCCAATAAACTATAAAAAGAAATCAAACAAAATAAATATAAATCTGACACTATCGTACATTCAATCTCTTGAAGCTAGGCTACCCGAATAGCTTCCTTACACTCTGGCAGTGATTGGACAAGACAAGCGTAGATCAGATTTAGTGCTGCATTGCTGTTATTGCATTATTGGTGGCATATGTAACTATATAGCTACATCTAACATAAAGTGTTGATTGTTCCAACACATGCTTAACGGCAACTGATCACCCTTTTAAGCAAAAATACATGCACAGTTGCATGCACAAAAAAAAAGCTCCCAGCCCCATATCAAATCCAATCAAAACAGACTAAACCACCACATGGAATGGAACCAAGCTATAGCCTGTCCATTTGCATGGAGAGAACAATCCAAGCAGATACGCACCAAAAATGACCAGCAGTGAAGCATCACCACGACCCAACCGCAAGTTCAAAAAGAAAAAAAAAAATCAGGAATGGCCTCCACATGAGTACGGAGAAAAATGGATGGCTCACCTTCTTCACGGCGAGGGAAGGGGACGTGCGCGCGGGGTCGCCGCCCACCCGCTCGAACACCGCCAGGTCCCTCAGCCGCTCCCTCTGCGCCCTCTCCCTCGCTGCAGCAGGAAAAAAAACAGTAGCATCCATGAGCTAAAACGCGCCAACCAAATCCATCCAATTAGGGGCCAACTGACCGCGCAATTTCGTCGAACAGGTGGGGGGCAATTCGCCCCGCCAAACGGGGGTCAGGTCAGGTCAGCCAGCGTCGGCGTGAGCGCACGGGAGGCTTGGACGAAGCGCGTTACCTGGGCACATGTCGGGGCAGCTGCCCACGATCGGCGGGGCGTCGCCGCCGGTACCAGCCGCGGTGGCGCTGGCCGCCGCCGGGAAGGAAGAGGTGGAGGAGGAAGGAGGAGGTGGCGGTGAGGGGCCGGCGCCGCGGCTGCGACCAAGGCCGCGGCCTTCTCCCCGACCTCGCCAGCCTCGGCCCCATCCGTGGCCACGAGTGGAACTCCGGCCGCGGTGGCTCGCCATGTCCCGGCGATCCATGGCGGCCCTTGGCCTCGAGCTCCGAGGGGTAGTCTGGTAATTTGGTGGTTAGTTGAACCGTGGAGTGGAACAATGGAGCTTCAAACGAACATGCTTTTTTAGTGGAGAGAGAGAGAGGGGGGAGGCCAAGATTTTTTTTTAACCTTTTAAAATCTTAATTTAAAAGTAATGTCCTGTTTTCCAATTTTTTTTTTAAATTTCTAACTTTTCCGTCACATCTAACTTTCTACACCCACAAACTTCTAACTATTCCGTCATATCGTTTCAATTTTTTTAAACTTTCAATTTTAAAGTGGAACTAAACACAGTCTAAATCATCACCAAACTTATTTTTAAACTGAATCTTTCGACCACGTCAGCAAGAGTGGTGTCATGAAATACCGTTGCCACGTCAACTAGAACAATACTACTCCCTCCGTCCTCTAATAAAATGGATTTTGACTTTTTGCATGTACTGTTTGACCACTCGTCGTATTAAAAATTTTTTGGAATTATTATTTATTTTTTACTTACTTTTTGCTTGCACTGTTTGACTATTCGTCGTATTAAATTTTTTTTGGAATTATTAATTATTTTTTTGACTTAGTTTATTATCCAAAGTACTTTATGCACAACTTTTTGCTTTTTTATATTTTTACAAAATTTTTGAATAAGACGAGTGGTCAAACAGTGCAAGCAAAATATCAAAATCCCTTGTATTATGGGATGGAGAGAGTATCACACTACCCTAGCTAGTGTGACGGAGTTATTTTGCCACACGCACTCTGGCTGACGTGGGCACGTGGCAACGTTCTCTTGCCAAGCCATTCATATTGACGTGACAAAACAAAATTTTCACATCAATAAATCGATTATTGATGGTGTGACAATATTATTTCGTCACGCACAGACGAAGTGGCGTGGCAACAAATATTCAGGTTTAGAAATAAGTAAAGAGATGATTTATGTTTAGAATTAAAAGATTAAAAATCATAAATATTCAAAAACCTAAAGGCAAGACGGTGTACCGGTGTTTGAGGTTCAAACTGAGATGTGGGAACTTTTTTTTTCAATTACACAAAAAAATGTATATGCACGTTATATAGTCTACGCACTTGTGAATGCATCATCTATAAAACACTTGCCGAGACGGGGGCATATAATAAATACAAGAAATATAATTGGAAGAATGAGCAGTTCTTTTTGAAAGCTCTGCATTTCTGTCAGGGTTACGAGTAAGATATACCCTCTACCTTTTGATATACATTACATATCGATATGGTATACTTGCACGTATACGGACGTTTTCGGCATACGTTAAGGAAATTTATTATAAAGTTCACAGATGGAAGGAGTCCTACTCGGATAGAACTGAGTCGTCATTATATCGTATCGGGTCCGATGTCTCCGAGTCCTACTTGGAGACCAGTTGACCTGCGGTATAAAAGGAACCCCCCGGGGAGGACCTAGGGCATCGAATCTTACCGCCAACACATCCACCACAGCCTACGAAGCCGGAGCCTACAGGAGCCAACTCGCCGGGTGATCTAGTCGAATCAACTCGATTACGATCTCGTCGGTATCGTTGAGTTCCACTATTCCCTTTGTAATATGTGGTTTCCATCATATAATCCCATATCAACTGGATTAGGGCTATTACCTATCAAGGGGCCAGAACCAGTATAATCTTTGTTTTCTGCCTACTCGATGTCGTATTACGTAGATCCTCGTACCAGCGTACCCTAATACCCTCTATATCCGGTCTACGGGTATCCCCCGTCGACAGTGGCGCGCCAGGTAGGGGCACTTGGTGCTCAAGGTTCTACTACTATGACATCCAGCTTCGTCGACAACGGCGTCAACACCAACCTCAACCAAGGAGTTCCTACTTCAACAACGCTGGTGTGGACTCAAGTCGGCGAAATCGTCTTCCCGGTTTACACCACAGTGCCAATCTCAGCTGGTCCGTCAATGGCCGGAAACGAGAACGCAGTGGCTATAACCCAGGACGACTACATGTTGAACGATCCTCCCGCCGAAGCGGAGATCGGAACGTCGACGACATCCGAGCCTGAGAAGGATCCTAGTGCGTCCAAACCTTGTCTTTCCGACAAGAATCACGAGCCGACGAGGATGACTTCCGAGGTGACAAGGTCCTGGTGTCCTATCCACAAAACCAGAAAACACACCTTGCAAGCCTGCTGGGTTTTTCTCAACGTCCACGCTGAAATTCGTGCTTGCAAAGAGCGTGGAATTCAGCGTACTTCTCCAACTCGTGATGTCTATTGTCCTATTCACAAAACAAAGAATCACGACCTCTCAAGCTACAAGGTCTTTCTCAGCGCCATGAAAACGTCACCTCCTAAGGTCCAACAGTCACACATCCCCCTCAGGGATGAGGACAAGGAAAAAGGAGCGACGCTGATTTCAGATCGATTTGTTGGGGTAATCGACATCGATCCCCACGAACCATCAGTCTTGCACCTGCTCGAAGACTATGGCTCATCGTCAACGAATACGCCGCACGAGGTATTGGTTATCGACGAGACCGGCACGTCAGCGCGCACCAATGCGGAAGCAGGGAATCAAGTGACTACACCGGCCCAGCACATCAGGGTCGTCAACGCAATACTGGGAGAAACCCCCTACGATCCCGTTCTGAACGACGATCTCGCACGATGGACAGAACGGTTACGGGAATCAGTGACCAACCTCAGCAACGCGTTCGAAGAGGCCACTGCTGCAGCGCACCCGGAACAGCCACCAACTGGCGATGCTAATGGTGAAAACCCTGAACAGCGGGAATCGCCTCATCGAGCCACCCCTCCACCTCGCAGCACCGGTGATCTCCGCGATCACCTGAATGGCCGCCGAGAGGCGCTATGCACATGAGACAACGAGAACCGTTCCCGACATCGCGTCTCTTCACGGCGTCACGATAACGAAGAACGAGGAGGCCGTTCGAGCGAAGACCGAGACCGTGATAACCGCCACAACCGCCATGATCACGACGATCGCGAACGGCGGGTGCTGGGTGATACTGGTCGAGGACGTCACCATAATGACGACGATGATGGAGATCGGCGCCGAAACAACAACGGGAGACGACGACAGGATTCTCGAGAACCCAGCCGACGTCCTCGTAATCGTACGCCGGAACCAAGCGACCCATCATCATCGTTGTCATCTTCTTCATCCTCAACATCAGATAGACATCCACGAAGGATGTACGATTGCCGACAACCCACCGCCCCCAGCGCTGGGTGTAGAGCTTTTGGTCGTTTACTTCGAGATGTCCGATGGCCTGAAAGATTCTGACCAGGAGCAATAGTGAAATATGATGGGAGTACCGACCCTGAAGAATTCCTTCAGGTTTACTCCACTATACTCTACGTTGCCGGAGCGGACGACAACGCGTTGGCGAATTATTTGCCAACCGCATTGAAAGGCTCTGCGCGTTCATGGCTAATGCATCTCCCCCCTACTCGATTTCTTCGTGGGCAGACCTGTGGCAGCAGTTCGTCGCCAACAATCGCCACGCGATCGAAGACGATCTACATGCGTTGACACAGAACCCGGATGAATCCTTGAGGGATTATGTTCGGCGCTTTAATGAGTGCAGGAATACAATCCCCGAGATCACCAACGCTTCTGTAATCCGCGCCTTCAAGTCCGGTGTCAGAGATCGCTATACTACCCAGGAATTGGAAACGAGGCGCATCACGACTACTCGGAGATTATTCAAAATTGTCGATCGATGCGCTCACGCGGACGACGCACTAAGACGCAAGAACGACAAACCGAAGACCGGAGGAGAGAAGAAACCAGTCAAAGACGCACCTGAGTCGAGCAAGAAGTAAAATTGCAAGAGTGGGAAAAGGAAAGCTCAAGCGGATGTTCTCGCAACAGAATACGCGGACCCTCCCAAGCGCCCAGACCCACAAGGCAGCGACACGAAGAAAACATGGTGCCCTATACACAAGTCAGACAGACACTCTCTAGAAGATTGCCTCGTCTTCAAAAAGTCGCTCGCAAAACACATGGCATTGGAAAAAGGCAAGCGAGTGCGTGTGGTCGAGAAGGACGCTGAAGCGGCAACTCAGGAATCGGACTCAGCATACCCAGACTCTGATCACCATGTCTCGCACATCTTCAAAGGTTCCACGACATACTCTTCAAAGCGAGAATACAAGAAGGTGGAACGTGAAGTCTGTTCGACGTGGCAGGGAGCTGCGCCCAAGATGAAGTGGTTTGAGCAGAAGATAGAATTCTCTGAAAAGGACCACCCCAAGACTGCTGTCATCCCAGGGCGATATCCAATCATGGTCGAACCCACTATTCGGAATATCAAGGTCGCACGAGTTCTGATTGACGGCAGCAACTCAATCAACCTTCTCTTCGCCAGTACCTTGGACGCAACGGGGATCCCACGAAGCGAGTTGACACCCACCGATCAACCCTTCCATGGAATCACACCCCAGTCATCGTCCAAACCATTGGGCAAAATTACATTACCTGTGACTTTCGGCCAAACAAATAACTTCCGAACGGAACAGATCAACTTTGATGTCGCTGAATTCGATGCAGCATACAATGCCATCATTGGGAGAACTGCACTTGCAAAGTTCATGGTCGCATCTCACTACGCGTATCAAGTGCTCAAGATGCCGGGACCGAAGGGAACAATCACTATTCAAGGGAATGCTAAGTTGGTAGTGCAATGCGACAAGCGGAGCCTCGACATGGTCGAGCACACACCCAGCCCACCCGCCACAGCTGAGCCACCCAAGAAAGTGAGCAAAACAAACAAGACACTGAAACCGGACGGCGCAATCAAAATCTTTCCACTCTCCAGTGCCAACCCCGACAAGACCGTCAAGATCGGGGCATCACTAGGCGAAAAATAGGAACTCGCGCTCATCACCTTCCTCCGCGACAATGCTGACGTGTTCGCTTGGCAGCCGTCCGACATGCCGGGGGTACCCAGGGAGGTTATTGAGCACAAAATCATGGTGCGACCCGACGCCAAGCCAGTAAAGCAAAAACTGCGTAGATTTGCACTAGATCGAAAACAAGCCATACGAGAAGAGCTTGACAAGCTTCTCAAAGTTGGCTTCATCAGAGAGGTACTCCATCCAGAGTGGCTAGCCAATCCTGTCATGGTGTGGAACGCCAACGGGAAATGGAGAATGTGTGTCGATTTCACCGACCTCAACAAGGCGTGTCCCAAGGATCACTTCCCTCTTCCTCGAATAGACCAACTGGTGGACTCAACAGCCAGTTGTGAGTTGTTGAGCTTCCTCGACGCTTACTCCGGCTACCACCAAATCAGTATGGCGAAAGAGGACGAGGAGAAGACATCATTCATCACGCCGTTCAGAGTATTCTGCTACGTTAAGATGCCGTTTGGACTAATAACCGCAAGAAACACTTTCCAGCTCACGGTCCAGGGCACACTTAGCGACCAACTCGGAAACAATATCGAGGCCTACGTCGACGACATTGTTGTCAAGACCAAGACAAGCGACTCATTGATTGACGATCTGCGGGAAACGTTTGACAACCTCCGACGATATCGCCTCATGCTCAATCCAGAGAAGTGCACGTTCAGAGTACCATTGGGCAAGCTGCTCGGCTTCCTCGGCTCTGGCAGAGGAATAGAAGCAAATCCCGAGAAGATCAAGGCAATCGAGAACATGAAGTCGCCTACAAGACTCAAGGAAGTACAGAAGCTAACCGGATGCATGGCGGCACTAAGCAGGTTCGTCACTAGGATGGGAGAGTAAGGACAACCTTTCTTCGCTCTGCTGAAAAAGAAAGACAAATTTGTATGGACACAGGAAGCCGAAGAGGCATTCATTGCACTCAAGCGCTACCTATCAAATCCACCTGTACTTGTTGCCCCCTAACCTATTGAAGAATTATTTCTCTATATTGCCACCATGCCATATTCTGTTAGCACTGTCATTGTTGTCGAGAGAGAGAAGGTGCAATGACCAGTCTACTATGTCAGCGAAGCTCTCCACGACGCAAAGACAAGATATCAACAGATCCAAAAACTGCTCTACGCGGTAATCATGACATCAAGAAAGCTACGCCACTACTTTCAAGCCCACAGGGTCACAGTTGTATCCTCCTTCCCTCTCGGTGAAGTAGTGAGAAACAAAGACGTAGTCGGCCGTATTGCGAAATGGGTAGTTGAGCTAAGCCAGTTTGATGTCCGCTTTGTGCCACGAACAGCCATCAAGTCCCAGGTACTTGCCGACTTTGTAGCCGATTGGACTATGCCTGATAACAGGTCAGACAACCAATAGACAACGAAACGTGGACAATGGCGTTCGATGGCGCACTCAACAGCCAAGGAGCAGGGGCAGGATTCATCTTGACATCACCTTTAGGAGATCAATTCAAGCATGCAATTCACCTCAACTTCAGGGCGACTAATAACACAGCCGAGTACGAAGGACTACTCGCCGGGATAAGAGCTGCAGCTGCACTCGGAGTCAGGCGACTAATCATGAAAGGAGATTCCGAACTAGTCGTGAACCAGGTGCATAAAGATTACAAGTGCTCCAACCCCGAGTTATTCAAGTATCTCGCAGAAGTCAGGAAGCTAGAAAAAAGGTTCGATGGGATCGAGGTCCGACATGTATACCGCAAGGACAACATTGAACCAGATGATCTAGCACGGCGTGTGTCCAGACGAGAGCCACTCGAACCTGGCACCTTTCTAGACGTCCTAACAAGGCCATCAGTGAAAGACGCAAGCGGTGAAGATAGCCCGGTCTCCCTCAACAACAGCTCGGGGGCTACAGAGGCAGAGCGCGCCATTGCCGATATCGAGACCACAGACGATTGGCACACCCCACTCATCAAATTCATAGGCAGCAAAGAGTTGCCCGAGGACGACGCAGAAGCCGAGAAAATATCCTGTAAAGCAAAGGTCTACTATATGATCGGCAATGATCTATACAAGAAGGCATCAAACGGGGTACTCCTGAAATGCGTCTCGTCCGACGACGGCAGACATCTCCTCCTCGACATACATGAAGGGATCTGTGGGTCACATGCCGCCGGTCGGACATTAGTCAGAAAAGCTTTTCGACAAGGGTTCTTCTGGCCAACCGCCCTCAAAGACGCCTGCGACATGGTTCAGCGGTGTGAAGCCTGTCAATTTCAAAGTAAACACACAAGGCTACCAGCGCAAGCACTCCAGACTATCCCTCTCACTTGGCCGTTCTCATGCTGGGGGTTAGATATACTCGGGCCATTCCCACGAGGACAGGGCGGCTACATGTTCCTATTCGTGGCGATCGACAAATTCACTAAGTGGATTGAAGCGACACCCACAGGGGAAATCAAGGCCAACAACACCATCAAATTCATCAAAGGGATATTCTGCAGATTCGGATTGCCCCACCGTATCATAACGGACAACGGCTCCTAGTTCATTAGTGTCGATTTCCAGGATTACTGCATCAGGCTGGGAGTCAAGATCTGCTTCGCCTCGGTTTCTCACCCTCAGAGCAATGGACAAGTCGAGAGGGCAAACGGCATAGTACTACAAGGAATCAAGACCCGCGTCTATGACAGGCTCATGTCACATGACAAGAAGTGGGACGAAGAACTTCCATCAGCACTATGGGCCGTGCGTACCACACCGACAACGTCCAACAAGGAGACACCCTTTTTCGTCGTGTACGGCTCAGAGGCCATGCTCCCCACCGAGCTACGACATCAAAGTACACGAGTACAGAAATATTCCGATGAGGATCAGGAGGAGCAGCGAAATGACGATGTGAATCTGCTTGAGGAACATCGCGAACGAGTTGCCGTTCGAGCAGCCAGCTACCAATAGGCCCTTCGCCGTTACCACGAGAAGCGCATCCGAGAACGCACGCTTTTGATCGGAGACTACGTCCTCCGACGTGTTCAAAGCCAAGCAGGGTGAAACAAGCTCTCACCCAAATGGGAAGGACCGTACACGATCACACAAGTTCTGCGGCCAGGCGCATTCAAAATTGCAGACGGCGATTGTCGCGAGTTGGCAAATTCCTGGAACATTCATCAATTACGTAAATTCTATGTATAAGTCAATAGTATCCATACTTGTAAGACATCTTACAGCTTCAATAATGCCTATTTTTCAGGTCCAGACCACAATCAAAGTGTTCCTTCCCGATGATCCCTTACCCAGATGACACCTAGCGTTGAAACCTACCCTCATGTCCCTTTACGCCGTCTTGACAAGGCCTCCGAGGAACCTAAGGGAACTTCAGCTGGGGCCGCCCAGAGCCGATAAGGCCTTGTCGGATCCTGTAGAGATGAAAGACCATGTAAGATCTGGTCGTGTAAGAGTTCTCGCCGTGTGTATTAACCAAGCCGTGTAATCGGAAATAAACTTTCCAACTTCACGGCTGGGGGCTAGGATCAGTGCTTGTTCAACCGAGGCAGGTCAAAGGTCCAAGAGCCTTATCTTCCGAGAAGAATTCTCCGATGACAAGGCTGGGGGCTAGGGAGAGTGTATAACTCAAACGACTAATCGAAGTCGCGAAGTGAGAAGACACTCATACACGATACATCCAGAGTAAGAAAGCTTAGTTGGATAGATTTCTTTTCTATTTCACAAGTACTTCTTACAATTCTATAAAAATCCAAAATTATATTACACTCTTCCCCTAGGACATTTGTCACAAGACACGGAGACTACCAGGAAGGCCAATGCTAGTCCATAGACTGGAAGACCTTTTCCGCCAGCGGCGCCATCGACTTCGCCAGGCCATCTATCTCCGTAGGAGTTCTCCGAGAACGAGAAAACCCTTCATGGAGGAACTCGAGGTGCAGCTGCGGACAATGATCTCGTATACAGGCCAATACATGCCCCCCGGCATATCGGCTCGATCGACGAGACTCCTGCTTCAGGGCCTCGTCGATACGCTGACTGATGCCCTCAAACTAGGCGCAGGCCCCATTCAGCCACGAGATGTATCCATTCCTCGGGATCCCCACGGGGTACCTGGAGCTCTCTACAGACCCTTGACATGGAGGTGCAGAAACTCTTCAGATACGAGTTGAACCACACCTCGCAGCCCCGTAGTGTCTCCACGGCCTGATCCTTCTTCACTTCCAGCATAGTCCTCTCGAGTTCCGCGACCTCAAACTTCGTCCTCCAATACTGGATGCGACGATCCTGGTCAGCAAGCGCACTCTCGAGGTCTGCTCAGCATGGAAACGACTAAGTCAAACTGCTCTTCTCTCGCGAGAATACAGCAAATCAAGTCGATCCAGACGGAAGAGTAAAGGAGATGAAAACAAAGATAACCAACCTAAGGGAGTCGTCACCATGCCCGTTTCCACAGGCGAATTTTGAGCTACATCGCCCTCCGGCACATGTGGCTCGAACGCAAGTGCCGTAACGATCACTGGCAACTCAGGCTGCCTGCGCTGCTGGACATCCTCGACATCAACATCTCTACAGACGACAATAAAGTACTCAAGATCAAAATGCTAAAGAAAGCTAAGGCGATGACTGCACACACAAAGGCGGTTGGAACCAATGAAAGTTTTACAAAGCATGACTAAGAAGTACAAGAGAGTCAAAATCCTACTCTTCAAAAAGTGGGAGAATAGACTCCCCCAGATCGCCGACTTCTTCCATCACATCCTTGCACGCGTTGCTAGCCGCCCCTGATCCAAGATCTTCCGCAAATCGAGTTCAGGGTGCACCAGTCTCACACACGCAAGGACATGGCACGCCCCGGTATAGATCCCATTGGACGTCTCCTCTCCGATCCTGGCCGCGTGCTTGGAGGGGATCTCCTCCATCGCCGTCGCCAGCTCCGCAAGAGAAGTTGTTAGCGAGAACTCATCGGGATTCGCCGGAATGGTAGACTTGATACCGCACTCCCCGGCGAGCTAGTGCAGACCAGTATAGGTGACTCGCAACGAGCCATGGATTTCCGACAAGTTGTTCTCGCGCTCTGACATGCGGTGCTCGAGTCCCTGCCGTTGTCGCTCATTGCCGGCCACCAGCTCTCGCATCTTCTGGAGGTCCTTGCGAACCTCCGCCAAATCGCGCGCCAGCCGGTCGGCGCGCTCATTCGCCGACGCCGCCGCCACCGCCGCCGCCCTCGCCTCCGCGATCTCGCGGCTAATGCCGCGAGCACCAGTCTCTAGGAGGCGCCCCATCTCAACCTGGAGCTCCTCCCAGGTGAGGACGGCAGCCGGCAGACCTTGACCAGCGGCGAGATCGCTAGCTGGGCCGCTAGGTGTCGCCTCGCGGCTCCTGGGCACGACCACGACATCCGTCGAGGCCACGACAGGAGATGCGCTGGAGGTCCCTCCAGACCGGTCTTGCGCCGCCTTCGCCCACGCCGCCCTGCAGAAAGCTGCAACTGAGACAGGCTGCAACAGTTTGACGAAGTGACAAAACCTCAAAGTCATCCACTTACTTCTCGCCAAGCGTCACTAGCCGCTGCCGACGTGGAGGCGGGGGAGATGCGTCCGAGGCCTGGAGTATAACGGATATGATGTGAGGTGGAAGTTTTCCGACTACGTGATGAAAGAACAGGAGAACTTACCGAGGGGGTGGGTATCTTCCGACGATGTCCGACCATAGAGGAGAATTTCCTCCCCTTTTTCGGAACGTTGCCGCCACTTGTTGTGGCAGCAGCAGGAACAGCGTCAAACGCCTCCTTGGCGACTTTCTCCTTCAGCGACGCCGCCACCTGATGGTCCACGAGCGGCCCGATGATATCAGTCAGAGGGAGAACCTACGCTTCATGAAGTCATAATGCGATCCCGGAAGAAAAATGCAAAAGGACTGCTGAGTACACTTACATTGATGGCAACGTCGCGCTGGGCTACCCCTTTCTCGCAAAGGGGGACTTGGACGTTGCTCGCTGTTGTCGGGCCACTGATCATCAGTTGGCCGACACGGCGCTCCACGGTTGCGCTGTCCAAGCCTGTAGATCGAGACCAGAATCCGATAAGTCGGGAAGAACACGCACATAAGGGAGCCAATTTAACTAAAAAGAAAAATATCCCGAGGAGAAACCCGGGTCGCGTCCTCCGGCCCAGAATAATCAAAGGCTGGATGGGCTCGAGCCTGGAGCGGCTGGATCCGCCTACCAATGAAGTCGGCAGCGACTTCATACCCCGACAATCCCCGTACTCGGAGGTCATCAATGATATCGATGAAAGATTGGAGGGATGGGGTCAAGGCGAGTTTGGCGGTCCAAGATGAAATCTTGTTTGGTTGCTCCTCAGGAACAATAAAAACCGGATCCGAACCTTCTATTTGAAGATAGAACCACCTCCCCCGCCATTTGCTGCGAGATGAGGGGCACTGGAAGGGGATGTATCGCGACTTCAGGCCATCCCGAAGTCGGAAACCGACACATCCAGACACCTTTTTGGGTTCCATCCAACGCAACTCATAGTAAAAACGGAAGAGGTCAAGAAACGGCTCTACCCCAATGTAGGCCTCACAAAGATGAGAAAAGATACTTAGGAAGGCGATGGAATTGGGGTTCAAATGGAGCAAGGAAAGACCGTAGAAATTCAAGACCAAGAGAAGAAATTCAGAAGACGAAGGAAGAAAACCACAGAGAATAAAGTCCTCGATCACAACCATGCGACCCAGGACAGGCTAGGGTTCAGTACCTCCTACTTCTCTCTCCGCGGTCCCGCGACCGGGAAGGGCGCCATCCTCCTGCAACTTCTTCAGCAACGCGCTGGTGGAGGTAGACTTGTCGAGATCCATTGCCACCGGGGATCGCCGGAGAAAGGACCGAGATGAGCTAGCTAGGGTTTTTTGCGGGAGCGGAGAAGACGAGGGACGCTTGGGGGCTGGAGAGTTTTTTCACAACAGGTGGACTTCAAATTGGATCCCCAAAACTCCCTTAAATAGACGCACTTCCGACGATGCGAATTCCAAGGAAAGGAGAGAGATGGCCGCCGGAAATTTCTGGGTCCGTTACGCGCGGCAGTTTTTCGGACTTCAATTTAAATTCACTCATGACCGTTGAGCTTCACCTGGCGTTGTCGATCACTCCTTGTCTCTCGGTCCTCACACCGAGAACGACGACAACTTCGACATCAGAAGTCGCGATCGGTTTCACGAGTTCATATAAGCAGAAGTCGGGGGCTACTGTCAGGGTTACGGGTAAGGTATACCCTCTACCCTTCGATATACGTCATACTTGCGCGTATATGGACGTTTTCGGCATACGTTAAGGAAATTCATTATGGAGTTCACAGATGGAAGGAGTCCTACTCGGATAGAACTGGGTCGTCATTGTATCGTATCGGGTCCGATGTCTCCGAGTCCTACTTGGAGACCAGTTGACCTGTGGTACAAAAGGGACCCCCCGGGGAGGACCTTGGGCATCGAATCTTACCGCCAACACATCCACCACAGCCTACGAAGCCGGAGCCTACAGGAGCCAAGTCGCCGGGTGATCTAGTCAAATCAACTCGACTACGATCTCGTCGGTATCGTCGAGTTCCACTATTCTCTTTGTAATCTGTGGTTTCCATCATATAATCTCATATCAAGTGGATTAGGGCTATTACCTATCAAGGGGCCTGAACCAGTATAATCTTTGTTTTCTGCCTACTCGATGTCGTATTACGTAGATCCTCATACCAGCGTACCCCAATACCCTCTATATCCGGTCTACGGGTATCCCCCGTCGACAATTTCAATTATAACAAAAATGTTGCAAGAATTGAGAACGTTGATTATCTAAAAGAAATTGAGAACGTTGATATTTAGAGCCGGCTTTTGGCATACCTTTATCCTAAAAGCTATATATCTTAATTTTGAATTTAAAATTACTTTTTGGTTGCCGGCCTTATTTCCATTTTTACAAGAGAATGACTTAAATTTAAAAGTGATATATAATTGTTATAAAAAACATATTTTACAATTTTGGATATGAAAAATAACTATAAAAACAAAGATATTTAAAGACCCCGATGAAATTGACACTTATCTTTGCTTTAATTTGGACTCATTGTGACAAACTGAATTGTTTGAGAAGCGATACTTTTTTAAAAGGAGCTGCACCTGTTAGAAGCCACCAAATAGGACTTGGACACCCTACTCCCTACTAAGGGTGGACAAAAAAAAAATCAAGACCGAAGACCGACAATGAAAAAACCGTATCATGATTAAAAAAAACGAATAAATTAGTCACTGGTCTCCTGTTCGGTCTTAGCTGTGAGAAGACCAATCAAATTCTCGGTTCTTAGCTCTTATTTATTGGTTACCCGGATGGCCGAATAAGATCGTAGTTGGTCTAATGCAAGGGAAACATATCATTTGCAGTACTATCCTCTGATTTTGAGTGGCTGACATATAGACCCATGCTCATTAGGCCCACGGGTCAGTGTCCCAAGTCAGAGGTTTATACCGCAGAGGAGATTCACCCCAATGCGAGATCTGCCACAGTGCCACTGCGCGGTCAGCTTGGTTTAGACCGAAGATCAAACTGCGGTTCGGTTAACCGGACATGGTTTTTTAGATAAATTCGGTTTTTCCCATTTGCGCGATTGCCCGGACCGATTTCTCGGTGAGGACCGAAATGGCCGCCCTCGACAGCTTGACGAGGCAACCACGTGACGGGACATCCCATCCGGGCCGTCCATTCCTCCCACCGACGGCCGATCTAGCCTCGTATTCCGTGGCTCCGAATATTTTAAAATTCCCCCGCTCCACATCGTCCCCGACGCAAAATCCCACCCCCACCATGTCCAAAGCCCACACTGACACGTGGGCCCGAAGCGCACTCTGGCCCCACATGCCAGTCACTGCGCTGGCCCCGGGCAGGCCGTGGGCTACGGGGCGAGGAGGCATCTTTCTCGCGGCGGAAAGCGAGGGGGACGACGTGGCTCAGGAATCGAGGCCTGTGGGGCCCACCTCCCCCCTGACGCCACTGCCATGTGGGCCCGGGCGGACAGCGTGGGCGCCACCGCAGCACTGAGAAGGGGAGGAGAGTGGGGCCCTCGGCGACTCGAGTGGGTATAAAATCTGGTCTCTCTGGATCCATCCCCTCCTCTTCTTCCGATATTATTTTTTCGCCTTTTCTGTTCGTGTGTTCGTGGTGGAGTTCATCTCGCCTTCCCCTCTTCCGGTCCTCCCACCGCTCCTCGCCACCACAAACCGCCGCCGCCTCCTCCTCTCCTATCTGGTATCGTAATCGAACCAGCGGAAACCGCTATTCGTGTGCGTGTTTTTTTTTCTATTCAATTTGTTTGCCTCGGGCCGCGTAATCTTGGGAGTTATCTGCAATCAGTTTTCTTTTCTTTCTTTTTCTTTTCTTTTTCTTTTCATTTTGAATGGAGTGAATCGTGTGGAAAAGGTGGCTGTTGTAGAGTTTTTAGTCTTACCATGAACTGATTGATCTACGGGCGAGTGGGAATTTAGCCTGTTCTTGGATTTTAGCCTGGTTGCAGCATCTAGTGTAATTGATCCAGTTTGATTTCTTTTTTTTTTTTTTTGGGAATAAATCAGTGTGAGGCAGCCTATGAACCGAACATAAGTATCTAGTATTAGCCTGTGAGACAAACTGTCCCTGGCTCTATAAGAGGGAAACCTGATGTGTCTGAAAGAAGTTGCGAGTTCAAGAATTCCTATCTGAAAAAAGCAAAGATCAGGCAAAGATCATCAGTTTGGATCATGTATAAATTTCCCATGTTGCAGTCTGTCTTAATTAGGAGGATTATTCATTAACAAATGTCATGCGAAAAATTTATATCTTCGGAAACAATCGCTTTATCATTCATGAGCGAATTATTACTTCGGATTAGGCGGATTTGTGATAATTGATGAATAATTCTAAGTAATCCTTGACAGTTCAGTGATTTGGACTGGTACTGGATGGTAGGTGCCCATCTGTGTGCCTTTTTGACTTGTCTATATGCCTTGGTACCATTGTGAAACTTCAGGTATTCAGTCTTGTTAGATTTGTGAGTAGCATTGGAATGATATGCTTATGTACTACATTACTAGTGGAGCTGTTGCGCTGATATATTAGAAATTATGCCATTTTTTTGCAGTACGGAGGAGGTATACCACACCTTTGGATTTTGGGGAAGCAGTACATTGATTGGAAGAAATGTTAGGAGGTAGGCAATCATACTGGTGCTACCAATGTAGACAGCGGGTGAGGCCCCGCGGCCAGGATATGGAGTGTCCCTATTGCGATTCCGGTTTTGTGTCTGAAATGGATGATGTTGATGCTCTCATGAGCCACTTTGTTGGGATGGATCCTGATTTCCATCGTGATCCAAGGTTCGGTATCATGGAGGCAATCTCTGCTGTGATGAGGCATGGCATGGCGGGAACGAACCGGGAAGTTGATGTGAGAGGAAGGCCAAACATATTTTCTGACCTGGAGATGGAGTTTGGCTCAGGGCCATGGTTGCTCTTCCGTGGCCAGCTTCCTGGTCATCTCTCAGAAGACAATGGTTTTGATGTGTTCATCAACGGACGCCGTGGTGTTGGCATGCGTAGGGCAAACATTGCAGACTACTTTGTTGGACCTGGACTGGATGATCTGATTGAGCAATTGACTCAGAATGATCGACGAGGGCCACCACCTGCCACTCAGTCATCGATTGATGCTATGCCTACTGTGAAGATTACACAGAGGCATCTCAGTGGAGACTCACATTGCCCTGTCTGCAAGGACAAGTTTGAGCTGGGATCAGAAGCAAGGGAGATGCCATGCAAGCATTTATACCACTCTGATTGCATAGTTCCTTGGCTGGAACAGCACAATTCCTGCCCTGTTTGCCGATATGAGTTGCCACCACAGAGCTCTACTGGTGCTAGCTGCTCGCGCACAAGATCAACCAACCAAAGTCAGAGTTCAAGTAGCAATGGGAGAACCAATGGACGTCAAAGGAGAAGGAATCCGTTCTCGTTCCTATGGCCTTTCCGATCATCAAGCTCTAGCTCTCGTTAGATTAGCCTGGTAATCTGGTTGGAGTCCTCAAGACTGTTTAATCGAAGATGCTCATAAAATGGGTGTTATGCATGGCATCTTATCGTCCAATCTGTAATGTATGGCTTGTTATGATCACCACGGAATGCTTTTCCTTGCAAGTATATCCTTCCACAGCTTCATATCAGATACTTCTTTTACTATTCTGTTTACATAAAAGGTTAACGATAGTATGATACTTGTTTAGATAGCTAGAGAAGGTTATTTTCTTAATGTTGTATTACTTAATGTTCTACGGCAGAATATACTTCTGTCAACTGTCATTAAGACGTTTTTTTAGCTGTACAATCTCAAGGGATCAATGGTAGCAAGCATGATGATATAATATAGAAGCAAGTTGCCTGAAATTTCAGTTAAATAAGTACTAGTTAATGCTAGGTTAAGTCCTTGTGTCATCCGTGTTGGCATATTCTGCCCGATTACTATTTGCCTTGCGTTTTATAAGGTTGAATTGAACTGCTTACAATCCTGTTTTCTCTTAAACCTGCCTATTTGAAAAAAAAATGCCATCTTCATACTGATTTCTCAATGTATAGGCATGAATTGATTTTTATACAAAGTTTCCCAAGAACAGTTGCGCTGTTGTGCTATGGCATGTTATTGGTTCTTATATAGTATTGACCACTGGCGTCTAAATGATTTGCCAGACCACTTGTGCTGTGCCCTGGAATCTCTCGTTAATTAAGTAGGATTTCCTTTTAAGTCATGGTAAACTATATATTACCCTTGTTATCTTGTTGACTCCACTAACCAATAGGATCACTGCCTCATGTGAAGAACCAGTCAATGATGCAGGCAGCATTGGATAGTTATCCAAAAGAATAAGGTAGGCTCTGTGACAATACTGTTATGTCAAGTGTTCATCAGATTTTTGCAGCTGGAAACTTGACCTGCAGCTCAAAAACTCTCAGCTGATGCGGTTGATGTTCTCTTGATTACTGCTACTCCATATGCTTTTGCTACCTAGATTAAGATAACTATATTCTCCTCTTGATAGTTTCTTGAGCTTATCTCAACTGGACTTGGTGGTTATGATGTGAAGCCTTGGATTTGATATATGAATTCATGGGGAAAGGTGATGGCCCTCTTCCTGTCCTGGTCCATCCGTGCTGGTTTCTTCAGACAGATACTTGTCTATCCACAGTGCATTAATCACTTGGAAACTTCACGTGGTCCTCCTGTATCCCTGTATTATGCCCCTAGCAAATGGTTTAGTACTCCATCCATCCCATAAAAAACGTATCAGTATCAATGTGACATATCCTAATACAGATATATGTTTAGGCACTCCTTCCGTAAAAAAAAAAAACCCAACCTAGGAGTTCGATGGGACATAACCTATCCAGATTCATTATATTAGATTATGTCTCATCCAACTTCTAGGTTAGATTTTTTTTTTTTTTTTTTTTTTTTTTTGGGATGGAGTATCATATAGGGAGTACAACCGTTTTTCATTCTCCCCAACAGTGAGTTGTGATCACAGCGAGACTGCCTTTTTCTTCCATTTCTCCTTGTCATTTTCAGCTTGTTGCTGCCACGAGCCTACAAGTGGTGGTGGTGAGCTGGGTTCAGGATTGACAGTCCGGTCACCGAACTGATATCTCCGTTTTTTTTTTTTCGGAAAACATTGGTAAACCGGCAAAACAAGATTGAGAGTTGGATAGATTTTGTCAAAACAAGAAAAACAGTTTGAATTTTTTTTAAAAAAAGATGAACAGGATATTGAGTGGTTTGTCTTATTGAACTGATCCGACCAGTTTTCGCTGGAATTGAGAACCTATCAATTGCTGTGCGTGATGCGTACGGGCTCGAATGATTTTGGGTTCAGCTGCCTGGCTCGGCATGGGCTGATGATGCAGACTGCGAGGAATCTTGCTGCGTTTTGTTTTTTGTTTTGTTCCCCTCTTCTTCCAGTGATGGCAGTGTCGCTTCTGAAAAGGTTTTGAATTTTGATTGGGAATTTGGGATAATTGTGTTTTTGTTTTGTTCCCCTCTTCTTCCAGTGGATGGCAGTGTCGCTTCCGAAAAGGCTTTGAATTTTGATTGGGAATTTAGGATAATTGCGGCTGGAAGGACAACGACGATTTAGATTAGGCTAAAGTATCCTACGACCAAACTGCACTTGAAACCAATCATGACGACATCTTTGAACGAGCCATGTCCCAAAAAAAATCATCTTTGTTCCTCAAATAATGAAGCACTTGTTTTGCGCTTGTGAGTTGTGATTACTTTTTCGCGTTCCGTGTTGCTTGGCATAAAAGAATGATTCCTGCATGCCAGTTTCATGGCCCCTTTTGGGGAACAGAAATGTAGAAATTCTGCGAGATATTTTTTTTTTCCTTTTGAAAGAGACTTTTTTTTTTAGAGTAAATTGCACCCACGGTGCAACAACTTGACAGGTGGATGTAATTTGGTGTAATAGCTTAAAAAATGAGCGTTCTAGTGCAACAACTTGGCAAGAATGTGCAATTTAGTATAAGAATTTTATAAGTGATCGTATAAATACAATGACTTGCAAGGTAGGTACGATTTTGATACAATAAATTAAGAAGTTGTGACAACTTAATTATTTGGAGCATTTTTTATATAAATTCAAAATTTTAAATACTTGACAATATACTAGCGTGGATTTGTATAAATATATTTATATTTTTATCCTAATAACTAATAACTGAAAGTCAATTAAACTGGATGTAGAAACTATTATATTTCGGTTGATATTTAAGAAGGTGAAGAAAACAAAAAATTCTTAAAGGTAACTGAATGTAAATTGTATGTGCAATATAATTCTTAAAAATTAAACTCATTATTATAAGGTAATATCTATAGGATTACTGTGTATTGGCATATTGGCATCGTGAAAAACCTTATCTAGCATATGCTTAGCTAAATTGATTCACCAAAATATTAAATTGTCAAGTTCTTGTACTAGAACGCACCCACTTATCAAGTTGTTGCACTCGGACGTTCAATTATCAAGTTCTTGCACTATATCGCACCCACATGCCAAGTTGTACTGTGGGTGTAATTTTTTTTTTTTTTACTTCTTTTTTGGGGGTCCTAATGGTTTCTGTTTCTACGACAGTTTTAGCTGACGTAACGTGTTGATTAGGCTGCCTTATGTCTCGCGCAACCATGCTCCCTCGAGAAGCCAAAGAAATGGCGCCCGGACTAGCGAGAGCGGTTTTCCTAGCCTCTCCTCCTCCGAGACACTGCCATCGCCACCCGGCCGACAGCCTCGGCAGCGCTCGGCCTCCTCCAATCTCTACACCCTTGCCGTGAACAAGCTCAGAGATGTGCCGCCGTCGGCTCGTCCACAATTTGTTTGCCTCTTTCTTTGGTGTCTTCTTAATCGAACCTTGGATAACAGGATTAGGATTTGTTATAGACTTCAATTAAAACTTGAGGACTGGCTAGCATCTGACCACCTGGGCACATAAATCAGTTGAGTACCAACTATAATTTGAGAAACACCCAGAGGTCTTTTGGGCTCCGGCTAGCTTCACAAGACGGTGGGCTAGATAAACTGGGTTCGAAACCTCACCCCTTCTTATTATTTGATATTAGGTCATTTCCTAATATTCGTGTTTCTTTTTACCAACTAAAATTTGGGGCTACAAGCTTGAAATCTCTCCCTCTAAGTAATTAACTAAGGTCAGCTATTGATGTTTTTACCATTACTGACAGATCATCTATTGCCATTGCAAAATTGAATTTATGATGGGTCTTAACTCTTGACACTTTTTATTTTCTATACAAGTGTAGGATGATAGTTGAGGTAGACTACCCTGCCTTTAGTATAATGAAAAACCATGACACCGCATCTTGTATCCATGAAATGAAAATCCTGACAATTAAGGAACACCGTCTTGTTTTCAAGATGATTGATTTTTTTTGTCCGTTCAAAAAAAAAAAAGAAAGATGATTGATTTTCCTTTTTTTGCCAGTAAAGCATGTTTCATGAACTCCACAAAATACCATCTAGAATTGTGAAGTCAGCATACATCATACATGTCTTATTTACAGCAACTAAAACTTCCGTAAACAATATTCTTATGTCGCTAACTATTAATTCCTTTTTCGGATAACAAATATTTTCTTCAGATCTGAATATAGTGTATAAAGTGAACTTTCCTGGCATAGAATGAAACAAGCGCAAAGATATACGAACTCTTCTTTTTTAAAGGATTAGTTTGTGGTTTCTGTGCTTGCTTTGTTGCCCTGCTTATTTGTTTTAAGTTGTCATGGAAATGAAAACCTATGATCGTTATACTTTTCGCAGAACAGATTTAGGTTAGGTAAAATTGTTATCAACTATCCCAATTGTTCCATATTTTTGGAACACAATAATGGTATTGCTTGCAAAATGGATTAAATAAAAAGTAATTTGTCAAACACCAAAATGACTAAAAGCGGTTACACTTAACGAGATTATGATAACCCACTGCTATGCCAAATGGAGCTTTACACTGTCATCTTTTGTGTATGTAATCTGATGACTTCTTCACTCCCTTCTCTATCTAAAAGAACTCAATATCTTCTCTTTGGTGGTAAATTTCTAATACATTTGCACTAACACGATGCAGCATCAGCCTCTGGCCTATTGTCCCCCTGCTGGGTCATTACATCACTCGTATACCTGTGCATGCGACTACTGTAGAGATGTTTCTCCCAGATGGTGAATTTCCTGAAAACCTTGGATCACCATTTTGCAAATGGACCTGGCTGTCAACTTCAGATGATTTTCTTTGGTGATCCTTATGTAAATACATGTATAATGCAAGCTGAAGGGGGTGTAGTCGTGGTCAAAGCCCTAATGATGTCCGGTCCTAATCGGCTTACATTCTCTGTGCTGCTTTGTACAATCATGCTGCAGATCAAATAAAGATATGGCGTTTTTGTTGAGATCTTAATGAGCTGAATTTCCTCTAGACTGAGAACATAAAAGGATACTGGTGGGGTTGGGGATATCATGTTATTATTCTACTTTTGACATTAAGAAACAGAAACATTCTTGAAGTTTTTCTTATGAAGCTAAATTTGCAATACTATAGTCAATACAGGAAGATTCATCCGGGAGCATACACAGAGATATCAGCAGCATGGGAAGCAATTTCTTTACTTCTATGATGTTGATGATTTCTCACTTGTTTTTGTGAATTCAGAGAAGAGGTCAGTAATACAGTATCACTATTTATGTCTGTTGATACTCTGGTAGCAACAATGATTCTGCTTTGTGGAAAAGCTACCTATCAATGCCAGAATCTGTGTCAAGATTTGCTGAGAGACTGAGACCCTTCAAACAGCAGCAGGAAACTGTTTGGACAGAATCCTATGAAATCATGCAAGTATTCATTGAATTTCTCAAAAGCTACTGGGTAAGTCTGTGCTTGTAATGAGATAGCAGGCTATTAGTTAATTATAAACATATTTTAATGAGATAAACGATGAGAGAGAAGAGCAGCGTGCTACAAATCTGTAGCCAGCTGCAGCACGAATTCCAAGACGCAATGTGTGTATGACAGGTGTGACCATATATTAATAGTATAGTAAATAATTATTGTATAAATTAGCTATTAGATTGGCTATAGATAAATTGGAGCTAGTAGTGAGCTATACTATTAAACTTGCTCTAATAATCTTCATGCCAACATGCTTGGATTTTTTAATCTCCGGAATACCTTAATCTTCATTAGCATAGCAGATACATGGTGGTTTTCATGATGATTTTGCTCAGTGGTTCACTTCATAGTTGAAATCATTTTGTACTCCACGTGTGTGCTCTCTACTGCTTCAGGTAACTAAATTATACTACATCCCTTTTATGTACTCCAAATTGATAGTGTTGAGTGAACTATACACAGTTTGACCACAATTTTTTCAACAAAAGAATTTATATACTTGGAACTCCACAATACCATTATGGCAGTATGATGTGAAATAAATCTAAGCAGTGTGATTGTTAGGCTGTATTTAGTTCACACTGAAGTTTGGAAGTTTGGTTGAAATTGATACGATGTGATAGAAAAGTTGTGTGTATTAAAGGTTTGATGTGATGAAAAGTTGGAAGTTTGGAAAAAAACTTTGGAACTAAACAGCGCCTTAACCTACCAACAATGACAACATAGAAATTGCTATTGGTCAAAGTTTGAACAGGATATTCAACGCTGTCATTTATCCTAAAATGGAGGTAGTAGATTGATGGCTTGACAGAATCAAGAGACCAACACATGTATATAGGTTACCTTTACATTTCAGATACAAAACATTGGCTGTACTATAGATTTGCCTTTGGACAGAATAAAGTAAGCAAGCATTCAAGTAACCTTCTTTATTTGATTCCAAATGTGGCGTGACAATCAGTTGAAACCCAAAAAACTTTTCTATCGGTTATAATAAAGTCATTAAAGAAACTATCAACATCTAGTTGTAGGTAGTGGGAGGTAATTTCAGGGCTAGAACAAGGAAGGTGTAATCAAGAAAAGTGCAGAGAACTTATCTTAAGGTCCAGTTGAATGGTGAACCATCAAGGGAAAAGCATAGCAAAAATGGAATAAACAATGACACTGAACGAATGATGACAAATAGAATAAATGTGATTCTGCTGATCTTCTCTCATAAATAAAATCCAGTAAGTTAGCTCTTCCTACCAATTCTAGAAATTGCAAGAAACTATTTTCCTAAAAGATGAATCAACAATAACTTATTTTATCATATATATCAGCATATGATATCTAGTTGCTGGTCTGATTCTTTAAGATATATTATTCTTCAGTGCTCAAATTGCTTATTTGTTGGTGCGACTGTTATCTGTCTGACTTCTTGAGACCTTTGCTGGACTAAGTCGATAGCATCCCTTTTTTCTAGTTGCCAGTTCATGTCATTCAAGTTGCTCGACCCTGAATTCTGAATTGGAGAACAGTATCTCCAACCGACAGCGATGTGCGGTTGTCCCATTCAGGCGACCGACATCTCAGACTGGCCCAGTGATTTGAGCGTCTCTGCGACAGCCAGCAGATATGCTTAAAATACTGAGTACTCCATCCATTTCATATTATGGTTTAATTTTTTTAGTTACTAAGTTTGATCAAATTTATAGAAAAAATTAGCAACACCTAAAATATTAAATTAATTTCATTAAATCTAACATTCATAATATGTTTATTTTGTGTTGAAAATAGTACTATAGATTTGATCAAAGTTAAAGAAGATTGACTAGGAAAAATGTTAAACGGCTAACGGAGGGAGTAGATTACTATCTACTCTGCGGTGTCCAAATACAAACGGTGTTCTCCCCTACTTGCAAGAGTTCTTCGATTGGGGCTCCATCATCCATGCTATGAGAGGAACCCATTCTCTTTTGGAGGGTACAAGCAACTCTGTCCCCAGGATGCTTCACTTTCCATGGTAAGACATGATGCCATTTAGATGGTACTGTTCTATCTTTTATGCGTTTCTTTATAACCAGTTGTTCACTTGATACTACACAGTTTGCCATTTGGATGGTACCATCGCATCTTTATGTGTTTCTTTATTACCAGTTGTTTAACTTGATACACATTTTGCAGTATTTGCACAGCTCCTGAGTGGCTTGGTTGTAGGTAAGGCCATTGATACCCTGTAACTGTGAGAAAATGTGCAGGGACTTGCAGGTTACAAAGCATATGACCTTACATTGCGAGGTTGTGCGTTTCATGCATCTCCATTGCTGGGAGAATTTGTGCTGGCATAACCTGATCCTACATGCACATTTTCTATGGTCAAATCAATGATTGTAATTTCGGTAATTTTAGACCCCCACCGGCTAATCAATATATCAATCAAAATTTTCGGATTTTCTCAAATGTTTGTTGAATTTGGTCAAAGTTTATTCAAATCTAGTCAAAATTTATTAAAATTGAAAAAAACTATCCAAAGAGTGCCGAAAATCACAAAATTTTGGTCCAACCAAATTTTTGGCTGAAATCGAAAATGCAAACCCTGGGTCAAATCCGCTTGCTCATTTCAACTTCTCCCAGTTAACTTTCTTAACCTCGTTTATTCTTCTTGAACCATGCCTGACTTGAGATACTTCCCTTGCATCATATGCAAGGCATAATGACATAATCCAAGGTTACTATTTTTTTTAATCAAAATTAACGGTACGCTTTGAATCTTAATTCCGACGCCTCTGTCGACGTCGTATCCTCACTTACCCCTTGTTACTGTGATTACCCAGTTGTTCTTATTCAGACGAACCAGATGAGATGTCCAGATGCAGTCGCAGACAATGAGAAACATCGAAGAACCATCGCCTCTGGTGGGTGGAGTCATGGAAGCAGCAAAATTAAGCACGTTGGCGCTTCCCACCAACCATTATTGTTCAAAGTTCAAACCATTCTTGTTCAAGTCTTCAAAGGACAACACTAGTACATGGTAGTGATTGAGCTACATGACTTACATGCATGCGATGCAAATTTGTCGTGGATTTATTTGTAAAATCTGATTTTAGGCGTCGATTTACGTTAGGGGAGGTACACTCGTGTGTATGTGCGTTAATTTAACTCTCTATTTACATAGAGAAATAAAAGGAAGTAAAGGGGAAAACACAACGCTAACACGCATTACATATCAACGAAATTTCTTAATGTTCTTTTTGTGCAAAAAAGTGAAAGAAAGAAAAATGGCGAGAGGAACAATCTGTCCTACACGTTGATTGCACTCACGCACTATGTATCAACAACAAGAGGTTAGTTCCTAAGCAACTACTAGTACTAAGTAAGGTAAGGTAACCACCCTTGTTCTCTTTCCATCACCTCACGCACCAAACTCACATAATTGTAGCTTGCAACGTTGCCAAAACCACAGGGTTTGTTACTGATTAAAACTGTTTGTTTAATCCAGAAACACAAAACCAATTTATACTGAACAAAAAACAAGCAATATTGCACACATACGTTACTGGTCAGTTTTGTACTCCCTCCAGCCAGAATATATCAACTTAAGAACGTCCCATCCGACACCAGAATATATCAATCTACGACTATACGGATTTTCCGATATCATAATATATCAACCTAGAACTATACGGATTTGTACGTCCCATCCGATACTCGATTGCTATATTCCGAGACAGAGAGAGTAGCTACTAGCTACCCTTTCAGGCTTCATGGAAGGCCCGAGGCCAGGCACGCCTCCCAGAACTTGCGGTCCTCCTCCTGCCGCCTCGCCGCCGCCGCCGCCGGGTCCTCGTCGTCGCCGCCGCCGGCGCAGTCGCCGTTGTCATTCGGCGGCGACGGCCAGAGGAAGCTGCTGCTGCTGCTGCTGTCATGGCGGCTCCACCAGCTGCCGAACTGCTGGCTCCTCCCTTTCTCCTCCTCGTCGCGGCGCCGCCCCGCCCCGCCGCCGCCGGCCGCCGCGCCATCGTCGCCGTCGACGCAGCTGCTGCACCCGTCGTCGTCATCGTCCCATCGGCCGGCGCCGCCGCCGCCGCCGCTGCTGTCCGACGACGAGAGCTCGATCACGCCACCGCTCGCCGCCGCAGCCGCCGCCGCCGCATCCGTCGTCGGGCAGCGCGACTCCGCCACGCCCTCCTTCCAGCCGTGGCAGTAGTAGTAGTACGGCGCCTGCGGCCGCGCGGCGACGCTCACCGGAGGGGGCGCCGCCGGCGCCGGCGCCTGCACCGGAGACGGTGGCGCCGGCGGGTGTGGCCGCACGGTGGCCATGAGACACAAGAGATCGATTTGTTTGTTTGGTGGGTAAAAGAAAATGCTTGTGGATTTTGGTTAAGTTTGGGCGTGTACGTGTGCACATAGTCATATATATATATATACACGTGGAGAAGCCTACTTGGCTTAGCCAAGTAGTGGTAGTTAATAGGGAATATTAGTAGTATTTCTGTGTACTACGTGCACATGCATGCACGTTTTGCCGGATATTAACTGATAATAAAAGCTGTGCTTGCTCCTGATGAATAATTAAAAGCGGCCGCAGCTGCCAAGCAAGCAGTTCAAGCTGGAGTAGCAATTTGGTTGTTCAGTGATCAAAAAACAAAATGTGTTGCTGCTTTTGGGGACTGTTAGGAGTGTAGCGTGGCTTGGTACCTTACCGTTGTTTGGAGTTTGTGTTTAGCCGCCGTAGTTTTCTAAGCTTCAGTTTTTTTATTTTGCCTTTTCTCCCTTCCTCTGGCATAAGCCGGTCTGGCTGATTGCGTTATGTAACTAAAACTCTTTTCTTCTAATATATTGACATGCAATCTTTTTACGCGTTCATGAAAAAAACAAATTGTGACTTTTAATAAAAGACAAAAAAATGAAATGTGATTTTTTTTCAGAAAAATAATTTTTGGTAGGTTTTTTGAGTTGTCTTCCTAGCAAATTATGGCCATGTCGGGCAGCTATGACTATCACAACCGCTGCGGCTGTGACAGTTCAAAATCATTGTAAGCTACAGTAATTTTGAACTGCTGCAACCGCAACTGTTGCGAAAATAACAGTCGAACACACCATCTGAAAGTAAACCTTTGACAACGGAAGCTACATATGTGTGTGTGTGTGTGTGTGTGTGTGTGTGTGTGTGTGTGTATATATATATATATATATATATATATATATATATATATATATATATATATATATATATATATATATATATATATATATGAAGGAAAGCCTGCCTAAATTTATTTTGAAATTCAAAATGAGATACAGTTTTTCTTTTTGGTAATGAGATGCAGCTTTAGAAGAAGGGATGTGAATAGTGTGCTCCAATGCTCTATATACTTCGAAGTATCCCTTCTACATGCACCATTTGTTATCGGCTCCATCTAATCTTGCATTTAGTAAGCTCTGACATAGTGACACCCATAAACACTGGAGTTACCATCACGTGTGCTTATCGTTGTCAAATTATATTTCGAGCAGGTCGTTAATATCAATATATTGGTCAACCATTGTTCGGTGGAAAAGCTATGTATTATTCTCGTCTGATCAGTTGGGTTAAAAAATTAGAACACGTACAGCAGAATAATGTTTGCCATATAGTTCATAGGTAAAATGTTTGTCACATTTCAGAGGAGAGTAAATGAACAAACTCTTACTATAAACTTTGTGAAATTATAGTGTTTATTTGATCATTATCTTTACTAGTACTCTTCAAATTTAGAGAACTGTTCATCCCCTCTTCCCTCGTGCTGCGTGATTTACAATCCACTCATTATTATGTACTCAATCTGTTTTAAAATATAACTACTATATATTTTAGGAAAGACGAATGGATAACTTATAATTTATTAATTAAATTGCAAACAATTACTCTTCATTTCGATATGATAAACATTCTTCGAAGCAAGTTTAATAGTATAGCCAATTACTAGCTCTAAATCATCTATAGTCAACTTAATAGCTAATTTATAGGATAGTTACCTATAAACATATATTATACTATTAATGTATGTTCTCATCTATCATATACACATTGTGTCTTAGAGTCTCTACTATAGCTGGCTACAAATCTATAGGCCGCTACTCTTCTCTCTCCTCTTTTATTTTTTTGATATCTGTTTATAGCTTGTTTAGAGCTGGTTTATAGTCTGCTATTGTACCTGCTCTAGGAAGGCATCAGCCGACCAGCCGGAACAGTGTGTCTATTAATTGTACAACCCCTTTATTAGATGGATATGCACGCATAATTGCAGAGGAAAACAGCAGGCTTTATGATACTGACAGGTGCCAGCTGATTTGATTCCTCCTCCTGATCTCCTTCTAGAAGGATACGAGGGTTAGGCAAACGGCATGTGCAGCTGTGCAGTGCAGGGCTGGGCTGCCTTCTAGAAGGCCACGGGAAGGAAGGACGGGATTTGCCTCGGTTACGTTTTCCTTTGGATTCCAGCGTCCCATCTTTGTACGTTTCCCACATGTTCCTGATTGATTTGGTTCCGAAATTAGGAAAAAGCAATGTGCCATGGGCCTCAAACTGTCCCAATGACTGTCCTTGCTGTTGGTATATAAAGATACAAATTTCACCTCATCTTTCGTCACCACGCTATCCAAACGGTTAAGCTGTACATTTCATACGAAAACTTTATAGTATACTCCCTCCATACTCATAGAGGAAGTCGTTTTGGACAGCGATACGATCTACAAAACACAACTTTAACTTCTTGTTTCTATAAAAATATTTATTAAAAATAATATATGTATATTTTTATGAAAGTATTTTTCAAGACAAATCTATTCATATAATTTTTACTTTTTCAAACTCAACAACTTGAGAGTTATTTATGATTTATATTCCCAAGATTTGACTTAAACATTGTCCTAAACGACTTTCTTTACGAGTACGGAGGGAGTATACTAGTAGGAATTGGTTGAAAATATCAGATAAATCTATTATTTAAGTTTGTAATAATTAAAACTTAGTTAATCATGCACTAATAGCTTAATTTCATATTTTTCGTGCTATAACTCTGTCTTCATCTTCATTAAAAATAAACACTAACTAGCATGATCCTAATGCATATGGAGTGCAATTGATTTTGATCCCTGCACAATTTCTTGCAAGGGACTATAGACTATACTCCCTCCCTCCCTTAAAAAAAAACACCAACTTTTAGCTATCTAGGTTATATTTAGATACATATCTAGAAGTTGGTTTATTTTGAGATAGATGGTGTAAGTAGCTATGTGTGGCTTGTTTGGACAAGTGTTCATAATTTTATATTGGAACAAAACAGGCAAATTTCATGAATTTGAAGGGAAATTTTGATTTTAGAAAAAACCTAACTAGTTGGAGGTATGAAGTCTTATGGTAGTTGACTTCGAAATCAATTTCATGAATTTAATGGAAATTTTGAAATTGATTTCAAACATCCAATCAATAAAAAGCTGAATATAATTTGGAATTCAAATTGATTGGATGAATGAATTAAAATTAAATTTTGGGTGACGGAATTCAAATGATATTGCGAGCCCTGATTGGATGTATGAAATCGTTTTTATCTAAATATTTGATTCTTCTTGCAGAAAAGAAGAAAAATTGTCCTTACCAAGTGTTGACACCTAGTGAGGTTTATGTAAAAATTATTTGCAACTTCCTCGTAAAACACTTACGTTAGTCCATTCTTCCGGTCCTCGATCTGTAAAAAAATGCCTTGTGGATCTTCATATACTTTCAGCAAAAGATCGATGTAGATTGCAGAGTCATGTGTGCACGCAAGGTATTTTTAGAGAGAGAACAAAAACGTTTCTTGTGCTTGCATGCCCTTCTAGATGCAATGTTTTCTACTAGGCGCATTTCGATCTGCCACGGCTGGCACCATGGCGTAGTTATAGCTTGCTTATGATCATCTCATGTGCACGAGTTTAGTGCAGGATTTGACGGATTTTTGCAGGATTTTTCGCTCTACTTTTTGACTAAGGGTTGACGCGGCTGAAGCTTCCTGGCTCAATTGAAGGTTGAGTGATTCTCGTCGTGCGTCCAACGATCGATCGCAGGCGCAGCCAAGTTGACAACAATGGATTTGCTCTTTGCTCTCAAATCTTATCCTCTACAGCTCTACTGCGACCATTGCTAGTGTCATTGAAGAAGTTGCGACGACTCCACCTCCAGTGTAATCTTTATTTGTAGTTAGAACAGATCTTGTAATGCTTGTGGATCATCTAATAACGACGCGGTTTACAAAGCAATTCGGTAACTGAAAACAGCTTTGGAGTGGTTTTGTCGATGCATAGACATGATTACATCTCCGTTATCGACGAAAACGAGTGAAACCCGAAAAAATTTTCTACCAAAAAAAAATTGAATTTCAGTTCAATTTATTTTTAAGCTTGACCGATTTACCGATTCGTACCGGCTTGATGAGTCGATATTGTGAGTTGTGACATTTGTCAAACTTCGTAGGTATAAACTGTCGTTGTATGATTCAGATGCTGGTGTCTACCAATATTACATCCACGTAGATACATTTTCTCCGCCTTCTTAACGTGTGTCAAGGGGCCGCACTAGCAGGTAGGTGAGTATGTGTTTGCGTGTCCTTGAATTTTGGTTATATGTTTCACTGGAACATTGATAATTTATATAATTTTATGTTTGTAATCTATCACACAAGGGCATTTGGTCTAGTGGTATGATTCTCGCTTTGGGTGCGAGAGGTCCCGAGTTCGATTCTCGGAATGCCCCCGGCTATCTTTTTTTTGTTCTTTTTTTTTCCCTACGTTTCGTACTTGTGACTTATTAACATGCTGTGCACGTTCTATTCGACTCGTTTCGAGTTTCAACTGCACTTTTACGCGTTAAGCTGCGCCCCACTTGGATGGCAGAGACCAACCGGGCAACTGGCCTGGCCATCGGTGAAGAAATACAACCGTATCCCCGTAGAAAAACGCTTTTGGGCAATAGCCTAGACAATCCGATCCTCTCTTTCACCACATTGAGAAAAACTTTTATATACGTTTCCTTTGCAATTAAAAAACAAATACTAAAAAATAAACTACATTGAGAAAACTACAAAATCAACTCCAAATTAAATTTTAAATTTTAAATTTTGACTTATAAGCATAAGCGAAACACAATTGGACTCGGGGACTGATTGCCAATCTTACTTGCGTTCCGTTTACTCGCAAAAGCAGAGAGATAAAACGAGCGAACAATGACCAATCGCAAAAGTACGGACGAAACGAGCGAACAGATGTAACGACATTCCGAGGAAGAGAGCAACATCGAGTCTACAAATGGTACCCTTCAGCTTAAGGTTTAACACAAAACACATAGTTCATTGGGCGCCAACGATGCGGGCGACAGAATGGTACACCAAAAACCATGCGCAGAGATCAGGTGCTTATTGTAGAATCTAGAGTAGCCACTCAGGTAAAGACGAAACGGCTAAGAGCTCGTAGAGTTTCAGGCTTCTGGTGCTGGGAGATGGAAGGTGAGTTCACACCTCCAGGTTTCAGCCTTGAAGTCCGATGATCCCTGAAGTAAAATTGGGAAAGAATTAGAGAAAAGGAGATGAAGTGGTGAGTCGATCAATATGTGACACGAAGCTGATTTTCAGGTGGGCTGGATTGTACGGCCTCTGAACTTACCGCAAGCAACACGGCCACCAGCGTTTCCGGTGGTCTTGCTCAGCTCGTGCCCACCTAAAAGAGCACCAAAACCAATGAATGTTATTTAAGCTGCACTGATAACTGGCTCACTGCAATGAGAATTGGCACAGATAGGTTTATGGTGAAGTGCACAGATAGGAGATTCAAGTCAAATAGTTTATGGTGAAGTGCACAGATAGGAGATTCAAGTCAAATAGTGCCTGGCATAGCAGAACAACTTATTCAAATTTTCCATGTAAAGTTCAGATATCCTTTACCCCCAAAGGTAAAAATGCCTACAACACAGTAGTGTGCAACTTGGTATGATAAAACAAAAGGACCCTACACATTTCTGACTACTAACTCAGCATGTTTATGCAATCCATTCAATAGAAAGTGATTGTTGTCATCATAGACCCAACAGTAGTGAGATCTTCCTTAGCAAAAGAGAAGAAAAGGAGCACACAAGCACACAGACAAAATAAATGAGCACAAACAGTTGTCTGTAATATTACCCTTTCCAAGATCATCAGGATCAGCATGCACAACGACGGCTCTGCCAATGATTGAATTTGGTCCAGTAAGTGGAATCTGACACAGATAAATGGTTATCCATGTTAACACACAGGAAAAAGAAAGAAGGAAAAGACAAGGTAACAGCAGAATAATAAGGGGATGTGTGGTATTGGTTCCATAAATCAAATGACGGAGAATGTTCTTTTTCTGAATGTTTACTTACCTGACTGTCAACAACATGGATATTAGCAACACCTGACAGCAGAGAAATAAACTCTCAGCAACAATTATTACTACAAATTGACAATGAGTTAAGGACTACAAGACCACAACTAATATGGTTATGTTAAATCATTAACAGGTATGGAACAAATAAAAATTCGGAATAAAGGGAAAAAGAACAAACCATCTTCTCCAGCGGTGACATTTCCAAGATCACCAGCATGGCGGGTCTCATCTTCTGGTGCTCCATGCTCCTTTCCGGCAGGATTGTAGTGTGGCCCTACATTATGAAACAAGTGCATCATAAGTAATCAATTCAACAGATGATGATAGCCTGTATCAATCCTGATGGTACATCTAGGCAGGCGAGAAGCCAATATATATGTAATAACAATAATAATTACCAGTTGACATGCAACCATTGGTGGTGTCACCAAGTGCATGAATATGGAATCCATGGAGACCAGGCTTGAGGCCAGAGACACTTCCAGTCACAGTGGTGGGACCTAAGAATCAAACATGCCAGTAAATCTCAACGATTCAAGGACTAAAATTCAATTCAAGACAATCATGAAAATGGTGATGACTGATGGCATACCATCTCCCTCTTGGACAAAGTGGATAGTGCCCTTAACAATCTCACTGCTACCAAGCACAACAACAGCCTTCACCATTGTTAATGTGATCTGTAAACAAATTCCACAAAACAGTTACTTAGCAAGTGGCAGAAGTAGCCTCTAGAGGTCCTAAAACCCAACCAAGTTCCCAAAGAACATATTGAACTATGAAATTATCCTAGTGAAGATTGAAAAGATGTTAAAGCAGAAGCAACACAGACGCATCATTTACTACTAGTCAGAAAAAGATAACAATATGGCCCAATCATCTATTGTTTTTTCCAAAGCATGTAAACCAAAGGCATCATAGAACAAATGCCACTGCCCACTGCAAACATACTAGATACAAACAAAACACACGTCTAGTATAGAGGAATTATCCCTAGAAAATCGGTTTGGGATATGATTTCCCACCCATCTAAAGGGTAAGTTTCAATCTTAGCTATCCATTCTTCTCACCCCATTTCATCCTATCCCTCCATTCATTTCTGCATGAAGGGATCGAATTCACGAGGAAACTGTCTGTTGGCTAGTCCAATAACTCCCAAATCTACAATTCTCTACATCCACCCAATCCCCCGACATATCAGGGAAGGACACTCTGCAATCAACTCCACACTTGCAGAAAAAACATGTCTAAATCTAATCATGAACATATCACAAAGCCCATCGCATCATGAGCAGCCAGAGCCCAGTACACAATTCCAATGATTATTACTAGTAATCGGCAACTAACAAATCCGTATCCCTCCGCAGCAGCACGAATCATCGCTCAAAAGGAAAAAAAAGAAAAGGAAGCAGCAGGTCCACGCATCAAAACACTCTCGCATCACTTGAACTTGCATATGGATTCAAACACACGAGACGAGCTCCCCACCAACCAACCAATCGCCCCGAACCAACAACACCGATCGATCAATCAACATCCACAACAATCCCCCCCACCACCCCCAGCCCGCCCGAAGCCCCAAATCCCCGCGAAGCAGCAAGACCAACAAGGAAACACCGATCCCATCTGAGATCCACACGCAGGGAGGGAGGGAGACCCACCGCCTCCCGCGAAACCGGAGGAAGCGAGGCGCGGTCGAAAACCCTAGAAGCTTGCTTGGGTGGGGGGGGGGGGGGGTTGTTGGTGGGATTCCTACCTCAGGCGACCCCCGCGGCGACGACGACGAGGATGAAGGAGGAGGCGAGGCGACTCCTGCAGGTTTGGAATCTGGAGCTTCTGGAAGGTTCCCCTCCCTCCAGCGGTGTGCGGTGGTATTTGTAGTCAAACTGGCAGCTTGCAGTTGCAGCCACCAGCCAACATTGAGGGCCCTCGTTTATTTATTATAATAATAATTTAATTAAAAAAATTTGGGGTCTCATCTTTTCACTTATGTTTATCACAACCAAATTTTGAAATTTTCAATCTTAAATTATAGTTTATTTTGAGATTTTTTTCGTTGAAGTTTTTTTTTCATCTTTGCATTTAGATCGCTAAAAACACGTATATAAAAGTTTTATTTATAAATTATTTTTCGTTTGTAAATATACTGTTTCGCTTTTTTCCCGAATAAGCGAAACGATGGTGTTGTGTACTCTTAACGATTTAAATGTTAATACTGAAAAGTAACCTCTGATGAAAAGACTTTTTTGATGTTTTTGGACATCTAATGTTTGTCGGAGGGAGAGTAGTACTATAAATAATATGGTAGGATAAAGTGTTTTAAGAATATTTTTTTTCGGGGAAGAAATTTCATTTTTAGAAGCACGGCAATAATTTTCGATAGATGAGCTTGAAGAACTAGGCTTCAAATACTACTCGTATAATAATCTTCATCGTTGAATTTACAATTTATGCTCTACTGAATATGGCCGTAATACTGCCATCTAACCCTCTTACGTTATTACTCTCCCGAGCGAGTACCATCGTCTTGTGTGTACACCGATTCTGAAAGGACCGGCAATTTCCAACCACGTTTTTTTTTATTGACGGATTTCCAACCACGTTTTGTTGACACTAATGCTGCTGCAAGCAGTGTGTGTGAAAGGGATATCTGGCATACTCACCGACCACACCCGAAGAATTAAACTCAGCTGGGAGCACTTCATTTTAATTGATCAATAGATCCAGATCAAGCAACACAATTCATTGCGCCAGACCAATCCATCTATGACGGTCTATCTACGATGGACCAAAAAAATTTGTCTCTGACACGAGTTAAACTAAATCCTGTTGTAATGAAGCTCAAGGAAATGACTAGCCACATGTAAGAACTCATCTATGATAGATTTATATAAGGACCGACACATAACATCTCTGATGAGCTTACACACAGGCCCATCATAGATGACCTCTTATCTATGATGGGTGTTGAGTTTGCATTCATCACAGATGAGATACCCCACCTCAAATATGTTCAATTCTTATACCCGTCAGTGATGACTAAAAAAAATCCCCCCGGGCCTGCCAACCCGCTAGCCTGCTTGCCCTTTCTCCTCCCCTCCTCCCGTCCCTTCTCCTCTCCTCCTCCGATCTCTCTCCCCCGATCTCTCTCCCTTTTCTCTTCCTCCCTTTCTTCTTCTCCGACCACTTATCGTCGTCGTCGATTGCTAGGAGCTGTCTTCCCATGCCCTCATGCAACCGCCGACCATCAGCCGCACCGACCTCTTTCCCACGATCGTCAGCCATCGGATTCAGCCTCCACAAGCATCGCCGTCTCCTTCGCCTGCTGCCGATCGTCTGCTCGTCTCATTCACCCCCGAGCGTTGTCGGCCGTCTCTCCGCCCCTAAGCTCCGGCCATTGCCTCCTTCACCCACCGCCTAAGGTCGTCGGCAGCCGCCTCGAGCTCTGGTGCACTAGATCTAGTCTCTAGGTGGTTAGGAGCCACTGGATCAGGATGGCCCCTCGAGCGTTGGTCGCCGCTGCCATTGTCTGCTCGTCTCGTCCATCCCTGAGCTCTAGCCTCCTTCACCATGCGCCCAAGGTCACGGACTGCCGCCTCTCCGTCACCCCGAGCTCCTTGGCGCTAGATCCGGTGTCCAGGTAGTTGGGGACCACTGGATATATCCTCCTTTGCCCCGTGTTCTATTCTGGTTAATTTCGTGATGTGTTTCGTGTTGATTTCGTGATGCTCGGATGTGTGATTGAGAATGTGATTGTGATTATTTTTATGATTTGTGAATTTGTGAGATGAATGCAACTGAATGAGCAATAGAATGGAACAAATATTGTTTTTTCATTGGTAATCTACATCATTGATGGGCCGCATTGTGCTACCTGTCACAGGTGTTACCTGTGACGAGTTATGATGTCACCAGTCAAAGGGGTCAACATCACCTCTGACGGGTTACCATTTGCAGCTCATCAGAGGTGTCCCATAATAGAGATAAGTTTAGTCATCATTGACCACTTATCTCTCACCAGTGCCCTACCCGTAAGAGGTGATAGTCTGAGCTCATCACCGATGACCTGAACCATTGTAGTGATTGTTGGGATAGTAGGATTATTCTAGCCCTACACAGACCATGGTATTACTCATTCCGTCCTAAAACATTTATCATTATTGATTGCTTAGTGTAGATTAAGGTTTAAGAAAATAAATTATAGTTTCCTTTGTGTGATCGGTATGAAAAGGGTTAGGTTCATCCCTATTCTTTAGATGGGATAGAGTCCCATTGATCTATCCGTTTAAAATGGGGGATGGGATGGTCCTACTTTCCAAGTGATGGCTTATATATCAGCGAGAGAAAAAAATGAATTGGATTGGTTTCTTAGTTTTTTCATGGATAATGTCAACCAGGATCTTATAGAAATATCCTATATCAAGAACCATCCTATCTCACCTATCAGTCTAACTTGGCTGTGAAACTGCGCATATTGTGGATTTAGAATGTGTTCTCTTTGCTATGGATTTCTATATATACTCTATATAATATTTATGTATGGTTCTGCTTTGATTGACATACTTCTATGGTGGTGTTCTTTCTATTGAAAATAAAAATGAAGTTAGAGCATGGAAAACAAGAGACCTATTAGTACATGATTAATTGAGTTTTAATTATTACAAAGTTGAAAATAAATTTATATGATATTTTAAAACAACTTCTATAAGGAAAGCTCGCACAAAATATATTGTTTAGCAGTTTGAAAAACGTGATAACGAAAACCAATATAAATTCTATACCTTAAGACCATTCCCGGTGGGTGTTTCATTTTGTTCTTTTCAGGAGTGTCGCATAATCTAAAAATATTTGGGTTGATGAATGAAACAAAAGTCTCCAATACACAGTTTCATTTCATAGTTTCTCATATGCTACCCATATCATTTAATTATTCAATGGTGTTATGAAACTATTTGGTTATAAACTTATAATGGGGTTTATTTTCGTTTCCAAGACATATGATGAAATGATTCAGTCCCAACGCAGTTTCATTGTTTCGTGTGTAATATTAATTTCATCTAAATGAAACTCATTCATTCTCTCTTAATAAATTTCATGTTATATCATCTTTTGATAAGATTGAAACTCTTTTGAAACTTGCACTGACAAGGCCTAATCACAAAAGAACAGGACGGGATCCGTGAAGGTGAAGCAGAGAGAAGCTGGACCATTTGGCAGCGGATGAGAGCAATAACAGTTGACTATCGTTGTGTGTGTTCGAGTCCTGTAGCCGAGCGGCGATGGTGAAAGTGGCCGCAGGCCAAGCCCAAAAACACCTCTGCCATGTGGAGTATGGGCCACCGTGTTTTGCTTCGATGGCCCAGTGCTGACAAATGCATCAAATGTTAACCGGTCTGAGGCTCTGTTCTTAAATCACCATTTTTCCAAAGTCTTTGGGTAAATAGCCAGTTTAGTCCTTCAACTTTTGCTCAGGGATCGAATTAGTCCTTGATGTTTTAAATGTCCAAACAAGACCCTAAAGATTATTAGTCCTTAGACCCACTTAAAACGCCACGTGGACATGCCACGTCATTCGTGCATGTAAGATAATATTTAAATGTCCATTTTTAACCTTCAATTTTCTATCAAATAAAGAAAAGAAAAACAAGAAGAAGCAATCATAAAACAAAGAAAAATGTCAATTTTTTTATCTATCAATGCTACATATTTTTGCCAATGGTCAAAAGCTTTTTTTGTGTGTTTTCTCAATAGTTTTTCTTTATTTCCTATGAAAACATAAGGGTGTAAAGGACATTTAAATATTGAATTTGCATGCATAGATGATGTGGCATGTACACATGGCATGTTTAGAGGGTCTAAGGACTATATTGAATCACACAATAAACTTAAGGTAATTGTTTGGATAATACGAAATGTTAGAGACTAGATTGATCCTTAAACGAAAGTTCAAGCAGGGGCGGAGCTAGTATATAATAGGGGGTGTCCAGGAACCTGGTTAAAAATTTTTTTTAGCTATACCTCATCTATTTTTACCATATATGCACCCTCCTCAATATAAACTTAGGCATCCGCATAAGCTTAAACTTGATCTAAAGTGAGTAAATTAACTAAGTGGCACCACCCTCCATTTCACTCTAGCTCCGCCCCTGAGTTCAAGGATCATGTTGGGTATTCACCCAAAGTTTTTCTGTATCCGCATTGCTTAGATAACTTGTTCTAAGCAAATTTATTTTATAGATCTATAATACATATACTAATATACAATTTGTCACTATAACATTCGTACTCTATCCAATCATCCGTAAAGAACATCGCCTGCAAGCTCACTAGACACGGGGGGGACCCTTCTCCTCCTCTCTCGAGAGTTCTCCCGAATCCTTTCTACAGGAATCCTTCGTCCCCTCCGGCCCCTCTCCCTCCTCCTCCCCGGTGGCTCGCCGCCGTGGAAGGGATGGAGAGGGGTCCGGCCCCTCCACCCCTCTATTAGTTGTAGTTTTAGTCGGGTCTTCTCGTATGGTCGTGGTTCTCCCGTAGTTGTTTTCGGTCTTTTGGCTTCCAAGGCAGCCGTCAGCGCCGGCTTCCCTCGTCCTGGTACCACGGTGAGTGCCGCCGGTTTCAGAATCGGTGATGGTCTTCGTTGGAGCTGGGTGTCTATTGAGCGCCTTCGTCGGGGGTTCATCCAATCTTGTGGAGTCAAAGGTAGCGCCAGCCTTCTTTTCTTTCTCCGGCAACCTCCTTCCAAAGATGGCGGCCTTGTTCTCAATATCTAGCGAAACTCTCTTTCAAGGCGTCTGAGGTTTTCAAGCTCCACCGAGGCAGTTCCAACCTCCTATGCGCGGAGGCCCCATAAGGATTCGCCTCCTGGTTTCTGTAGCAGATCGCCATGTTTTTCTTGGATTTTTCGCTGGTCTGGTGGATTCATTTGTCATCTTTGGAAGCACTGCCTTGGCGTTGTTCCTCTTTTTCAGCTCTGTTAGAATTTATATGTGATGATGCTGATTTCTTCCATTGCTTGTCACCATCCAAACCTCCATGTGTGTGAGGCCCCTTCCGGGATTCTGTGGTGGCTTAATCTTAAGCGGCTCATCTTGATCCAGCCTCCATCAGAGCCGAGCTTCAAGAACTCCTCGGCAGCGTTGAAGGCAGACAAAGGAGAAGGACCTGATTGCTTTTTCGATTTCTTGTTAAGTCCTTTTCTGCAAAATGTTGTCTTAAAGTGTAATTTGCCCAATCTTGAGGGGCTCCTTTGCAAAACTGGATGTATCCCAGTGACCTGTGCTCTGAGCACTGTACCTACTCACGTACTTTCTCTCTCTGAACTTTAATTAAATGCATGAGTTTAAAAAAAAAAAGAGAGTAAAGTCTATCACTGGTCTCTAAACTTGTACCGTTGTGTTATCCCGGTCTCTAAACTCGCAAATCGACCGTTTAGGTCCTCAAACTTGTTCGACTGTGTCATCTCGGGTTCCTAAACTTGCAGATCACTCGTTTAGGTCCTCCAACTTGTTCAGTTGTGTCACCCCGGTCCCTAAGCAGGACGGTCTAAAAACTTTATATCAAAAATAATTCATAACTTTTTCATGTGAACTCTAATGAAGACAAACTTTATATCAAAATTATAGCTCTCGACGTGACCTACAACTTTGTAGTTGATAAGTTTTTGAATTAAAACTGTTTAGGGTCCCAAAATATTGTTGCATGTTTATAGATTTTGAAATTTTAATTTTAAAATTACATTTTGGGACAAAAAATGACTTAAAATAAAAAAAATCAACTATAAAGTGTCGAGGGCTATAAGTTTGATATAAAGTTTGTCTTTATTAGAGTTCACATGAAAATAAATTATTTTTAAATATAAAGTCTTTAGACCGTCCTATTTGACTCAGATGATATTCAAATCTAAGTTTAGGGATCGAGGTGACACAACTGAACAAGTTGGAGAATCTAAACGAGTGATCTGCAATTTTAGGGACCGGGATGACACAATTGAACAAGCTTGAGGACCTGAACGGTCGATTTACGAGTTTAGGGACCGCGATAACACAGTGATACAAGTTTAGAGACCGGTGATGGTCTTTACTCGAAAAAGAACATCGCCTGCCCAGATTTTATCGACGAAGCTCTAGAGGTAACTCGGACTGTACAGAGGCCGCTATAGCGCAGATATATGATCCCTCGTAGTATAGTCTGGACAAATTGTTTAAATTAGGAATGAGCTTGACAGTTTGTCTTATTAAATAAACTATGTAAGTTTTTTTTTTTTTGGGAATCAAGTTTTTTTTTGGGATGGAGGGACTACTTATCACGCTCAGATCCTCCATCTTTCTCTTCTTTCCCGTCTTTGATTTCTGGGTGCATTGTCAAGCATAATTGCCGTTTGGTGCGATTGCAAATCATGAGCTGCTGGGAGCCTTAGGAATACGTTTGCTGGAGAAGGTGATCCAAAAATTTCACGTGCGACGCGACATTGGGGCCATGGCTGCCGTACTCAGGTTTGTTCAGCAGTAGCAGCAGCAGCGTCTTCTTGTTCTTGACTCATCCTTTGCCCTGTCTCATCCGATTACTTACGGTCACCAGCTGCATCGGCCGGCGAATTAACGAAGATGTGGACGACTCCCCAACCGAACCGAAACGGCTGGGCAACCTCGGTCGCAGGGTGAGCAATAGCACCACCGCACCTTGCATTTTCGTCTCTTTCTTCTGAATTAATTCGTTGTGTTTTTCTCTTCCAAAATACAACCCCAAAGAGAGATGAAGAGCACAGCTGTTTACTTTTACTCGTTGTGCGCACCTTCCAAGCTCCTAACCGTATGTTTGTTTTGTAAAAGAACAGTGGTATTTCTTAGAGAACTATTTTAAATGAACCATTTTAACTTTCTAATACGTAATTCATTCGTTTTTGTCTTCAAATATATAACTGCGTGAACTTAGTTTTATCCATCATTCGTCGGCACTTAGAATACTAAATAAGTAACATTACAATAGTCATGGTGAACCGAGGGTGGATCTACATTACAAATGCAGGTCAGGTGGCTTTAACAATCTTCCACAAAATATAATGTTAAGTGATACTCTTTCCTTTTTTCTAAAAAAAAAATGCACTTTTAGAAATGAGCTTGACAGTTTGTCTTATTAAATAAACTATACAAGTATCATTTATTTTTATTATTAATATATTTTAAGCATGAATCATTGTTTTTATATTTTTTGTTAATTTTTTAATAAGACGAAAGGTTAAACGTATATCTAAAAGTTAATTGTGTCATACACTAATATATTTAAAAATAGAGAAAATATATATTTCTATACTATCTTAAAAGATGCCGGTGGTGGTGGTTCTGTCACTCTATCTATAGGACAAATGGGGGCCACCATCTAGTGGGCTTGTCATTGTTGATCAAAAATATACTAGAGTGAGAAGCTCTATTTGCTTCAGGTACAGTGTACACAACACACTGTTTATCCTATCATCGTTAATAGGAGCTTAAGGGTGATGATTTAGTTTTAATTAGTTCATCTAATATAATTATAGCCCGGTGCAACACAGAGTATTTTGCTAGTTTTTGTGAAGATGATGACACTAGCGAATCCGCGTCGCCAAATGGAAAGGCAACTTTGGTGATTTGTTTTCTTCTAGCCTGCTTTACCCAAGTCCTTGAGATACTCAAAGGTGTATCCACACTTTTTCACGGATCATGGAGTAAGATACTACCAGTGGCGATATTCTCAATTGATCTCCTCTTTGAGTGTGCCCCTTTTGATCCACAAACACAAGTAAGCTATAAAATTCAACAAGGCAAGTAAAAGGTGTAGTGTGCCACTCATTTTGCAACCCTTTTTTCTGTTATAAAAAAGGCACATGTTGCTATACTTTTCTTTTGAAGGAAAAGGTTCACATGTTTGTTTCGCTTCTTTAATTCGGAAAGGTTCTTTATTAATGCAGGTCAAGTAGCTCATGATCTTGCTCCTAAAATAAATTTATGCATATCCTTCTTTATTAATATGTACAGTGATTCATGTTAGATATAATGGAGGGTGGAATCTTGTACAACTAATTTGGAAGGATGCTTGTGTTCTTTTAGACCATCAAGCCACGAAATGGATAAGCGCTGTCTGGACCCCGCTAAATGTAACCAAAGTGTAAGCAATTTTGGCAATACCAAATTGGTTAAATTTAACAACAAATAAATACTAGTATGCCCTCACCACATATCCAATTCCAGTCCTAAACAAAGAACTCATATCCATTTGTGATTTATAGCAGAATATTATTTCTCCGACAAGCTCAGAGCTTGAAAAAAAAAAGATGCTAGCACACGCTTAGTTTGAGAACGACATAAGATAGGATGGTCTCGTCTCTTATTTGGTTAAAGGGATAGGATCACCATTATTTTTCTTTGGGTTCTTTTTTTTAAGAACGTATTTTACTTTAGTTGGAGGTATATAAATGGTGTGATAACATGTGAGTCTCAATGACGAACGGTGTACACAAGTGGCGTGAGCTGATACAATTGATGTATGAGATCGGTGTCATATCATTACGAGGGAATATTTTCTTCCATGGATGATTCATGTTTCCAAAACAAACACCTTAAAACCTTACAATTGTTTAAATTTCCTTTGAATTTCAAAAATACGGAGTCATCCGTCATCCAACCAACCAAACACACCATCGCTAGAGTCTTCAGGGTAAGCCCATGTTCACCATTACTACTCCCTCCATCCTATAATATAAGGGATTTTAAAGGTATGTAACATAGTCTGTTCAAATTAGGAATACTAAGATATGCCACATCCCTATAAGATCGGGAGTAGTGCTTATTCTCTCCGTCCTAAAAAAAATTAAACTCTATGTGTCCAGATTTATTCTTAGAATTTAAGTTTTTTCTGAAATGGAGGGAGTACCTAGCAATGAAAGCGGCATGAAAGCTTTTCACTGAAACCAGGAGTTAACACTACCGTGCTGCCGAAGAGGAGAGGAGAGAAGAACTGGATAGAGCCCGTGACGACGTAGCGTGGCTGGGCGCGGTCTCTTGTCACGCCTGCTCACCCTCTTGTCATGTTTCTCTAGTTGAGGGAATGAATCCTCTGTTTTTTTTTTTTGACCATTCCGATTCCGAGTGCAGGCAGATGGTCCTGACGATTTCCATCCATCATCCGGCGGCCGCACGCAAGGACGCAAGTTGCAGGCCGACCCTCCTCGGACATGCATTGCTGCACTGTCTGTCTGTCTGCGGCTCTTGCTCCTCCTGCGTTCTCGTCCGTCGGTACTAGTACGATCTCCATTACAGCTGCCACCGGTAGCACTGTGCAAGTGATGCCAGGACAGACAGCTGCCTGATCCTGTGTGCCAGCGTATATATGGGGATAGAGCTAGTAGTAGTAGGAACAAACCGATGTGTTCTACCTGGATTTTTTTTTCAAAATTTAGTCCTTTCCAAAAAAATTATTTTAAAAATAGACTCCCTGAACCAACTTATTTTAAAAATGGTTTTTTTAAGGCGCCAGAGTCACTGGCGCCGTCGTCTAATGGGATGGCGCCGTCCTCCTACCATTGTGACGGGTCGGCGCTGACGTGGCAGAGGAGCGCGCCAATGAGGCTGCCCCCCCCCCCCCCCCCTCCACCCACACACACTATTTTTTCCCTCTCCTCTCCACTCCCTCCGTCCCCAAAAAAAAACTCAACCCAGGAGGGGTGGGAATGTGTCCCAACGAATCTAGACAAAAGGGAGGGGTCACATCTCCTCCTAGGTTGAGTTTTTTTTTGAGACGGTGGGAGTGTAGAGGATAGATGTGCAACTTTTTTTTATTATTTTTTTATATTTTTTCACACTTAAGAGTCCACAAGAACCAACCATAGAAAAGTTAAACTCAAATGGATGAAATATGCAACCTTTATAATTTTCTAAAACTCTACCGAAAAACTTCTCGCCTCAAAAATACAATCTTGCAAGCGGAATTTGGAGGTTCTAATTTTTCCAAACCCAACGAAGCATGGAGAATCGGATGTAACTTTTCTGGACATGTTCGTGGATATATAATTTGCTCGATTTCGAGTCCGTATGAGAAAGTTATGCCTGTTTTAAGGAATGCCACTTTGAATGTAAAAGAAAAAAACTCAACAAACTCTAATTTTTTTATAGGATGTAAAAAGGGCAATGTACTATTTTTTTCGGTTTTTTGGACTATAGGAAAAACAAAAACAACGGAAAACAACCTCTTACATAAAAAAAGCCTCTCTTACCTATATAATCTCGAGTGAATTTGAGGAGAGCAGAGAGAGAGCATCCCGACTCGGAGCTGGGGGTGGTGCCAGAGAGGCTGGTGCGCTCCCCCTGCCACGTCAATATCTGGCTGCCATGGAGGCACCATTAACTCTGGCGCTCAAAAAAGACCATTTCTAGAATAAGTTTTTTCAGAGTTATATTTGTGAAATAAGGTTTTCAAAAGGACCAAATTATGAAAAATCTAGTGTGTCCTACTCTCTCAGCCTTGGAATAAACTAACCTCGTATTTTGATTTTTCTTTTATCCTAGTAGTATGTATCATATCTTGTACTTAGTTTATTTACTTTTGGATGAAGGTGATACGAATTTGCACGAGCAATATCTCATTACTTAAGCTTTGCCGAATAAACCACCAAAAAGTAAAAATAACAAATTATAAATTATAAATAAACATGTTTATATTACTACTGGCATTTGGAATCAACACTAAAGTAAAGTTTTAATTTAAATCATATAACCACATGTTTTATTGCAACCTTTTACAATCTTTGCATCATGCAACTCTGTGTGCACAAGTAGTATATTTTTCCCACCAAAGCTTACACCAATGTTAAGCTAATATCCTACAACAACATACGGGGAATCATCAAGTTACAGAATAAAAGCTCTATATCTTATCTCAAAGATCATGACAATGAAGTAATATTTATAAACAGGGTGCGTATGCAATTGAGTATAAATACAGGGGAATAAACTTTTTTCTGTAAATAGAAAGAGTAGTAACTTTTTTTGAGAGAAAAAGAGAGAGATTACTAGTAACTCATTTTATTTTATTGACCATTAACTATTTGTGGTTAGAATGAGAGGAAGTGACGCCGGTCATTTACTTTCTCGATTCTCCGCGCGCGACCACTGCCTTCACATGTAAGGGATGCATGCAAAAAAAAAAAAATCCCCGTTATTTGATGCAGGCCACTAACACATGTGAGGTGAAAGAAAAATAGCAGAAAAGCCCAATAAAACATCTCATGTTTTTCACCTGAACATTAAAAGGGACCTTCTACTGTTTTTCCTCAGGTGGATGATGATGATGATGCAAAGATGATAGTACCAACATTTTGCTTGGCCAAACTGGCAGAGTTGTACCTTGAAAAAAAAAAGAAATCCTCATTTCTTGTGCTTTAATCTCACTCACACTTGGAAAGTGAGGGGCAGGTACAGTCAAGTGTCCTGCACTCCATGCCTAATTAGCACAAAGATGGAAGCAATCAATCATGAGGAGTACTAGTACTACTTGGGTTAAGCTTGAGCAATGATGCTTCCCTTGGCTATAGTGGCATCATCCCTGCCCTGACAATGACCTTGGGACAGAGTGTCATGCCAAAATAATTGATACTAATTTGGTTTCTTCTTTTCCACCAGTGTGGCCTATTAGTATTATAATTCGCCTCTCATGCAAAGTTAACCAGTACTGTAGGAGTAAAATATAGAGTAAGTAATAACTGTTAAAACGAAATTATTATAAATATAAAACCCTATTATTTATATAATATGATTTTATTCAGTAAATTGTCCATTCTGGTTGTACCATCTCTGTGTTCTATATATAGTCTTAGCTAGTTCATTTGTATATCTACTTATTTTCTTAATATTTACTCCATATTAAAGCCAACACTTGTTATAGTTTGAAACGAGTGGATTAGTACTAATCAGCTGTACTTATACACACATTTATTAGTTAATTAATTGTGCTACAATGAATGTGTGGATGGATAGATGTATGTGCATGGAGTGAGGGAGGGAGAGTTGTCAGATGCCCATCTTTTTCAGCCACTCAGCAAGGAAGGAAGAGGGAGGGAGGAACCCTAATCCTTCCTACCTGCTCTCAAGCTCCATCTCCATTCCATTCCCTTTTTGTGTAGTAGCAATCATAGGTAGTACTAGTATACTAGCATTCCCCAACCATTCCTTCCTACACCACCACCACCAATCAATCACCCATTCACCACCTAAAAATTCCCAAGGCACCTACTCCTCCTCCTCTTCCCTCCTCACCTCCGCCTTTCGTTTCTTGGAATCTTTGCCTCTGCCTTCTTCTTGTTCTTGCTCCCTCCGCCTCCTCCTTCCAGCCAAGAATCCATTGCAGAATTTTCGTGCTCAATTTCGGATAAATGTTGGGTGTTTTGTTTGGTGGGTTGAGAGCTTGAATTCGAGCCGGTTTCTTGCTTCTTCGAGCTGGTGGTGGTTTTCTTGGCCCTTGGATTGATTCTGGGATTCAGCGGTGGAGATACCTACCTCCGCGTGAGGATTTCTGCCATTTCTTGCTTGCTGCGTCGAGGGATTTGGTCCCCGCCCTGCTTGCTTCCAGCTCAGTTCGGTGCCTTGTTGGTGTTCATCGATGGATTCCGGCATGGGCGGCGATGCCATGGAGACATTACGGTGAAATTAGCTCGGCCCGTCTCTCGGTCAGTACGGTGAAATTCCTCCCCCTGTTCTTGCGATTCTTGGCGTTCCGTTTGGTGGAAGATTTGATGGAAATGGTGGTGGTAAATTTCGTGACCGGGTTTTTCTTGGCGCGGTTGCAGCCTGCAGATTTGAGAGATTGGAGGAGAGGTGTGGATTAGGAGGGAGCGAGGAGGAAGATGTCGTTCAGGAGCCTGATCCAGGAGATGAGGGACGAGTTCGGGAGCATCTCGCGGCACAGCCTGCGGTCGCGGTCCCACCGCGGCGGCGGCGGCGCGCCGCGGGTGGCGGCGGTGGGGCCGGCGGAGGCGGCGGCGATGCAGCAGAGCTGCTGGGCGCAGCTGCCGCCCGAGCTGCTCCGGGAGGTGCTGGTGAGGATCGAGGAGTCGGAGGCGTTGTGGCCGTCGCGGAGGGACGTGGTGGCGTGCGCCGGCGTCTGCCGGAGCTGGAGGGGGATCACCAAGGAGATCGTCCGCGTCCCGGAGGCGTCCGGCAAGCTCACCTTCCCCATCTCGCTCAAGCAGGTTCGCGCTCTCGTTTCATTCTGAAATTCCCGGTTGCGATGTCGAACTGTTAGTAATTTGATTGTTCATTGTGTTGAAGCTTCATTGTTTAATCTTTAGGAATTATTTGTTCATTGTGTCAACACTTTATGATTGATTGGTTAGCTGCTGAATTGCGTTCGTCAAGCGGTGAAGGATGAAAGCCCTGCATTCTGTTGCACTGTTGCGTATGTCGGCTTTGCTCTGATGGATTGCAAGCAGCCAAATCATCTTTTTAATGGATGTTGTGAACCATGGCATTCTAGTATGTTTTAATTTTTGGAAGGTGTCTCCCTTATGTGATTTATCTAGTTTTGGGCTAGAAAACAAACTGCATATCAAGAAAATGTGATGGATGCACAAATGCTATCTGATGAAGCCGTTTCCCTTTTGATTGCGGTGCTTCACATGTTTAGCATGATATTCCAGTATCAAATGCCATTTCTCTGCTGTCATTTTCGTAGAAATTGATGCCACTTCATTGACTGTAACCTTTGGTTGACAAGTTCATTTTAGTGTCATCTTAGTCCTAATTTACTCAAGTCTACGTGATGTGCAGCCTGGCCCAAGAGACGGCACTCTTAAATGTTTCATAAGAAGAAACCGGACTACTCAGACATATTATCTGTATATTGGGCTCACAGAAGGTATGCTGTTTATCCACCCCTGGTACGCCAAATTAAGTACAGCTATGCTGGCGTATAATGGATATATGCTTACTATTTTCGGGAAGTTTCTTTTTACAGCACTTGCCGATGATGGGAAGTTCCTACTTGCTGCACGCAAATGCAGGAAGCCCACATGCACAGACTACCTGATTTCCCTTGACATGAGTGATATGTCAAAGGGGAGCAACACCTATATTGGCAAGCTAAGGTGATCTTTTGAGATTTCATCACTGAAAAGGAAGGCCCTTTAGTAGTATGTGTAAGGAAGGCCCTTTAGATGTACTATAGGCTGTTTCATATAAAAGCATCACATGGCATTTTTCCCCCTCTCCTTTTGCTGTAAGTGTTAGAATTTGGAAAGTACAAGAAATTGAAGTGCTATGCATTTCACATCTAAACTATTCATTCAACTTAGAACAAAACTGTATGTATTTGGATGTCAAGTGCATTACTCAAACTTAATCTTCAGTTATATCTTTTTTTTGTTTGTTTCTTACAGATCTAAAAATATAGCCTACAATAACAATTAAAAGAACCAGCTAACCACCTTTGTTTTAACAGGTCAAACTTTCTCGGAACAAAGTTTACCGTCTATGATGCCCATCCACCATATGATGGAGCTGTTGTCTCAAAAAGTCGGTCTGCGCGTGTGGTTGGTCTGAACCAAGTCTCCCCGAGAGTTCCTGCCGGGAATTACCCAGTTTCACATATTTCCTACGAATTGAATGTTTTGGGTGCAAGGTATTGAATCAGCACTTGTGTTATGCCGAGTAAATCTATGGATAGTATTGGTAAATATTGTCATCAACGCCTGATACCTTAATATGTGAATTCATGGATAGTTAGAATCACAGTGGTGATTACTGCAATTGCATGATTGATCAATTAGACATGCTGAATCTATTTTTTAAGAAAAGGCTCTAATGATAAAAGTGGTGATAACATCACAACTCCGTGAGCCTTTTGGCTGTTAATTGAGCACACATGGCTAGGAATAATTATATAGAGAAGGCGGCTGACCAGCTGTCATAATTCCATATACGCAACCTTTTCATTGTTGATTGACTTTGCATGCTAGATTTGACTGCTTCTACAATACTTCGTAGAAAATTGCAGTGATTTTTGCGATGCATTCCTATTGCAGAGGTCCAAGAAGGATGAACTGCATTATGGATTCCATCCCCGCATCAGCTGTTCAAGAGGGTGGGAAAGCTCCGACACAGACTGAATTTCCTCTCAGTGGCCTCGACTCTTTCCCATCAATTTCATTCTTCAGATCAAAATCAGCTCGAATAGATAGTGCAACTTCACAATTATCCACTCAGAAGGAAGAAAAGCTGGTTCTGAAGAATAAATCTCCTAGGTGGCATGAGCAACTGCAATGTTGGTGCCTCAACTTCCGTGGACGGGTTACTGTTGCCTCAGTGAAAAACTTTCAGCTGGTGGCGTCTGATGAAAATGGGCCAACTAACCAGGAGCAGGACAAGGTGATTCTCCAGTTTGGAAAGATTGGGAAGGACTTGTTCACCATGGACTACCGTTATCCGATATCAGCATTTCAATCATTTGCAATCTGTCTGAGCAGTTTTGATACCAAAATAGCCTGTGAATGAGATAAGGTGATCATTTCTCTCTATTCAGCTTTACTACTATCGACATTTACACATGGTTACTTACCCTGCTTTATATAATGACACTTAATACTTGCTTTTATCTAGATGGTCTTCAGTTTACCTAATTGTTTCTTCAACAGTATTATGAAAGCTGACTCACATTTTCAGAACCTTCCAAACTTCAGACACTAGATAGTCAGATTAGGAGTACTAGTAGAGCAGTGGTTGATCCAAAATCTGAGCTGGCTGTTAGGCATATCTGAATTCATCGGTCTGCCCATATGCAAATCGAGCTTTTCTGTTGGGATGTCACATCAGAAGAGAATAGATGGCAACACATGTATGCAATTTGCACCAGATGATAGCTGCCCTCTGTGTTTTACCCTTAGCTCCGTAATCACTACTGATTCAGCCTGTTCTGTAAACTACAGTTGCATACTTGCTTGGGTACGGTTTATGTGCCATGAAACGTGACACGAAGCAAAGAAAAATAATTTTAGAGTAGGGATTTTATGTTTCTACTCTTAGCGGTTTAAATAGAAAACAATAAGAAAACCACGTAGACCAATCTGAAATTAAGTTTCAAAAATTCAAATTTAGCCTCGGTTTATAGGCTGACGAGTTGCCAATGGAACTCGCAAAAATATCTCTTAAGCTGCAGTTGCGCAGTTGTTTTCCATCACTGTCCAGGCATAGCTGCATTCATGCAGCTAAATCACAATCAGATGAACCGCATCCTAATCAAGATTTTTGGCCGCGAATGCAATGTACCTGCAGGTGCTGGATGAAGGACGAACCGTGGAAGCATTATAAGCTGGATCGGCAGGCGTAGCGTGCACGAGTCACGCTTGACATTGAAGCACAAGGATTTGTTTGGATTTGGGCAGAAAAAAAAAAACACCAAGTCCATCTCCTGAAGTTGCTGCCCCGGATGCTGCTGCTGCAGTGTACATAATAGCCACCTGTGATCTTTCTGGCCTCCTGGCTTGTAATTCTGTTCTAGTTTGTTTTTTTTTTTTTCTAATTGTTATACATTCTTGGGCGGTGCCGGCTGTTGAAACCTAGAGAGTTTCTTCTTCTTTTTAATCTCCCCCAATTTACATTGTAAACGGCAGGCTTGTGTAGCCAAAAATGCAAAGTTGTGTGTTGCAAGTTGCAACTTGATGTGTTCTTTAAATTAGTGTAATACATGGAGTAATAGGCTGCAGTGCTGAGAACAGTGTCAAAAGCAGTGTTGTGGATTGTGTGATTTGTTAGTAGAGATCTTCTTCGATGCTTGAAATTAATTAGGACCCTTGATCAGATATAATAGAGAGAAGGTACCTGAAAAAAGGTATTAAAAGGGCAATCAGGTATGGAAGGTGGAAGGGTAAAATGGTAATTGTTTTTTATTAAATTATTTTTGGGAAAGGGCAAAAGCGAGAGAAGCTATAAACGTTTCAGCGGTGAACTTCACATTCTGACTTGTATATACTACTATATGTTGACGAATACATACGGTAACCATTTGTTGATTTGAGTCGAGCGTTTTTATAATGCCTAATGGGCCTTATAAATTCTACTGAGTAAGAAACTAGTGGTTACCATGGTATCAGGATGTATCTGAGAGCCAAAACTGTGTGTATTTGTTAATCCGAAGCAGTATTTTGTTGGACCTAATCTCAGTTGAGAATAAGAAGCTCGTGTTCTTCCAACGCGAGCTAATCATGCAGATTACGTATGTTAATCATGCATCAATCATCATCGTATAAGCATTGCAATATCATGGACAAAAGAATTATTGGGGTACACGTCTCATGTTCTGATTCTTGAGGTAACAATGATGCAATAGCATCACTAGAATACAATCTCTCATCTCGATCATAAGATCATTACAAAATACCATTTTTGACAAATACTCATTTGACCCCACTAATACAGGGGGCATCATCCATCTCATAATTCTCAGCTACACACTGAGAATTTACCGCTGATTTTCCTAATAAAAATGGAGTAGTAATAGTAAATTGTACTGCTGTAATTACAGCAGTATACTGGTATTACTACTGCACATATGTACAGCTACGAGTCGCAGCGTGCCAGCTGCGTCTACACTGTCTGCGCCTGCTTCGCGGTGGCGTCTTCTGCGGCGCGGCCGCCGGACGGCACGGCGAGCCGGCCGCCGTCGCCGGCGGCGGCGGGGAGGTCGTCCTCGTGCGCCTCCTCGGGGCATTCCATGGCGCGCACCAGCTGCACGAACAGCGGCCAGTGGTCCGGCGAGAAGAACTCCGCGCCCATCCGCTGGTACGTGAAGTGGCACGGCCGCGTGCGCTCGGCGGCGAGCAGGCCGCCCCACGCGCCGGGGGCGCCGTCGCCGTCGCGCGCCACGGCGAGCGACGCGCTCTCGCCGGCGAGCCGCGCGCCGTGCTCCGCGCAGGCGGCCTTCACCTGGGCGAGGACCGCCGCCGCCGCCGCGGACCCGTCCATGCCCGAGGCGATCACCGTGCACCCGCGCCGCGCGAACATCTCGGCGACGGGGCCGTACCCGCCGTGGAGCCCCGCGGTGGCCTCCGCGGGGCGCGACCGCGGGAGCGGCACCTTCGCGGACAGCTCGACGGGCTCGCCGTCGAACACCCTGCGCGCCGCGGCCAGGACGCGGTCGCCGTGCGCGAGGAGCTCCCCGGCGTACCACGACAGGAAGAAGCCCCCGTACGCGGTCTCCCACGAGCCCCCCGGGGACCTGAAGAAGGTGGAGCACTCCGGCGACTCGCCGTACCGCGGCGCGTCGTGCGGCCCCGACAAGCCCCACAGCGGCTGCCCCGCCGCCACGGCGTGCCGCTTCAGCCGCGCCAGCATGTGCCTGTCGTAGCACTGGAATTCGCCCGCGCCGCCATAGCCGCCGGCGCCGTCGCTCCCAGGCGGATACGAAGGGTACTTGAGCTCGCCATTGGGACCCAAGCTCACCGTCACATCCTACAGAATCCAACAAAAACTAGTACTAAGAAACACTGCAACTTCGAGAACGAGACGAAGGTGTTCTTGATTTCGCTTACCGTGACAGTCGAGCCCAAGAAGTCATGGAAGGCGGCGGCGAAGCTGCGGAAGAAGGCCTCGTAGGCCTGGAGCGGCGACTTGCCGCCAAGAACCGGGAGCTCGTCGACGGCGAAGGAGAGGCACCCGTCGCGGCGGTTCCCGGAGCGGTCGGCGAAGAGGATGTCGGGGTCGGCGGCCGCCGCCGCCGCGACCCAGGCGGGGAGCGCGGAGCCGTGGGTGTCGAGCGAGACGCGGAGGCAGAGCCCGGCGTCGCGGACCATGGCGGCGACGGCGAGGTACCCTGCCCACCCGAGCTCGTCGCCGGTGGGCCCCGGCTGCGCGACGGCCCACGAGACCGGCAGCTCGACGCCGTCGACGCCGAGGAGCTTCAGCGCGCGCAGCCCCGCCGACACGGCCTTGCCGCGGTTCACGGCGCGGCCGTCGGCGGTGACCACGTCGGAGGGGAGCCCCACGAACAGCCTCACCGCCGCCTCCCCCTCCTCCTCCACCACCGCCGCCGCCTCCTCGCCGGCCTCCCTGCTCCGGTCGACGGCGAGGTGCGCCCGCGCGGGGCTCAGCCTCAGCCTCGACCACCGCCGCCGCGCAAATCCGAGCCGGACCAACCCCGGTCGCCTTCCACCCACCACCTCCTCCCCGGCGCACCGCCGCCTCGCCGGCCTTGCAACCACCGCCGCCGCCGCCGCTGCCTGCTGCATCAGCACAGCCTCCATTGTCGCCGCTTACGTCACTCGATCGCGACTTTGCTCCTTTCTTCTCGGCTTCTCGCTCCTTTGCGTTCGCTCGGGGTGTGCGTGTGTTCTTCTCTCTCTCGTTTGGGTTTGGTTTGGTGGTACTGAATTTTTAATTTTTCGCCTCGTATTTATTCACAGCGAAGCGAAAAGAAACAAAAAGAAAAACACCGAAAAAAGCGCCAGTCGAGTGCCACGTGGCACGGCGAGCAGCAGCCGCAATAATACAGAGCGCGCCAGGTGGCCTCGCGTTCTTTTTTTTTTTTTGTTTTTCCTCCGCCGCTCGCTTCCTCCTCCATCCAATGACGCGCGGGGCCCGCACCGGCCTCGTCCACCGAATGACAGCGTGGGCCCCACTCCACACCAACCGGGGTGAGGTTTGTGGTCTTTGTGGATAAGGCGGCACGTAGGGACGCGGGTGCGGCCACGTAGGTGGATTTGGACGGTGGGCTGGAGGGCCCACCCGGCAGGCAGCTAGTAGTACCGCGTTGGCGCTGACTGAGATGTTGGGCCCACGCGGCGGTCGGCGGCCATACTGTGGGAGTGGATCTGGGCGGAAGAGGAGGAGGACGTGGTGCTGACTCGGCGGGCGCCGACGCGTGGCTGTGCGGCGCCAAAAACCGACGGCCCCGCGCGCCGTGCGTCGATTGGGCGCCGGTTCGCGGCGTCGTCGCGTGTGGATTGCGTTTGTTCGGGGAAAAACTACTCGAACAATGGATTGAGCATTGCTGTTTACTCCAACCATCTCCTAATATAAAAGATATTTTCATATTTCACTTACACGGTCTGATATCGATATCTCTTATATTATATTATTAGACGGAGGAAAAACGATTCATTTAAATAGTACGAGTATATGATAAAATTTTTAAAAAATAAATAAGATAGATTAATATATGATATATTACTCAACAAACATGTATAATCAAATTTAACTTTTACACATTACAACGAAAAAAGTAAATTTAATTGTGAATATACGTTTACTAATTATAGTTTATTTTGTTTTCTTTGTTACAACTTATAAAAGATGAAATTTTTTAAATTGTATGTTTATGGAGTGATTTATCATATAATAATTTATCTTGTTTTAAATTTTTTAAAAATAACTATTTAGTAGGTTATATGTAAATAACAAGGAAATGTATTTTCGAGGATTTACAATCCACTCGTTGGTTTCGGCCGTTTTCCGCGGTTTTTCTCGGTGTTTCCGCTTCACGTGGGTTATGAGCGTTGTTTTGGTCATACGTCTGCTAGCAGGTGCTAGCTACCGACGGACTGACTGTCCCGAGGACCGGAGGACGGCAGAAGAAGGCGAAAAATTGGTATCGTGCAGCCGTGTGGGACAATGACCTATACCATGTAGTGTTCTATCTAAATAAATTTCGACAGAAATACGTGTAGAACAATACCCGACCGGATACAGGCCAATGAAAAAGAATCTTTAAGATGATACAAAAGGAGAAAAAAAATAATATGCAAAAAGGAATCGATAATCTATAAGAAAGAAGAAAAAAAGAAGTCGAATTCACGCTTTGGCGGATAATAACGATATATAGGATTCTCCTTTTGGATAAACCGGTAGCTTCAAGATCAGGATTACGGAGGCCATGGGCCGGATGAATCCTTCCTCTCCGTTTTACAATGTAAGTTATTTTAGCATTTCAAATATTTGTATTGATGTTAATTAATCTAAACATATAGATTCATTAATATCAATATAAATAGATTTATTAGCATTAATATAATTGTGAGAAATGTTAGAATAATTTATACTACGAAACGGAGGAAGTACCACAGATGTTGGTGGTGCGAGTGAACAAAGGACTGTCACGTGAGAAGATGTTCTAGGCGACAGCGAAGGAGCAGCCGTTTCAAGCACCACACGAAGCGAGAGATCAATCCACGCCACCAGCAATCAGCAATGCGTGAACAACTCAGCCACGACGATTATTAAGGTCATTACGGCGGCGGTATCAATGATCAAACACTGTTTATTAAAATCATTTTGAACAAAGCAACAATTTTTGTACAGCGATAAGTTTTACTCGTATGCTCGTATTCAGACTGTGCCTGCTAATATATTGCACATTTATGTGCAATTGACACCAATCCGGTGTATGCCTTTTCTCAATCTTTTGTTTGTTCAGATGTCATTCCTAATTGGGCTTGAACAATAGCCACCGCCCTTACCTCCAAATTTGTATGTATAACGTTAGCTAGTTAAATTTTAAACTTGTCAAAGTTATAAAATAAACGGAGAAAGTATTAAGTTTCATAGTATTAAGATTTGTGCAACCACGTCCTCTTTTTAGTGACGAAGGGAGTAGCGGCTAGCGAGCGAGCAACCGACTGTCCCGAGAAGAAGGCGAAAAATTGGTATTGTGCAGTCGCTGGGGAGAATGGCCGTGTAGTGTTCTACTAGACTTTTACGGAGTACTATAATTTGGTCAGAAGTGTATGTAAAGGAAATCCAGTTTGCGTGAAACAATACGCTACTACCAATTGCTGTCCCGTGAAAAATGAACTTTAAACGAGACAGAAAAAAATATATATGCAAAAGAGGAACTGATAATCTTCAAGAAAGAAAAAAAGAAGTCGAATTCATGCTTCGGCGGATAATGGTGTTATAGGATTCTCCATTTGGATAATGGTGATATTCTCCCTCCAATTTCAAAATGTTTGATATTGTTGATTTTTTAGTGCGTGTTTGACCATTCGTCTTATTCAAAAAATTTAAGTAATTATTTATTCTTTTTATATCATTTAATTTATTGTTAAATATACTTTCATGTACACATATAATTTTACATATTTCACAAAAAAAATTTAAATAAAACGAACGGTTTAAACATGTGCTAAAAAGTTAACGGTGTTAAATATTTTAAAACGGAGGGAGTAGCTTTTAAGATGAGGATTACGAAGGCCATGGGCCCTCTCTTGGTTGAAACCTGGAACAGATTGTCACGGACAACGAAATGGTTGGGTGCGATCCAGGGAACAAAGGAATGTGACAGCGGAAATGTTCTAGGCAACAGCAAAAGGGGCCGTTCAGCCTTCCAGTTCCAGCAACCAGCATGGACGGATTCACCACACGAAGCGAGAGATCAATCCACGCCACCAGCAATCAACATGCAATCAGCAATGCGTGAACAACTCAGAGCAAGGATAACAGTAGTGTAGAGAATTATGAGACGCCTCATAACCCAACGCGGGAGGGTGATTGTATTTATATATCCAATACAATAGAGATTACAACAAACTTTTAGATATGAGTTATATACGGATACAATCTATACAAATCTAATCTAACTCTAATACCCGCCCGCAGTCAAAGCGGGAGGAACATCACGAACGCAAACACTGAACCTAAACTCAGTGAATAACTGAACTGGCAAGCCTTTGGTCATGATATCTGCGAACTGATGTGAGGACGGAACGTGTAAAACACGAACTTGTCCTAAAGCAACTTTCTCTCGAACAAAATGAATATCAATCTCAATATGCTTCGTCCGACGATGATGAACAGGATTAGCGGTCATGTAGACGGCGCTAATATTATCACAATAAACGATAGTGGCCGAAGCAAGTAGAATATGTAATTCAAGAAGAAGTTGTCGAAGCCAGCAACATTCAGCAACAGCATGTGTTACTGCACGGTACTCAGCTTCAGCACTAGATCGAGAGACAGTGGTCTGTCGCTTGGAGGACCATGAGACCAAGTTTTCACCGAGGAAAACACAATACCCTGATGTGGAACGACGAGAATCAGGACAACCCGCCCAGTCAGCATCAGAATAAGCTGTCAAAGAGTCAACTGGTGCAGTTCCGATGTGAAGACCAATATGTAGAGTACCCTTGATGTCAACTGTTGTTCCGGCCACCGTTGTAGCGTCGCTGGTTGCGGCGACCACCGTTGTTGGAGCCACAGCCACGAGACTGTGATGAAGAAGAGGACGCACAGGTGCCGGAAGTGCAGGCATTGGCAGAGGAGGCAGCCACCACCATGGCTGTCTCAGCCTGGACCTTGTGTGCATTGGCAATTCGCAGCTCTTTGAGCAACAAGGTGTTGTGCGCCGAGGTGAAGGAGGGCAGAACAGGGGCGCTGGCGATGTTGTCGGCGGTGCTCGAAAAACAAGAGTTGAGGCCGCTCAGCAAGTTGAGGACAAGCTGAGATTTAGTGACGGGGTGGCCAACGTCGCAGAGGGCATCGGCAGCAGTCTTCACCTTCTGACAATAATCGGCAATGGGCATGTCACCTTGCGTCATTGAGTGGAACTCGTGACTGAGATAGATGGCGCGGGGTTCCTTGTTTGCTTGAAAGAGATCGTCGATGGCGAGCCATAGGTCGCGGGCGGTCTGGTCGGGTTCCATGACGACGTTGAGGATAGCATCGGAAACGGAGCCGAACAGCCAGCCCCGAACACAACAATCGGTTTGTGCCCAAGTCGAGTCTTCGGGACGAGGGGGTGCAGTGCCATCAATGTGAGGAAGGAGCCCAAACTTGCCACACATAGAAGTGAAGAAGGTCTTCCACTTGTTGAAATTGGGGTGCTTGAGCTCCAGGGTAATTGGTATGTGAATCTTGACGTTGACGGTGGCATACAGGTTGACGAAGATCGAGCCGGTAGAATCCCCGGTGCTGGCAGCAGAAGATGGAGTAGAGCCGGATGATGTAGATGCCATTGTTGGAAGAGGAGGTGGACTCGGTAGACATGGCAGAGAGGCAGAATAATCACAACGCGGCGAAGACAGAAGGCGGCGCAGCGTGAGCAGAGCAGGGCAGAGCGCGGCGCGGGCAGGGCGCGGCGTGGCGCGATGGGGGCAGAGCGCGGCGCGGCGCAATGCAGGCAGGGCGCGGCGCGTCGTGGCGCGGTGGGGACGCGGAAGGCGCGGTGGGGCTGGGGCGCGGCGAGATCGCGAGGGGAAATCGCTGGGGCGCGGCGAGATCGCGAGGGGAAATCGCTGGGGCGCGGCGCGGTGGTGGGGACGCGGAAGTCGCGTGGGCAGCGGAAGAGAAGCGAACGCGGAAAAAGCGAAGGCCAGAGGAAGCGGCGAATTAGGGTAGAAGGAAACCGGTATCTGATACCATGTAGAGAATTATGAGACGCCTCACAACCCAACGTGGGAGGGCGATTGTATTTATATATCCAATACAATAGAGATTACAACAAACTCTTAAATAAGAGTTATATACGGATACAATCTATACAAATATAATCTAACTCTAATAAGTAGGCTATAAGCAAGCTACTCCCTTCGTTTTTAATAGATGACGCTGTTGACTTTTTCTCACATGTTTGACTATTCGTCTTATTTAATTTTTTTTACAAATATATAAGATATAAATCGCACTTAAAGTACTATGAGTAATAAAACAACTCATAACAAAATAAATTATAATTACGTAAATTTTTTGAATAAGACGAATGGTCAAATATGTGAGAAAAAGTCAACGGCGTCATCTATTAAAAAACGGAGATAGTATATGCTTATATAGAAGAGAGAGAAACAAAAGTGGAGAGTGTTGGCTCTCATGCAAGAGCTAACTACACACAAGCTCCAAAAATAATACATTAAATTTATAGTGAGAGAAAGAGAGAGGATGAAGAAATTAAAGATAAACTTATAGCCAATCTACTATACATATTAGTTTTAGCATTAAATAGTAGTGGGCTCTGCTATTATCTCAGGCACGGCGATAATTAAGATCATTACGGCGGCGGTATGTAATGATCAAACACTGTTGATCGTGGCAGCGGGCTTATCTCGTAACGATTGGAGCGATTATTTTGGACCATATTAGAACCATTTTGAACAAAGTAACAATTTTTTTTACAGCGCTGCGTTCTACTACCTCCGTCCAGTATAGTTGTCGCTTTGTCCTTTTCATTACAACGTTTGATCATTCGTTTTATTTAAAAAATTAATATAAATATAAAAAAGAATAAGTTATATTTAAAATACTGTTGATAACAAAGCAAATCACAAACAAAGTCAAATGATTAAAAGTTACGATAAAAACTCAAAACGACAAGTATTTTGAAATGGAGGTAGTACTCGTATTCAAACTGTGCCTGCAAATAAGGAGTATGTTGCGTAATTTATGTGCGAGTGGCATACTGGCATCAACCCGGTGTCTGCGTTACATTCCTCAATCTTCTGCTTGTTCAGATGTCATTCCTAATTGGGTTTGAACACTAGCTCGCCATTTCTTTACGCTTGTTATTTAAGATATGGAAACGAAGTAAGGTAAGTTGCTCAAGGGAGAGATGGTTTGGCTGGCCTCAGATTAGCATTTTGGCACATGAATCTTGGCCGTCAATAACCCGGGTTTATCACTACCCGATGCGCAGATTAGTTACTGAGGCTCATACCATACGCTGTCATCACCGGCCAACACCACCAACTCCAAGATTCAACAATCGCTAGATCGAAAATCAGGATGTAAAACAACAAAAAAAAAACACACAGAACAAGAGCATGACCAATCCATAAACTTCCAAATCAAGACGATGTATTGCAGGAAGGAAAAAATAAATCACAGTAACCTCAAAGATGAACAAAAAACCACCGAGAGAAACAAATGGGGATAGACAAACAACGCCATCGATAAACCAGTGACAAAGAGGCCAAAATCAGAAAGAGGAGATCGAACGAAAACGGTTGAACACGACGGAACTTGGAGAAGCATCGATCGCCAACTGATGCGGCGGCGGCGAAGGCTAGGGTTTCGTCTCGGGGCCATCGAGTCCTCTCGCTTTAATAAAGCCTTGGAAAGACGGGCTCTGAGTGGGCCTCTGTTATTGTGGCCTTCACAGCGAGGCCCATTGGGCTTTTCTGATTTCAGCCCAGTGGCGAGTTCCTTTTTTATTTTTTTGGGGTTGCTTTGATGAGAGGCTGCTCCTCCAAAATCCAAATAATGAAAATGAAAATATCAAAGTGACGTCAGCGCAATCGCGCTCTCGGATTTGGTCGCGACGCCACCACCACCACAAACGCTCGCCGGCCGGGCTCTGATACTGCCGGCCTCCACGTCGCCCTCCGCCTCCCTCCCCGCATTCCGTCGAGCACCTCCGCCTCCCTAGCCGGCAGCCGCCATGGCTGCCCTCCTTATCTCCTCCCACCTCACCGCCGCCTCCTCATCCTCCACCACGTCCCCCACTGCTCGACCGGCGCCAAGCTTCGTCTCCTTCCGCGCCGCCAACGCCGCCCCTAAGGGTGCCCGTCGGGGTTGCCCTGTCCTTGCTTCGTCGGTAGAGCCACCGCCTGCTGCGTCGGCGGCGCAGCCGTTCCGGTCACTGGCGCCGTCGGAGACCACCGTGCTGGTCACGGGCGCCACGGGCTACATCGGGCGTTATGTCGTCCGCGAGCTCCTCCGCCGCGGCCACCCCGTGGTCGCCGTGGCGCGCCCCCGGAGCGGGCTGCGCGGCCGCAACGGCCCCGACGAGGTCGTCGCGGACCTCGCCCCCGCCCGCGTCGTCTTCTCCGACGTCACCGACGCGGGCGCGCTCCGCGCCGACCTGTCGCCGCACGGCCCCATCCACGCCGCGGTGTGCTGCCTCGCCAGCCGCGGCGGCGGCGTGCGGGACTCGTGGCGCGTGGACTACCGCGCCACGCTGCACACCCTCCAGGCGGCGCGCGGCCTCGGCGCCGCGCACTTCGTCCTCCTCTCCGCCGTCTGCGTCCAGAAGCCGCTCCTCGAGTTCCAGCGCGCCAAGCTCAGGTTCGAGGGCGAGCTCGCCGCCGAGGCGTCGCGCGACCCGTCCTTCACCTACAGCATCGTCCGCCCCACCGCCTTCTTCAAGAGCCTGGGCGGCCAGGTCGAGACCGTCAAGAACGGCCAGCCCTACGTCATGTTCGGCGACGGGAAGCTCTGCGCCTGCAAGCCCATCAGCGAGGAGGACCTCGCCGCGTTCATCGCCGACTGCATCTCCGACGAGGGCAAGGCCAACAAGATCCTCCCCATCGGCGGGCCGGGGAAGGCGCTGACGCCGCTGGAGCAAGGGGAGATGCTGTTCCGGCTGCTGGGGCGCGAGCCCAGGTTCATCAAGGTGCCGATCCAGGTCATGGACGCCGCCATCTGGGTGCTCGACGCGCTGGCCAAGGTGTTCCCCGGGGTGGAGGACGCGGCGGAGTTCGGCAAGATCGGGAGGTACTACGCGTCGGAGAGCATGCTGGTGCTCGACCCGGACACCGGCGAGTACAGCGACGAGATGACGCCCAGCTACGGCAGCGACACGCTCGAGCAGTTCTTCGAGAGGGTGATCAGGGAAGGCATGGCAGGGCAGGAGCTCGGCGAGCAGACCATCTTCTAGGCCTCGCTCGCCTTCTTGGCTGCCATTGCCAGTTTCTTGGTGCTTGTAAGTTGTAAATTACTACTTCATCCAGAGTGTTTGTAGAGATGTGAGTTGTTCTTGATGTTTCGGACGCCATTAGCCATTCAATTGTACCATACAATGCATTGCCTAATTCCAAAGGAGGATAGTTTTGCTGTGTCAGATCTGGTATGATATAAATAAATCAAAGCTAATCTTTTGACAGATTACTGTGATTTGTCGTGCATCAACTATTTCATTAGCTTCTGGTATGCAGCAGACTCTGTTTTATCCTCTAGCATCACGAATTCATGATTCATGACAAACTGACAAGCCGATTACAGGGAATTAAATATTTTGTAACCATTTTGCCATGAAACGAGTTACTCATCTCTTAACACACAATTGTCCTCTCCAATGTCAACATATCTGCGATCCGAATTTGACACTATTTTACTGATCCTCATCAAAGGAGAGCTTTTGCAGTAGTAACACAGAAGACAGTTTGCAGTAAAACCATGGGGAAACAGCCATAATGACAATATCCTTTGCATGTAAATAGTATCACTGAGTTCGATGCAACACTATATACAGAGATTCGATGAAACTAAATTCTCCTCAGCGTGGCGTAGCCATTGGGTGGGTACATAGTTACATACAAAATGCTGATATTTTTTCTTGAACTATATCTGCTTGGTCCTAATTAGTATTACTCATGTCCAAGATGCAAAATATATTACAGAAATGAAGGCTCAAATCTGATTGACTTTAGCAAAACGGCCCTTAATCCTCAGCCTGCTATCAGCACGAGCTTTGCGGGACTCATACCGGACCTGCCTGTCGAATCTGCAATAATTAGAATTTCATTGTCACACAGTTATGTTTCAAATCGAAAAATCCTGGGTAAGAGTCCAAGAGAAGCTTCAAGAGGAAATAAAAACATCATGCTTGCCATAAGCTTATGTCACCTTCTTGTCTTCCTCTTCTCTTTATAGCGAGAAATGACCAAGTTCCTGTCGGGGCAAGGAACAAATTCTGGCATTTTGGGTAGAACTTGCATTGGCGTGCCATTTCCAGGGTTTGTCTGGTGGGTTTCCTCCATGCTGCTACCATTGCTCATGCTGGGGCAAAGTTCAGACATCTGAACAAATGATGAAATACATGCTTCAGCTGAGCTGGCTGGAGGTTGCTCATATGTGAACTCGACCTTGCACGGATCATTTAGCGCAGGGTAATCGCTGTTATCCCATCCACCATTCTGCCATATAGATAAAGTTATATTAATAGATAGCCAAGTAAGCATCTATTTTGCACAAAAGAACTGACAATCAAAATCTTAGCTCTTTATCAACTAGGCCTACTCTGCGTTTTTCATGGCCAATTTCAGTGTGGATACAATTCCCCCTATCTGAACAGGACTGTCAATAAATAATCAATGGGTAGAATGGTATCCTTGTCCAGGTTTAAAAAATTAATGTATGTGTCAGTAGGTGTAAACCAAGTAAGAATCTTACACAAAATCACGAATATGACAATAGATAGGAAAAGAACAGAATCATATCAAATTTGGGGCTTCTTCTCTCTGAAAAAGAGAAAGAGAATTTAGGGGTTCTTCACTAGAATGACTTTATTCTGACTCAGATGTATCTTGAGTTGCTAGCGCTTGAGTTGACACTACAGAATAAATTCCCCATCAACATAGGTACAGCAAAGCATGCCTAGGAATATCTTCACCGCATATGATACAGAATCTGTATAGTTTCTACCGTTCAGACGAAGATTCTGCGGACACTACCAATCTAGTACCATTTATCGCTTGATTAACAATTGCAGTGACAAAAGTACATCCATAGGTTAAACAGCACTGCAAATTAGTCAGATATGCTGAAGATTGTAGATCAAACCTCATAACCAGGCGTCGGCATGGTTGCAACCTCATTGCTGTTTGCAGTACCGAAATTGCCATGTCCAGTGTTGTGTTGTGTTGTTGTTCCCCATGAAGGTAACTGATGATCGCCGGCCTGCGCCGCCTCGCGATGAGCCCAAATCTGCGCGCCGCCGCCGTCTGAATTGGCGAGCTCGGTTAGCTGTCGTATGACCTCCTCATTCACCTTCCCATCCGGCGAGTTCTGAATCTTTTGCAGCAGACAAGAATTAAGCCGGATAAATGGGAGTAAATTAAATAGAAGTTGATTCAGAAAAGGGGGGGATTTTTTTTTTTCGGACAGTGAACAGTAGAAGGCTGTAAAAGCGAACCTTGGGGGAAGATGGCGTGAGGAGAGGCTCGAATCCATGGCAGGAGGTGGTCGGGACGATGAGATCCTCGAGGCTGAGCACCTGGGGCTCCTCCCAGATGGCCCACCACCCACCGTCGTCGCCCCCCGCCGCCGCGGTCGCCGCCGCCGCCTTGTCGGAGTAGGAGATCCCGAGGAGCGCGGCGAGGTCGAGCGCGGAGGGGCACCCGGTGTACGGGTGCACCGTGGAGCGGTCGTGGAGCGGCGCCGCCGGGTCGCGCTCCCCGCCGTGGCGGTGCCTGGAGAAGTCGCAGTTGGAGCAGAGGAAGCCGCCCGCGCCCCGGCGGAAGACGGCCCCCGCGGCGGCGCACGCGGCGCAGAGCGGCGCGCGCGCGTGGCGGGAGCACACCCCGTTGGCGCCGTGCACGTGGCGGTCGCACGGCAGGCAGAGCCTCGCCGCGTCGGCCCTGCAATACACCACCGCCGCCGCGTCGCCGCAGTAGTCGCAGCCCGCCGCCGCCTTCTTGGATCCCTCCTCCTCCTCCTCCTCGACCACCTCCACCTCCGGTAGTTCTTGATCCTTCTTCTCCGCACCTACCTCCACCTCATCTTGACCCATCTCCCCGACCACCACTCGACGACCTCCGCCGCCGCCGCCGCCGCCGCCGTCAAGCTCGGAGAGTGAGTGGCGCGTACAAAGTAGAAGAAGAAGAGGACTAGAGGAGGGAGAGTAGAAGATGACGAGAGAGATGACGCCTCGTTATTGCTTGGGGGATAAGAAGCAAGAAGAAGAAGGGAGGGGGAAAGAGGAGTGAGAGAATTGTGCAAATGGCGAAAGAGACGGTGGGGAGACCAGCGCGCGAGAAGATGCTACACTCGCTACTACTTCGCTAGCCTCCGCTCGATTCGTTCCCATCTGGACAGGTGTCAGGCCACGAGCCAGGATTAGAGAAGCTTTTTTTTTTTTTTTTTACCTGTGACTGCCTCACATGGATTATTTATCACTGTCTTTGCGGCCCATTTGGTCGGAGGGAGTTTTTAGAGCAAGTTCAATAGTATAGCCCACTACTAGCTCTAAATTATCTATAACCAATATAATAGCCAATTCATACAATAGTTGCTTACTATACTATTAATACCTGGTACCACCTGTCATACACATTACGTCTTGTAGTCCGTGTTGCAGCTGGCTACAGATCTGTAGCTCGCTGCTCTTCTCTCTCTTCCTTTATCTTTTTAAAATATATTTATAGCTGGTTTATAGCCTGCTATTGTACCTGCTCTTACAAGGGATTGGGAGTTTAGAAAGACGAGGCTATTAAATACTCCCTCCGTATTTTAATGTATGATACCGTTGACTTTTAACCAACGTTTAATCATTCATCTTATTCAAATTTTTTATGCAAATACAAAAATACTTATGTCATACTTAAAGAACATTTGATGATAAATCAAGTCACAATAAAATAAATGATAATTACATAAATTTTTTGAATAAGACGAAAGATCAAACGTTTTTTAAAAAGTCAACGGCGTCATACATTAAAATACGGAGGAGTATTTTGTTTGGTTAGGAGACATGTGAATTTTGGCGCGATGGGATAGGGAATTGAGAAAGGAAGTCCCCCTTTTCAATACCTGGGTAGAGGTGGTAATTGGGAGGGAATTCCTCCTTTACTTTGCCTAAACAAATCACAGCCATCCGTTTTCATTAATGACCTAATCTCCAACTAAACTCCCTATCAATTTCCACCACCTCCACCAAACAAGATATTGGGATAAAAATCAAATTCCCATTTTAATTTCATCATCAATTCCCTCGTGTAAACTCTCAATCCTCTTACCTCGAGTTGCCAAACAAGCCGTTATTGTTGGTTGGAGACGACGATGTCCGGGGGAGTAGGGTCGGCGTGTCAAGCGCCCAACATCTCGAGGAAACAGATCCCCTAACTTTGTGCAAGGCTATAAGGCCCACATATCGGTGCCACAACTGCAAACTGCACAAAGTCAGCGGAGTCTCATCCGCATCTCGGTTGGTGGGTAGTACCATTTCCGTTCGTCGTTTTAATTTCAAAGTCAAACCCATTTAGATTTAATCAAGTAACATAAAAATATAGTAACAAATTTGAAGATATAATGGCATTAATTTGATGCTATATGAATGTTAATGTGTTTTTTATAAGTTTGATCAAACTTTTGTATAAGGCTGTGTTTAGATCAGGAGTGTAGAGTTTTGGCGTATCACATCGTATATACGGACACACATGTGAAGTATTAAATGTAGACTAATAACAAAACAAATTACAGACTCCGCCTGTAAAACTACGAGACGAATTTATTAAGCCTAATTAATCCGTCATTAGCAAATGTTTACTGTAGCACCACATTATCAAATCATAGAGCAATTAGGCTTAAAAGATTCGTCTCGTAATTTACACGCAATCTATATAATTAGTTATTTTTTCATTTATATTTAATACTCTATGCATATGTCTAAACTTTCGATGTAACAGGGTGAAAAATTTTGCCGGCATCTAAACAGGGTCTAACAATGAAAACGATTTATAATGTAGTAAAAAGGAGGGATAGTAGCGAGTTGTCAAGAGGAGTAGAGATGGTGATGAGTGGTCGTTGTCGAGGGCGTACTAAGGAGCGTTGCCGGGGAGGGGAGGGAGGATCAAGGATGACAGGTGACGGGAGTCGAGAGGGAGGGAGGAGCGGTGGCTTCTCTATGGTTCGACGGCGACGGCGACGGGCGACCCGACCAAGCTGCCGCTGATGACGTATGGGGTGACGTAAGAGATGATGGTTCCTGTGCTAAACAAAAAGTACAGAATACCTAACTCCATTCAACAAATTATCCTCATCATATAATTCCATTATCTAAAAAAAATCCTCATCATATAATTAAAAAAACACGAAAAAAACTGATGCCACAAATCTCAAACTAATATAATCCATCTCCCCGTAGTTTGTTTGTGTGTACGTGGCCTCGTATGCACCGTCGATCTAGTACGTACATCATATGGAACGGATCGGATATGCGTCGAGAAGAAGCCATGCGTGCGCCGCGATGTTCTCGCTGAACGCGAATCGCGACGCGTCGGACGCGAAGATGCGCCGCCGCGCGCCCTCCTCGCCGCCGCCGCCTCCGTCGTCGTGTCCAGCACCCCCGTTGATATCAATGCGACGATGGGTGGTGAGCGCCGCGGCGCGGCGGTCGTCGATCGACGTCCTCCCACACGGCGGCCACGGCGCCCACCGCATGCATCCTTGTCCTCGAGCGGCCGCCCACACCCCTGATGACGAGCGTCGTCGTCGTCGTCGTCGTCTCCGGCGACGGCGCGTCTGGTGCAGCTCCAGAAGCATGAGGTGACCCGTCCCTCGACCAGCTCGAACAGCAGCACGTCCGTGTTCCCCACCGCGTCGTCGTCGCCGGCGGACGAGACATCAGCCGGAACGCCTCGGACGACAGGATCTTTCTTGCCAGCGGAAGGCCCGTAGCACCATGGATCCCGGTTGTCCAGCTACTGTAGCTTTTTCTCCGACGGCGACGCAGAGGCGCCCCCCGTGACGTGGGATCAAATTGGCTTCGGGTGGTGGGCGCGTCGGCGTCGAGTCCCGGGGTTTGGTGGCGCGTGATCCGTGTGCAAAAAAAATTTAAACGAACCCCTATAAATCGGTCGCCCGATGTTTTGAATCGGACGTTGCTTCACCCTATAAAAAGCATTATTTCATCAATTGCGAAATAATGTTTCAATTGTTAAAAACAAAAAGAGAAGCACGGTTAGATCGCTAGATGAAAAAAAATTAGATCAACATATGCAACAAACGATTTAAAGTCATTGAAACACTTACCCCCATGTACAACAATAAACTCCGTATCCATCAAGATGATATTATTAAACAACGATTTTGCTATCCATCTCCCGTGTGATTTTTTCTATGGCATTTCACACTTTTTTTTTTTGGCCGCACGCTATGCACCACTTGTGATGTGAGCTGCAGCTCACGGTCACGGCCTGTGTCAGCTAGCCCACGCGTGCACCGTGATAGAGAAACATGGTAGCAAGGTGGCCTCTGACCGGCGAGCCGGCCACCGGCAGTACCACCAACGCTATTCGGCGAGCGACACCGTTCCTCTCGTCGTCGTGAAATATAAATTACAATCCTATATAACTAACTAAATTTGCATTTGTAAATTTAGTTGATATGACATGTAAGTGCAATGTAATTTTGATAAAACTAATGTGTAAGTAAATATGTATTTGTTATTTTCTTTAAAATATAAAATTACAGTCATATATAACTAAAATTATATTTGTAATTTCAGTTGATATGACATGTAAGTGCACTGTAATTTTGGTATAAGTAAATATGTATTTGTTATTTTTTTAAAAAATATAAAATTACAGTCTTATATAACTAAAATTACATTTTAAAATATAAAATTACAGTCCTACATAACTAAAATTATATTTGTAAATTCAGTTGATATGATATGTAAGTGCACTGTAATTTTTTATAAAAATAATGTGTAAGTAAATATGTTTTTTTTATTTTCTTTTGTAGTTCGTTGGATGTAAATATAAAGGCAGAAAAAATCTGGGTGATTTTTTTTTGTTAGAAATCACACGACAAATGGATAGACAGACCCATTAAACAATATTTAAAATCCACTGCAACATTTGATTTATACATAGAAAAACATCACGAGTACACTAGCCGAAACATTGCTTACGCGCGGAGGAAGTTCTTGAACATCCAACCCTTACCCTTGAGAACGGCAACGGACTTCTCTGGCAAGCCGCGCTGCGGCACCATGACTGCTGGTCACCTCGACGGACTTCTCTTGCAAGCTGCGCTGCGGCTCCACGACTGCTGGTCACCTCGCCGGAGCTGTTGCATCGCCGGCTAAAGAGGCCATTAAGCTTACGCGCGGAGGAAGTTCTCGAACATCCAACCCTTGAGAACCCTCGAGAACAGCGACAGATTTCTCTAGCAAGCCGCACTGCGGTCACCACGATTGCGGGTCACCTCGCCGGAGCTGTTGCATCGTCCAGTGCTTCTGGATGAAGGACGACCCCCAGCTCCGCTCCTTCTCGAACGTCGTCACCAATGACCTTTGCATAGCTGCCGCCGCCATAAGCTGGCCCATCATCCGCCTCCTCACCCTCCTATACGACGCCGCCGCCGCCACCGACCACCCCGCGAACAGCCGCCGGCGCTGGAACACAGATACGGGGAACAGACGAGAGAGAGACGGGTGCCCGATTTTTCCTTTCCGCATCGGTTTTTTCCATCATGCACAACTCTCCAATAGTCACAAATTTAAAAGTTCTAGGAAAAAAAACTTGGCGAAGTTTTCTGGCAACTCCGATTATTTTTCTTTAAGATGTGGCCAATAAGTATTTCGGAAATGCTAACGATTTATCGACAGAAAATCTACCTTCAAATCTTGCAGATTTTGGTCCACCGGATGAACTTTGCGATTCGTGCTCCAGGGCCTTCTCCTCCAACTCTGGCGACCTCCTCTTCTTCTCCAGCGCCGGCGACACCCTAGACTCCGGCAGAGGACCCAACGGGTTAGGGTCCCGGGTTGGGGTGGGGGTGGGAAGGGTTGGAGGGGGAGGGGGAAGAGGGAGGCGGAGGTGGGCGGCAAGGCGGCGGTGGGCGCCGCCGAAGCCGCGGGGTCGGAAGCTGGCGGTGGGCCGGTGTAGGCGGCGGGGGCAAAGCAGAAGGGTGTATTAGGAGGAGGCGGCCGGTGGTGGTGCCCTGCCGCCGGAGACAGGGAAGACGGCGGCACGGGGACAGTGCGCCGCCATCCGCTTGAGGAAAGAAGAGGAGAGGGAGGGGAAGGGGCTGGCCGGGGGGCCTCGACGGCGCCGTTGACGCCCTTCGGCCAGCCGGCGAGGCGGGGTGGTGGCGGCGGGGGATCGGTAGGTGGCGGTGGAATGCGTGATGGGAGGGAGTGGCGGCGGCGACATGAGCGAGGGGAGGGGAACGAGAGGAGTGTTAGGGTTAATACCTCTGCACGAATCTCAAAGTGTATCCGACGGTTCAAAATTTGAAAGATGGGAAGTGGGATTTTCTGTCAACAGATATACAGACAATCCCAAAAACAATTCATGTTGAAACTTTTTTTTCGAGCAATGAAACATTGCAACATATTTTAACATATAATGCAACATCATCAGGAGATTTGCAAATATCCGGACGTCCGACGCGTAGCCCTCTCCAATCCTTTCCGCTGCTAACTAACAGAGATACGTGACGCGCAATCCCAGGGAGATGGTACATGACAATAGAATCAACAACGGCACGTTCTATCGGGAAACTCTTGATTGTTCATCCATTTAATACATGTAATTCAAATAGTTATGAAAAAAAATTAAAAAAAAATTGACAAGATAGATCAATATGTAATATATCACTCTACAAACATGCAAATTAAAATTCAACTTCTATAAATTGTAAAAATAAAGCAACTAAAACTCAAATTAGTATATGCATGTATAGTTGCAGTTAAATTTGTTTTTTTTGTTACAACTTGTAGAAGTTGATTTTGAACTTGCATGTTTATAGTATGATATATTACATATTGATCTATCTAGTCATTTTTTTTGAATTTTTTTCATAACCATTTAGTTGACATACAATAAACGGGTGCACGTCCACTCAAGTTATTAGAATCCGTCTCCTGTTCTATCGCCATTCTTCCAAGTTGCTAAAAGAAAACGTAGGTTACCATGTTTTTCCTATATTTACTTGCTTCGATTCACATTCAGATTCAAATATTGTTGCCATTATTTGGGAAACTACTCCATTCATACCTTTAGGATTTTTCATGTCGCTTAAAAAGTTATCAAAAATTTAAAGACATTTAGTAACAAAGATCAATATAATGATATATTACTTCACAAATATGTGTATGTTCAAATTCAATATGTAAAAGTAGAAGAGAAACAACAAATTTGAAATTTGACTATGAATATAATGCGTAATCTGTGATCAAATTTGTTATTTGTTTGCGTTGTATAATTCAAATTTCAACTTGAATATTTGTGGAAAGATATATTATATATTGATCTATTTTGATTTTTTTTTCAAAAATTTTAAACGCTATGTACAAAACGAGAGGATATCTTCTCCGGGGACAAAATCTACTTGGCCATCATTTTGTCACTATAAATTGGCTAAGTTCGCTAGACATTCTTAGCTAGCGAGCAACAATACGTGGGATTTCATCGGGGTAAGAAGATGGCATACTCTGCCACAAATATCAAGTTTCGATGACCGTAGACACATCAAAAAATTTAAAAGCTTTGGAAGTGTAGCCAATCTAGCCAGCTTGGCTTCTCGTCGTGACATGATGTCGTTGGTAGGAAGCACTAGCAGCGCGAGCACGTCGATGAGAGGATGCTCGATGTTAGAGACAAGTATATAGTCTATAAGATAATACAAAAATTATTATTTAGAGATATATCTTTATAATAATTCACCTCTAGAAAACGATTTTTTATGGCATTGGCTTATTATTTTCGTTGGCGGAAAAATGTAAAAACCGCCAGCAAAGTCGTAACAAGGGGGTGGGGGCACCGACCGCCAGCGAAAATGAATTTTCACTGGTGGCCCGTCTAAAGCGGCCGCCAACAAAAAATTGTCAATTTTTGGTGGTGTCGACGTTTGATGTTGCGATTCCGGTATTTGCATAGTATGGGGATCGTTGGTACCAGGGTACACGCGAGACTGAGGTAAAAGAGACGGGGACAGGGATTTTTATACAGGTTTGGGCCCCTGAATTGTCAGGTAATAACCCTACTTCCTGTTGGCCGAAGCCGATATTGCTCTTATTCACCATAATCACACCAGTACAATATTTTGGGTAGCCTATCTAACTGTTGTCGACTTGGCGGTCTGAAGGTCTGACTCGTAGTCGACAACAGGGTAGTCTTCCTCCTCGAATCCTTGCCCGGCGAGATCAGAGATAGCGCTTTCGTCTCTCCTGGCAGTATCCGGAGACACCGTAGGGGACTAGCCGTGCTTATCTCCGAAGTCGATACCCGGCGTCTTGTCTTGGCGTATGTTGGCTTGTATGTTGTGGCTTCTGTTGTTTCATGTATGTTGATTGTGGGTGTTGATTGTCCGTGTCCCCTCTCCTCCTAGGGGGCCTTGTATTTATACCCATAGGTGTCCCCTTGTCCAAGTAGAACTAGGGAAACTAATATGGATACAATCCGAGTAGTCCTTGTCGTTTCCATGTAGAACTCTGATTGTCTTTCCTTATCCGGAACTCCTCCTATATCCATAGGTTGTTTCTGTATAGGACATGGTATGTGGTGGGTCCTGCCGAGATTTAGTCAACTACTATTAGGTATGTGGTATCCATAACCTTGACAGTAGCCCCCGACTTCAATGCAAATGAGCGAGTTCATATTCTCAACCGCAGACCTTGGAGGAACTGTTATCGAGCTCTTGTGACCGTTCTCGGTGAGTTCAGAGATAACGTTAGACTTCCTTTATTAGCCTCGTGCGGGCACCTAAAGTGTTTGTCTGAGCCAATCTCCGACGTCAACCAAGAAAGTACAGAGCATACGAGTAAGTCTCCCGTATTGCTGTAATCGAGAATTTGGATTGAAGTCAAGGCGTAGAGTTTGCTACGGAGCCTTGTCAACATTTGTCGTACTCGCCTTAAGCGATCTTAGTGTAGAACCATAGAGACATGAAGTCTTCGACAATGTCGAATAGAATTTTCCTAAAATCAATACTCAGAAAAGAATATTAGATAGAAATAGCCCCCGAGCAAATGCTCAAAGGGTGACATGTTATAATATGTATGGAAAACCGAAAATGAATTAAACTTACAGACCGATATTTTGTATATGAGCGTCTACTCCTTTACCGACTTCGATCAGTCAGTTTGTTGAGTTATACACTCTCCCTAACCCCCAGCCTTGTCGTTGGAGAATCGTTCTTAGAATATAAGGCTCTTGGACCTTTGACCTGCCTCGGTTGAACAAGCACTGATCGTAGCCCCCTGCCGTGAAGTTGGAAAATCCAATTTCCGATTACACGGCTTAGTTAATACGCATGGCGAGAACTCTTACACGACCAGATCTTACATGGTCTTTCGTCTTTGAAGGATCCGATAAGGCGTCCCCAGCCGAAGTTCCCTTAGGTTCCTCAGAGGCCTTGTCAGGACGGTGTAAAGGGACATTAGGATAGGTTTCAACGCTAGGTGTCTTTGTGGTAAGGGATCTCTAGGTAAAACACTTGGTGATATTGTGCACTTGATATCAACTTTGTTGAAGTAGAGGTAATGGGAGAATCGCTACACCTCTGGTCAAGAACCAGGTAGTAGTCGTAACTCAACCACTAGAAGTAAATGTACGAGGGATCGCTACGATTGACTGGTTGAGAACCAGTGAGTAGGTGTCTCTCGATCATTTGAAGTCGTGGTGCGAGAACCGCTGCGTTATTGTTGTAGTCGTACCTCGACCGTCTGAGGATGCGGTGCTAGAGATTGCTACGTACTGGTTCGAGGACCAACGAACGCGTAGAATCATCTCTCGAACACCAATGGAGGTTGCGGTGCGAGAGATGAACCAGCGAGCGAGTATAATCATCTCTCGAACACCAATGGAAGCTTGTGGTGCGGGAGATTGCTACGTATTGGTTCGAGAACCAGCGAGCGGGTAGAATCATCTCTCGAACACCAATGGAAGCTTGCGGTGCGGGAGATTGCTACGTACTGGTTCGAGAACCAGCGAGCGAGTAGAATCATCTCTCGAACACTAAAGGAAGCTTGCGGTGCGGGAGATTGCTATATCTCTCGAACACCAATGGAGGTGCTAGAGTTGGTTTATTACATGTGCGTCTCATGTGGCCAGCATGACTCACACACCCAACTTGTAGCGTATCCGGATGTCCGTTCGTAATCATGTCGGGTGATCAAGCTGACGGCGTTCATGAGGAATTATCCGTTAACAACCTTTTCTCGAGTAGTCCAGCCATGGCCGGTGCTATGAGATAGGTTGTCGGTCTTCGCTGGTAGGTTGGGCGCGACGACTCTGCATTTGTCGAGATCGTAAAAGAGACGGGGACAGGGATTTTTATACAGGTTCGGGCCCCTGAATTGTCAGGTAATAACCCTACTTCCTGTTGGCCGAAGCCGATATTGCTCTTATTCACCATAATCACACCAGTACAATATTTTGGGTAGCCTATCTAACTGTTGTCGACTTGGCGGTCTGAAGGTCTGACTTGTAGTCAACAACAGGGTAGTCTTCCTCCTCGAATTCGTGCCCAGCGAGATCAGAGATAGCGCTTTCGTCTCTCCTGACAGTATCCGGAGACACCGTACGGGACTAGCCGTGCTTATTTCCGAAGTCGATATCCGGCGTCTTGTCTTGGCGTATGTTGGCTTGTATGTTGTGGCTTCTGTTGTTCCATGTATGTTGATTGTGGGTGTTGATTGTCCGTGTCCCCTCTCCTCCTAGGGGGCCTTGTATTTATACCCATAGGTGTCTCCTTGTCTAAGTAAAACTAGGAAAACCAATATGGATACAATCCGAGTAGTCCTTGTCGTTTCCATGTAGAACTCTGGTTGTCTTTCCTTATCCGGAACTTCTCCTATATCCACAGGTTGTTTCCGTATAGGACATGGTATGTGGTGGGTCCTGCCGAGATTTAGTCAACTACTATTAGGTATGTGGTATCCATAACCCTGACAGGTGGCGGTCACTTAGGTGCGCCGACAGCGAAAATATATAATTCGCTGACGGTCGAATTTTTCCTGGTGGCCAATAAACAGAACCGCCAGAAAAAACCCAGCTCGTACCCAATATCCCTCACATTAAAAACCACTCACCTATCTCATCCTCTTCTCCTTCTCTCCACATCCCCTCCTCTTCTTACCCCTCCTCTTCTCTCCTCCTCCATCCCGGCCTCCCCACCGGCGACGGCAAGGCCGGCTCTGGCGGCAGTGACCTGCGGCTCCCCGCGCCACCCCTGCCCTCCTATCCCCTCCTCTCAACACTCCTAGATCCACTCTTCCCTTTTCCTCCCTTCCCACCGACGCGTAGCCCTCTCCTCCTCCCTCTCCACCGACGGCGCAGGAGATGGAGGCTCCGACGGTGGCAAAGGGGATGGGTGGCGGTGGTGATCGGGCTCTGCGGCGGTGATCGGGCTCTGCGGCGGGGACGGTGTTGGCGCGACGGATCCAGCTGGCTCGGCGACGTCTAGTCTCGGCAACGACGACGACGCGGGCGACGGATCCGGTGACGGGCTCTCCTTCTCTCTCTCCCTCCTCCACCACCACCAGCTGTCGTCGCCACCATCGCCGCGGGCTGCCGTCGCCTCTACTGCCAGGAGATCGGGGCCGGCCGGATCCGGCCGCCGCGACGACGGGAGAGGCTGGATCCACCGCCGCGACGACAGGGGTGGCCGGATCCGCCGCCGCGATGACCTGGGAGGCCGGATCTACCGCCAACGCTGATGGGGGAGGTGCCACGATGACGACTTCAAATTTTTGTGATGCTTGAAAGCTTGGGTGAATGGAAATTTTTGAATGTAAATTTTTGTGAATTTTAGAATGCTTGGGTAAATTTCTGTGAAATTTTTGAATGGTGGAGCGTTGATGGAGGCGGGCGGAGCGGTGTCGCTCTGTCCATCATTTTTTTAAAAAACTTGGCCAACATTTACACCGGCGGCTGGCATGGTGTAACCCGCCAGCGATAATTCATTTTCGCTGGCGATCGTCTTATGCCTGTCGCCAGCGAAAATGGATTTTCGCTGGCGGCTGCCTTAAGACGACCGCTAGTAAAAATGAATTATCACTGGCGGTCGATAACCGCTAGCGAAGATCTTGATTTTCACTGGCCTTTTGCTTTGTGACGGCTTCAAATTCCACCAGTGAAAACCCAAAATTGCCGCCACGAAAGATGGTTTTGGTAGTAGTGATGGGAACGGAAATATATTGTTTTTTATTACTATTCTTTCAATTCTTTTCACCCTCATGCAAGAGTGTTTCTATGTTCTAGAGGCTAAGTGTCGTTGTTAAGCCGTTGTTACCAGTAGCAACAATTGTTTGCCTCTTTTCTTTCTCTCTCTTCCATGTCAACAAACACTCATAATTAGGAAGAGTAAGAGATCACTATTCAGTGCCACACAAAGCGTGTTAGGTTTCGATTAAGAAATCTGGCACCTACTGTCGATTCCCAACTAACACCTAGCAGTGGCACCTTTGAGTCACCTCGAAGATGCTGGTTTAGGAACCGGCACCTTTAAGGTTCTCGGGATGAAAAACAGGGGGGGCACCGAGCACATCCACCCTGCTTCGCCCCCAAAATCAAACACTTTGAACCATTAGATCAATCCACAACGAACTCTAGATCATAATCATCGTCACAACAACACAACAACAACAACATCATCCAAAACAAGTCGTCACCGCCGCCGGATCTGCCGTGCAAGAAGCTTGGGACGGAAGGGGAATGGAGGTGGTAGAGGACCTCCGGGAAAGCCACCGCCGCCACTGGATCCGCTCGCTGGAGCAACGATGCCATCGCCTCCATTGGATCCGCCCCAAGAAAATCTTGTTGGCGGAGAGGGAGAAGGACCACTAGATCTGCCGCCAATGAGGGCGAGGGAGCAGGGACAAGAGAGAGGGGGGTTATAGGGATAAGGACAGGACGGGATATATGGGTGGTTGATAGGCTCGGCTCTTTTTTTTATATAGTTTTTCTAATTAACCGACACCTATAATATATTAGAGGTATCGTTTCTTCTAAGTAAACTGACACTTATAGTATTGGTGTCAGTAGTATTTCTTTATAACCGGCATCCATAGTTTTGAAAAGTGTTGGTTCTATTTTTTTTTCCGCAAGGATGAGAAAAAGTGTATAGGAACCAGTTTTAACTGTTCCGCCACCTATAATACCGTATCATTTGTGTGTGTGTTTTAAGTAGTGATTAACAACCCTTGTACATGCCGTTATGTCCTCGCGGTGCAGGCCTCACCAAACCCGCACTTCAACATCCCGGTGTAAGAGAGGAGGAAATGCCAGAGGCGGCTAGGTGGAGCATTTTTCAACAAAAATAATGAATAGTGATGGAAATAACATGCTTGGAGACATTGATCATTTTATCAAATTAAATGCCTAATGCTTAGCCGCACGATAAGCATGTGTTGGATGAAAAGATGCTTGCATACAACAACCTCTGCTGATCGATTCAATCACCTGAAGACTTGGTTCTCACGTGAAGAGAGAACATGCGCTTGTGGCCATTTGGCGGCTGCGTTCTCACGGAGCCGATCCGGCTTTGACACGGAGGAGCAACGGATTGAGCGTGGGCTGCCGTTCAGTGTTAGCTCTATATAGGAGTGAAGGAGACGTCTTTGAAGGATACAGAACACAACAGCCATCTACTCTGAAATTCCTCAACTACCGCCGTGTTGCGTCGCCGTCGATCCAAGCCGGCCGTGGTGCTCATCGTGCAACGAGCATTCCGGCGAGCGGTGTCTCCGAGCCTTCGCCGCATTCGCACCTGCACGGGGGCGGTGTAAAGGTTTCTGGGCAGCGTATTTCTACACGGCCGCTCGACATCATCGATTGACTGCAGTGCTTCGACTCGCTGATCTTCGTCGATCCATTCAGTGAGTGAATTCTTTCGTTTACAAAGGAAAGGAACCGGTGCATTTCTAATTTAGTTTTGTTCGTACCTGAGTTTTGTATATGCATGGTACTGTTCATCTAGATTAAAATATTGCGGTTAGATTACCATTGTGATTAGCCTAATGACTTACTTGGCTTGGTTATTTATGTCTTTTTTGATATCTAGCATGATAGAATTTATGAGTTTTTCTTGTCCTATCATGTCGCAAGTAGGTTATGCTTGCTGTATATGCTCTCAAATAATAATGCTTGGAATAAAATTAATGGCTAAGTATGCACTATTTCCAACAAATAGTACTTATGCATGTTAAAAAACATACAAAATTAAAACTGCATGCATACATCTAGTCCAAAAAATATAAATGAGTCCAGCAATTTTCCATGTGCAATAAATTACACACCAATTCCACTCGTGCACCGTCGACGATCATCGCAGCCGCCTCTCGAGATCAGAGAAACCCAAACGTGCGCACGGCTGGCGACGGATGCGTCTTGAAGAAGGCGTGCGCCACCGTGTTATCCCTGAACGCCACCTGCAATAACCCGCCGTTGCGCGCGCCGCACGCGAACACGTGGAGCGCCCTCCCCCTCGCCGCCGTCTCATCCACGCCGTACAGCGTGATGCGACGCCGGGTGAACGTGGCGCCGCCGGCGTCGTCGCCGCCGCCGCCGTCGTCATCCCACACGGCCACGCTCGCCGGCGTAGAGACTGGTAACATGCAGCTATATTTGCATTCCCAGACAGGTGCCCCCTGCTCGCCGGCGTCGCCGCCGCCGCCGCCGCCGACGTCATCGTCGAGCACCCACAGCTTGAGCGTCGATATCGCTCCGCCTTTCAGCACCGCGAGTGCCCCGTCCAGCTCGAACATCAGCACGTCGTCGTCGTCGCCGTTGTTCGCCACCGTCTCCGGCGGCGGCGCCACCAGCCGGAACGCCTCGGACACCGTGTCGAACGCCACGAGCTTCGCGGGGGCGTAGGGGTTTAGGTGCGGGTGTCTGGCGGCCTCTACGAGGTCGCCCATCCAGTAGAGCTTCCCCCCGGCGGCGACGTGGCCCAGGTGAGAGCACGGGTGTCTCTCCACGAGCTGGTCGGCGGTCGCGCCGCCGAGCCGCCGGGGTTCGCCGCCGCCGCCGGCCGAGATGACGAAGTACGACGAGCTGTGCTTGCGCGACGGATCGGGGCCCTTGGACAGCACGCGGTACTCGCCGGACGGCCGGTGGAGGTAGAAGCCCAGCGCGGCGGACGACAGGTGCGGCGGGAGGCCCGACCACCGCCGCGTTGTCGGGTCGCAGATGACGCGGAGGCGCCGCCGGTGGTCGGCGAAGAGGAGCAGGCCGTCGCAGGACGCGAGGAGGGTGCAGTGGGTGTAGCCGCCGGGGAACGACGCCGTGTAGCGGGCGAGGGGCCGGCGCGCCTCCTCGCCCTCGGCGCCGCCGGAGATCAGCGGGGCGGGGACGACCACGCTCAGCTCGGCATCGTCGTACTGCCTGCCGTTCGAGTCCGACGGCCGCCTGGAGACGCGGAGGAGCTGGAGCGGCGGCGCGCGGCGCTCGCGGGCCGCGAGGAAGGTCGGGTCGGCGGCGACGCGGCGCCACGGCTTGCACACGGCGGCGAGGCGGCCGACGGAGTTGGCGGGGACGAGGAGGAGGATCTCGGCGACCATGTCGTCGCTCAGGCTTACTGGCCGTCTCTCGCACGGCGGCGGCGGCGGCGCCATGTTTGGAGAGCGTGTGCTGGCTGCTACCTAGGGTTTTTGTTTTTGTTTTTTTTTAAAAAATAAGGTTTTTGTTTTTAGTTTTGCTTAAGGATACGTAAGCCCATATATAAAACGTATTGCCCCAAGGGCCCAAGAGATAAACATGGAGATCATCAGTCGAACGACGCGAGATGAACGCATTGAGATAATCGAAGGACATGCAGAATCAGACGTGTAGAATCGCTTGGCAGTGCTTTGAGTTTTCCTGCTACTTTGTTTTAGAAAAAAAGAAAAAAAAACGTATGCACGGCACACTATTTTGATCAAATTCGTATAACACACATAATGTACTGTTCAACAAAGTCAAATTTAGCATATGAACGGTAGTGGTATTAAGCGGAATTGCTAACTATCATTTGACAGATTTATAAACCTTCCATCATTCGTTTTTTAGCCGTTAGATGGTTTTTGAGATCCATGCTAGCATCCCTCCTTCCTATAGGATAAGGGATTTTGAGTTTTTGCTTGCAATGTTTGACCACTTGTCTTATTCAAAAAATTTGTGTAAATATAAAAAACGAAAAGTTGTGCTTAAAGTACTTTGAATAATAAAGTAAATCACAAAGAAAATAAAATAATAATTCTAAATTTTTTTGAATAAGATAAATGGTCAAACAGTGCAAGTAAAAACTCAAAATCCCTTATATTATGGGATGGAGGGTGATGTAAGCTAGATTGTCTTAACCAACGACTTCTCTTGTTGCTACTGTGCATGTTTTTTTTTTTTTCTTATAGAATTTTCTCTTAAATCACTCATCCGATATATGATCCGATTACACCGTTGTGTTCGTAACAATTAAATCTTTACAACAAGATCTCACATGATAATATTTTTTTATGAAAAATACAATTTACTTTTATAATATATCTAAATTACTTTTAGATTTCATTAAATTACTTCTTAGACATATAAAAGTAAATTCAATAAATGGTAAAAGTAATTTATATATATTATAGAAGTAACTTAAAAAAAGTAAAAAAAAAAGTAACTTGTCACGACATCAAAAGTAAATCTATTATGGAGGTAAAAACCTAAGTTTATCTAAAAATTAAATCTAATCAACATATTATAGAACTAACGATAAAGTAAAGTATATTGTTCACTGAATGTCTAAAAAGTAACTTAATCAAATTTAAAAGTAATTTATACGTATGATAAAAGTAACTTACATATATATGATAAAAGTAATTTACAACATAAATATTTTTTATTATAATATAATCATGTAAGATATTGTTATAAAGATTTAATTACAACGAACACAATGGTGTTGTCATATTGTAGATCGAATAAATATTTTAACAGTAAAATCCATAAGAAGAAAAAAAGAGATACACTTTGTGCAATAGTAAACAACTAGACCATCTCTCATATACGTCTCTCACGTAAGTGTACCAACGAACACAATGGTGTAGTCATATTGTAGATCGAATAAATATTTTAAGAGAAAAATCCATAAGAAGAAAAAAAAAGAGATACACTTTGTGCAATAGTAAACAACTAGACCATCTCTCACGTACGTCTCTCACATAAGTGTACCAGTTGCAAGTAAACCTTCTCTCACGGATGCATCGCTCTTTAATACTAAATCGAGAGCGCTCTCGGTTTAGATTTTACCTGCTAATTAACTAGGTCCACGTTACTGTTCCCTGCTGTTCTCCGGTTGAATATTTATTTGTCGACAGCTTGCGTTCCGCTTGGAGAGACGATTTGATTTTCCCCGATGTCTGCATAGATTTGAGTTCGCTTTGCCTAATCTTCGACAGGCTTCTTTTGATTGGAGGCGGCAAAACTTGGAGCATGATTTGGTGAGATTACTGGGCTATTTTCTTTGCATTTCCTTCGATTTGAGCAGTGTTTTCCGACCTACTTTTGTTTATGATTGACCATTTCACCGGAGTTGTCGTTGCCGATTCGATCTGCGAGCAATGATGAGATTTCTGGATCTCAACTCCACCTGAGCCCAAATCAGCCGTTGCCGACTCCATCATTATTGATTTGAGCCGTGTTTTCCAATGCTATTTTGTTTACGATCCCACGCGTGCTAATTACATCGTGCTTATACTATAATTGCATATTAATTACATATGTAATTTTTCAGACTTACATCATAAATGCACTAAAATTATGTGTAATTTACGAACTTACAATATAAATACATGTCGACTGTTTTTTTAAATATTATGATGTCATAGATATAACTACTCTCTTAATTTAAACAGATGAGATGATATTTGAGCTTTAATGGGTCACGGATGATTGGTGGCCTGTTTAATAGTGGGTTGGTCATACAGGTTTCAACCTGTTTTTTACTTTTCGTAATGGTTTGTATAGACTTTTTGATAAAAAAATATAAGAACGGTTACGAAAGAGAACTCAAAACCCACAGATAGAACATAAAAGTACTCTAGTTACGAACATAACCAGAAGTTTAGGAGATTTGTAATGTGAAGTGAAAGAGGCAGATTAGAGTGAGTGCAAGAGGAATTCGAAGGGTAGACAGGGATATGTTCACGGAGTCAAGGAAGAAAGGAGATGGAGGGTCTGAGCACCGAAAAGAGTTGAGGATATTGAATTGAAAAAACTCACCAGGTCAAACTCGCAGGGATGATATAGCAGAAAGAATGCTCGTTGGAGTCTCGCGGTGGCAGAGGTTCACCGACGTCTGTAGTAGTGGTGGTAGAGCCACCAGGGTAGATGAGCAGCTGGAGATAGGTAAGCAAGCGGGTCGATATGTGAATCTACTTATATATTAAATCTTGGCTTTCTTATCATGGTCTAGCTTACTGTATCTTACCGTATCGAAAGATGTAAGTGGGTCGTCCCATAAACATATTTAGGTTAAATTAATAGGTAACCCGCGTGAGTTGTCCACTATTTTAACATATAAACGGGTTCGCGGACTTGCATCCATAACTGGAGAGACTCGCGCGCCCGGCGGTGGTCGTCGCCGGTGTCGCCTCTCAGCTCCATTCTAATTCTAAAGTTCCCTCCTGCGAGGAAGAAGCCCATGCAGGCCCCGCAAACCAGAGTCCCACTCCCACGACCTAAAATGAAAAAAAATCCATCCAACGGCCCACGATCTCCACCAGGCCGAACCAACGGTGAGATGGGCCGCCAAGTCTCGCCCGCTCCCTCGTATAAAAACTCCCCCCAAGCCCAAGCCCTAAAACCCTCTCGCCGCCGGCACCCCCTCTCCCGCCGCATCCCACAACACCTCGCGCTAAACCCTCGCGGCGGCGGCGGCGGCGGCGGCGCCTACTCCCCCTCCCCACCATCTCGCCGCAGCCGGACCTTCGCCTCGCGCTCTCCTCCCCCCATCGTCGATTCGCGTCCAATCGAGCCAAGGTTTGCGCCATTTTCTTTTCTTGAGGGTGTATATATCCTAGCTGCTCGGTTTGACCCAAGCTTTCGATCTTGTGGGTTTTTTTTTTTTGATTTGGGTTTGTGATCCAGGTGTAGGTGTTCTCGTGCGGTGAGAGAGATGCTGGTGCTGTTCGAGACGCCCGCGGGGTTCGCCCTCTTCAAGGTGCTCGACGAAGGGAAGCTCGACAAGGTCGAGGTGAGTCTTCCGCCACCGCCTCCGCCTCCGCGGTTTCAGCTCTTCGTTTGCTTTGCTGCTGTGGAGTGTTCGGTGGACTAATTGCGCTACGCGTTTGTGTTCATCCTTTTTTAGGATTTATGGAAGGAGTTCACGACGTCTGACTCGGCGAGAAAGGTTTGTGTTTTTTCTTTTCACGTTACTCCCAGGACAAAATATTCTTCTTTTTTTTTTATTTAATAATCTCGTTATTGCACAAGTTATCTCATATTTATGGAGTTAAATAAGCCAGGACCCATGGCTTCAGTAGGTTGATTCAACATAGGTGATTACAACCTTCTTTCTTTTTGGGGTTTTGTGACTTTGAGAGAAGCAAAGTGATTTTCAGGAATAAAAAAATACAACTGAGTAATAATTCTCTGATGCTCTGAACCGCAGTTTTGTTTTGGATGTGTAATTTGTATGGTGAGAGAAGAGGGTAATGGTTAGTTCAGTCTCCTATAATATAAATGCCCTGATGCACATTGGAATGACATGGTGTGGAGAACAGTATTATATACATAAGCTGTGTTACTTTTCTACTTTGAATTGTGATGAGCATCTCCATATCTTCCTCTTACTACTGTTTATTTTATTATTTTGAGTTGATTTTCTTTCCTGACCAAACAAATTAACTATATTCAGGTGGTCGAGCTGAAGGCTTTCAACAAGTTTGAGAACACCTCCGATGCCCTTTCAGCTGCAACCCTCATTATTGACAGCAAGCCTACCAAGGGTTTGCGCAAATTCTTGCAGAAGCACTGTGAGGGTGAAACGTTAGCTGTAGCTGACTCTAAACTTGGAAATGCTATAAAGGAGAAGCTGGTTAGTAGGTTCCTTGGTTGCTTTGTTTATGTTGAACAAACAATCATGCTTATAATTTGACGTGCTTTTGCAGAAAATTGATTGCCTTCATAACAGTGCTGTGATGGAGCTCATGAGAGGGTTAAGGAACCAGCTCACTGAACTTATATCTGGTTTGGGTGCACAAGACCTTGGTCCAATGAGCCTTGGATTGTCCCACAGCCTGTCTAGATATAAGCTGAAGTTCAGTCCTGAAAAGGTTAGTCTTTTATTTATTCCACTATTCATATTTATTGATCACGCTATCCAGTGCTTCTTCCTGGCTCTGAGTCATATGAATCAACATCATTATCTTTTGTTAGTTTCCAAACTAGATTTTTCAATGCCATGCTTCTGTTAACTTTACATTTAACTTCCATTTGCAATTAATTAGTCTAGCACTTCAGCATTGTGATGGACTGAGGTTAACGTTACTGTTTTTATTTGTACATGACCCCATCCTGACAAGCTAACTGAGGTAAATTGTTTCTTGTTATACAGGTTGATACTATGATCATTCAGGCCATTGGATTATTGGATGATCTTGATAAGGAGCTCAACACTTACGCCATGAGGGTTCGTGAATGGTATGGGTGGCACTTCCCAGAGCTCACTAAAATTGTAGCTGATAACATACAGTACGCAAAAGTTGTGAAGATGATGGGTGATCGGACTAACGCAGAAAGCCTTGATTTCTCTGAGGTAAATTCTGGACATACCTGATCTGAATTTAACGGCCATGACTATACACCACAACTGGTTCTTGAATATGAAGCAAATGCTTTTTTCCAGATACTCTCAGATGATGAGGTTGAAGCACAGTTAAAAGAGGTGGCAGTAATATCCATGGGAACAGAAGTTAGTGAACTTGATTTGCTAAATATCAGGGAGCTGTGTGATCAGGTGTTGGCTCTTTCTGAGTACAGAGCCCAGCTGTTTGATTATCTGAGAAGCAGGATGAACACTATCGCACCAAATTTGACTGCACTTGTGGGCGAATTGGTTGGTGCTCGACTTATTGCACACGGTGGCAGTTTGGTAAATCTGGCCAAGCAGCCGGGCAGCACAATTCAGATACTTGGTGCAGAGAAGGTCAGTTGCTATTTGTGAACCTTGAACTCTTTAATTATTTTCCACTCTTTGTAGTTTATGCAAAATTGTCCCTTGGATGATGGGTTCTCTAGGCACATGGGGAAGGGATGCTTGATTGTTGTTTTGTGTAACTTTCCTTTTTTTCATCTCCTTATATTTCTGTCTAAGTCTGGGAGATAAGTTTGATTCAAACAACTCAATTTTTCTGTGTTGTGCTGACATCTGTTTTTCTTTTTTCAGGCTTTGTTCAGAGCTCTCAAGACAAAACATGCTACGCCGAAGTATGGTCTCATTTACCATGCATCCCTAATTGGTCAAGCAGCTCCAAAGCACAAGGGAAAGATTTCTCGTTCTCTTGCAGCAAAAACTGCTCTTGCCATTCGGTATGATGCCCTTGGTGATGGTGAAGACAACTCCATTGGTCTAGAGAGTCGAGTCAAGGTATTTACTTTGTGGAAATACATTTCCTTTGTCCATAATATTTTCTGACCCATTGAGATTGACATGTGATCCATTTGGACAGCTTGAGACGTGGCTTCGTGTTCTCGAGGGTAAAGAACTTGGCAGGTCTGCAGGTTCCACTAAAGGAAAGCCCAAGATAGAAGTGTATGAAAAGGACCGGAAGAAGGGTGCTGGGGCTTTAATCACTCCTGCTAAGGTAGGTGGTATCACGAATTCTCTCTTGAAAGTATTTTCAGGAAGCTTAACGTCTTGTGTTATTCTTAACCAGTACTTGAAGAAAAATACTAGTTGTCAAGGCAGTTGTTCTTTGTTAGATACCTAACATTTTGACCGGTCACTGTAAAGATGTCTTGTGTATATTACTAACATTTTATACTTAGCAAACATCTGTTATTGGTACCAAGGCACTCTTTTTACTTGTGTAAGCATCTGTTATTCAGAAGTCATCTCAACCTGATGTTTTGCACTTGATCCCAGACATACAATCCTGCGGCTGATCTGGTACTTGGACAATCCACTGAAGAAACTCCAAAGAAGCCTGAAGGTGCTTCGAAGAAGAGGAAACATCAAGACACGGAGCCTGCACCAGCAGAGAAGACCACTAAAGAGGATGGTGACCAAGAAGGTGAAAAGAAAAAGAAGAAAAAGAAGTCCAAAGAGAGCGAGGAATCTCCTGCGGCCGATGCTGACGGTGGCAAGAAAAAGAAAAAGAAGTCCAAGGAGAGCGAGGAACCTCCAGTGGCCACTACAGAAGGTGAGAAGAAGGAGAAGAAGAAAAAGAAGAAATCTGATTCACAAGATGCCGTGGATGTGGCCATGGAAACCGAGGAGTCTGGCAAGAAAGAGAAGAAGAAAAAGAAGAAAAAGCATAGCGATGAATGAAGGATACACTGGAGAAGGACATGTTATCTTGAGTAGCATAGGGTTGAAGAATCGCTGCTCTGTAAAATGCAACATTCCGAGTTTTTCCATGCCGGTTAGTTGTAGGATAGGCATCAAGTTTGGACTTGTTACTCATGGATCTGTATTCAATTGCCTACCGAATTTTGGAATTGGAGAGCATATGATGCTTTTGCTCATTCTATGTGAACTAAAGTTTCTTGTCCTTTTGGCTGGCCAGATCTCGTTCTCGCAGTTGCTGTTGATGTCTTTCAGGTTCTTACTTCCCAACAGTAGTTCGTGCTCTTTCGTCTGATTCTGAAGTTGTCTTTTTTTGTTAGTATGTGCTGTGGTGACAATGTTGCTGGTCGCCAAGGTAGCACTACGCATGCGTGATGCTATGGGTGACTCGGAACTTTTGGATCAACTTTGCCAACCAGATTGAAAGCCTTGGCTGCTTGTCTGATTATCTCTGTACCTGCAGCAAGCCAGCAACGCTACGCATGTTGTATGTACTCCCTCCGTCCCAAAAAAAAAAAAACAATTCTGGACAACCAAATCAAACATGGGGAATTGCACCAGCGCACCACTAACTAATTGTTACTCCCAGCGCACCACTAACTAAATGTTACTCCCTCCATTCCGGGTTTTGATATTTTGCTGGTACTGTTTGACCAGTCGTTTTATTCAAAAATATGTTTGACCAGTCGTTTTATTTAAAAATATGTGCAAATATAAAAAACGAAAAGTTGTGCTTAAAGTATTTTGGATAATAAAGTAAGTAAAAATAAATAAATAATAATTCCAAAATTTTTGAATAAATCGAATGGTCAAACATACAAGCAAAATATCAAAATCTCTTATATTAGAGGACGGAGGAAGTATCATTTATATGGACAGCATCATTACACCACTAACTAAATATTTTCTTACTACTACCACGTATACTAGGCTGTTGTTGGTCCAATACTCCAAGATGTTAAGTATCCCATGCATGAATTGTCAAAATCCCTTGTATTAGAGGGCGGAGGGAGCATCATTTATGTGGACTGCATCATTACACCAGTAACTAAATATTTTCTTACTACGACTACGTATATTACGTTGCTGCTGGTCCAATACTCCAAGATGTTAAGCATCCCATGCATGAACTGTCAATGTCCGTACGGAAGTTAATATTTTCTTACTACGACTACGGGTGTGTTTAGTTCACACTAAAATTGAAAGTTTGGTTAAAATTGGAACGATGTGATAGAAAAGTTGGAAGTTTGTGTGTGTAGGAAAGTTTTGATGTGATGAAAAAATTAAAAGTTTGAAGATAAATTTTGGAACTAAACTTGGCCTACGTATACTACGCTGCTGCTGGTCCAATACTTCAAGATGCATCTCATGCATGAACTGTCAATGCCCGTTCGGAAGTTATTAGATTTGATAAGTACGTAAAACCTAACTGATTTTCTTCTGGTGACATACACACGTTGGTTAAATAGACAAGTTTATCGAAATCAGGGCTGCTGCTGCTTCTTTGGCCAGATACGTTAAGCAAAACTCAAGACCAAGCCGTTCGTTTTCGGTCATAACTGAGATTTGTGATAATTGAAAAATCAAATAAACCATAACAAAATTTGGCAGCACCTTCCTCTTTTATGATTGTTTGGCAAACAAATAACATAATAGGAAACAATATATAACACACTAATTTACCAAGATAGATCGTAGTAGTTTATTTTTATCAGGAAGGCAAAAGCCAGCCGAAGTTTATTAAGAAGGGGGAGAGAAAAAACATTCACAACGCTTACACCAGGCTAACTGCGGTCAGCAACGGTGAACTCCTAGCTAGCTCAACTCACGTTGAAACACATGCTTCCACTACCTAAGTATAGACTTACCTTAGCGCCTTCTGGTGTCCGCCAGCTTGAGCAGGCCAACCACCTCCCATGTCTTTCACTCGTCCGCGATCGCCGTGCATAGGGCCCTAGCCGAAGTGGTCTTCCGTTCACAGACATGCGCATTTCGCTCCTTCCAAATGAGCCAAGTTACTGAATTTACATCCGTATTGAAGGGTTATTCGGTCTTGTTTTGCCAATCTTCTTCCATGCCTCAATCGACCAATCGGATAGGTTAGGAGAAGGCGGCGGGCAAGGAAAGCTAAGACGGCTTCACACCCGCTCCCACACATGCGCTGTAAACTCACAATTGTGGAAGATGTGTGCACATGATTCTAACTCTCTGCCGTAGAGAAAGTAGCAGCTTGCCAAGTGACATGCCACCCGTGTCACTGCAAATTGTCGGTGGTGAGGCGAGCTCCACGCATAGTGAGGAACATGAAAACTTTGCATCGCTTCGGGCTCAGGCCTTCCAGTTCCAGATGTTCTTGCCTAGTGCACACATAGTTTGCCCACAATAAAGCATCGGATAGCCCGATTTGCCCGAGAATTCGCCATTTGTCGTTACTGCCCATAGGAAGGGAATCAAGAGTGCCGGGCTCCAACACCACCTCCGCGTTCATATCGAAACCTTGAAGCACTCCATGAGTACCTGAAAGGACAACTCGCTTTTGATATCAGCAAACCATGCATGGTCCTAGAGCACGAATGCCACTGTGCGGCCTCCTGTTTCTTGACAAAGGAGGTGAGAATAGGCGTCCAACTCTCGATTGAGCTGCCCTTGGGCAACCAACGATCCTTCCAAACGGATGCAAGTCTTCGTTTCCTAAGGATCAAATTTGACCCCGCCGCGAGAAGGTGAGTAACCTTTGGCGGTGACGCTAATGCAACCCATGGGCGATTGGACAATGTTTGACGCATCCAACACCACCTAGCGTGCCACACGACTCCCATGCGTCAATAGATTCTAGACGCTCTGACCATCACACTCTATCGACAAGTATAACTTCTCTTGTGCCACCAGGCAAGTTTCGTCGAAAGCTTATGCATCACCCTTCCAAGTGAACCTTTTGTACTTCTTCTCAATCTCCTTAATTGCCAGGCTAAAAGCTCAAGGACTGACATGAAGCAGAGGGAAAGCGCCATAAGAAAGTGATTGATCAACGCAATGCGAGCATCTCGAGATAACATCTTGGGTTTCCACCCCGTAAGTGCTTGGAGTTTGTTCATCATTAGCTGAATCTTTGCCTTCGTTGGTTTGTGTATGGAAAGGGGTAGGCCAAGGAAGTTGTCGGCAAAGGTTTCACCGGGCAACACAAAACGTTGTTCTTAATCTAGCAATTTTAACTTTCAACTTATGACCAAGCCATCAAGACTAAGATACTCTTACTATTTAGGCTTTCCCCTCTAATTTTGGTTAAATTCAGTCATTCAATTAACTGAGAGCGATGAGTGAATTAACCTTAATAGTTTCAGTTAGTGGAAAAACCTGGTCGAATTTCTCACGAAAATTTCGGCATCGATCATTTCCACTGGTTTTCTGTTTGTGGTCACTTTTGCCCACCCGTCACATGTTCCCCATTTTTGCAATACAGCTGTGCCATAGAACGAACTGTCTCCATAATAATCAAACGGATTGCAACCCTGAGTCCCCGACCTAATAAGCCATCCAACGGCTGACGATCTCCGCCCCACCAAACCAACGGCGAGATGGGCCCCCAGTTCTCAACTACTCTCCACTATAAATTTCCCCAAAAGCCCAAGCCCTAAAACCCTTGCGGCGCCGGCTCTCTCCCTCTCCCCTCTCCCCCGCCTCGCCGCAGCCGAACTCCTCGCGCTAAACCCTCGCCGCGGCGGCGGCGGCGGCGGCGCTATCTCCTCTCCATCCCCGTCTCACCGCAGCCGAGAACGTACGCCTCGCGCTTTCCTCTCCCGTCGTCGAATCGAATCGACCCAAGGTTTGCGCGCGCCATCCTTTTTTTTTTTTGCTGCTGCTGCTGCTCGGTTTGAGCGTGGAGGTTTGAGGTTGGGGTTTTGATTTGGTGGGGGGTTATCTGGTAGTTGCGGGACACGGGCGGTGAGAGAGATGCTGGTGCTGTTCGAGACGCCCGCGGGGTTCGCCCTCTTCAAGGTGCTCGACGAGGGGAAGCTCGACAAGGTCGAGGTGAGTCTTCCGCCGCCGCCGCCGCTTCAGCTGTTGGTTTGACTTTCTATGGAGTGTTAAGTGGACTAATCGTGCTAACGCATTTTGTGTTGTTTTTTTTTAGGATTTATGGAAGGAGTTCACGACGTCTGACTCGGCGAGAAAGGTTTGTGCTTTTCTTCCTTACAGCACAAAATTTTCTCTTTTTTTTTGTTTATTAAGAGCGTTAATGCATGATTTGACACATGTCGATGGAGTCAGTTAAATTAGCACAAGGACCAATGGCTTCTGTAGGTTGGTGAGTACTACATATGTTTTAGCTTAGCTGATTTTGCCTTGCTAATTGGGGATATGATTTTGATAGATGCAAAGTGGTTTTCGAGAAACAAAAAAAAAACTGACTAATCCTACCATGTTCTGAACTGTAATTTCCTTTCCAATGTGTTATGGTTATCAGGGGAGAGAGATGTAATGGTTTCGTTTGCCTCCTATTGTGCACATATTCTGTCCGTCCGATGCCTATAGATTGATTCGACAAATAAATTTGTGCACATTGAGTTTATGACATTATGTGGAGAACATTGTCATGTACAGAAGTCATGTTACTTTACGCTGAATTGCAATAGTCTATCCATTTGTTCCTATTACTGCTATTTATTTTGTTCTTTTCAGTTGATTTTCTTTTCTGACAAAACAAATCAACTATATTTAGGTGGTTGAGCTGAAGGCTTTCAACAAATTTCAGAACACATCTGATGCCCTTTCTGCTGCAACCCTCATTATTGACAGCAAGCCTACCAAGGGTTTGCGCAAGTTCTTGCAGAAGCACTGTGAGGGTGAAACATTAGCTGTGGCTGACTCTAAACTTGGAAATGCTATAAAGGAGAAGCTGGTTAGTTAGGCTCCTTGGTTGTTTTGTTTATGTAGAACAACCAATCATGCTTATAATTTGACGTGCTTTTGCAGAAAATCGACTGCCTTCATAATAGTGCTGTGATGGAGCTCATGAGAGGGTTAAGAAACCAGCTCACTGAACTTATCTCTGGTTTGGGCGCACAAGACCTTGGTCCAATGAGCCTTGGCTTGTCCCACAGTTTGTCTAGATATAAGCTGAAGTTCAGTCCTGAAAAGGTGAGCTTTTATTTATCCTACCGTTCGCTTTTATTGAACATGTTATTCAGTACTTCTCCCTGGCTCTGAGTCATATGATTCAATCATTTTCCTTTTGTTAGTTTTCATGCTCAATTTGTTACTCTTATGTTTCTGTTAACTTTATAACGAATAACTCGCACCTGCAATTATTTAGTTCAGCATCAAATGGATATACAAGAGGTCTTACTATTTTTAATTTGTACATAACCCCTTCATGGGACGGTAACTGAGGTAAACACTATATTGTTTCTGATTATACAGGTTGATACTATGATCATTCAGGCCATTGGCTTATTGGATGATCTTGACAAGGAGCTTAACACTTATGCCATGAGGGTTCGTGAATGGTATGGGTGGCACTTTCCAGAGCTCACTAAAATTGTAGCTGATAACATACAGTACGCAAAAGTTGTGAAGATGATGGGTGATCGGACTAACGCAGAAAGCCTTGATTTCTCTGAGGTAAATTCTGCACATTTGTGATCAGAATGTAATGGCCGTGAGTATCCACCACAACTGGTTCTTTATTAAGAAGCAAATGCTATTTTCAGATACTTTCAGATGATGAGGTTGAAGCACAGCTAAAAGAGGCGGCAGTAATATCCATGGGAACAGAAGTTAGTGAACTTGACTTGCTAAATATCAGGGAGCTGTGTGATCAGGTGTTGGCTCTTTCTGAGTACAGAGCCCAGCTGTTTGATTATCTGAGAAGCAGGATGAACACTATCGCACCAAATTTGACTGCACTTGTTGGCGAATTGGTTGGTGCTCGACTTATTGCACATGGCGGCAGTTTGGTAAATCTGGCCAAGCAGCCTGGCAGCACAATTCAGATACTTGGTGCAGAGAAGGTCAGTTGCTATTTGTTATTCTTGAAAGATTTAACCATTTTCCACTCAGATTACTTGATGCAAAATAGGTAAATGGAAGTATGGGTTTGTTTTTTAGTAACATGGGGAAAGGATGCTTCATGTGTGGTGTTTGTGATTTTACTTTGTTTGATCTTATATTTCAGTCTATGTCTGGGAGATAATATGTTTCACACATCCTGTACTTGGTCCCTAATGCTAGGATATGCCCCCATCCTGTACTAGGTTGCTATATTATGGGACGGAGGGAGTAGCTTTTTGCGGTGTATTATAATTTGTTTCCCACAAAAATAATAAGTAACACAATCTTTCCCTCCAGGCTTTGTTCAGAGCTCTAAAGACAAAGCATGCTACGCCAAAGTATGGTCTCATCTACCATGCATCCTTAATTGGTCAAGCAGCTCCAAAGCACAAGGGGAAGATTTCTCGTTCTCTTGCTGCAAAAACTGCTCTTGCCATTCGGTATGATGCCCTTGGTGATGGTGAAGATAACTCCATTGGTCTTGAGAGTCGAGTCAAGGTATGTACTTTCTGAAATACCTTTTCTTTATCCATAATATTGTCTGACTCCTTGGATTGACATGAGATCCATTTGGGCAGCTTGAGACACGGCTTCGGGTTCTTGAGGGTAAAGAACTTGGCAGGTCTGCAGGTTCTACTAAGGGAAAGCCCAAGATAGAAGTGTATGAAAAGGACCGGAAGAAGGGTGCTGGGGCTTTAATCACTCCTGCCAAGGTAGGTAGTATCTTGATTTTTGTCTTGAAAATATATTGAGGAAGCTTAATGTTTTCTGTTAATCTTGGCCACTCTTCAAGAAACTTACTAATTTTCGAGACTGCGTTGCACCTAACGTTTTGTCCAGTCACTGTAAAAGCTGTCTTGTGTATTTTGCTTACTTTTACTTGGGCAAACATCTAATTCAGAATTCATCTCAACCTGATTATGGCACCTGAATTTGTCAGACATACAATCCTGCGGCTGATCTGGTACTTGGACAATCCACTGAAGAAACACCAAAGAAGCCTGAAGGTGCTTCAAAGAAGAGGAAACATCAAGAGGCGGAGCCTGCAGGTGCAGAAGAAACCATTCAAGAGGATGGTGACCAAGAGGGTCAGAAGAAAAAGAAGAAAAAGAAGTCCAAAGAGAGCGAGGATTCTCCTGTGGCCGATGCTGATGGCGGCAAGAAAAAGAAAAGGAAGTCCAAGGAGAGCGAGGAGCCACCTGTAGCCACCGCTGAAGGTGAGAAGAAGGAGAAGAAGAAAAAGAAGAAATCTGATTCACAAGATGCTGAGGATGTTGCCATGGAAACCGAAGCGTCTGGTAAGAAAGACAAAAAGAAAAAGAAGAAAAAGCATGGTGATGAATGAGGGATACACTGGAGAAAGACAATCTTGGGTAGCATTGGGTTGAAAACTCGCTGTTCTGTAAAATGGAACATGCCGGGTCTGTTCCATGCCTGTTAGCCATAGTATAGGCACCACTGTTGAGACTTGAGACTTGTTTACTAGTGGAACTGTATTGAAGCACCTAGTACTAAATTTTGGAATAGGGAAACATGTCGTGCTTGCTCGTTCTATGTGAACCGAAATTTTTGGTCCTTTTGGCCGGGAGGGTCTTGTTCGTGCAATATTGCAATGGCTGTTAAGGTCTTTCAGGTTCTTACTTCCCTACAGTGAAGTTCATGTTCTTTCTTCTGAATTTGAAGTGGTCTTTGGTATTTCCTGTATATCTGTTAAGACTGTAGATTGCTGGCCAAGGCAGTACCGTCTTGTATGCATGATGCGCTATAGGTGGCTCAACTTTTGAGTTCCTTAGAGCCTCCATCCCGATTTTGGCGCATGGAGGGGAAAAACATCGCTCTAGCAAAGGCTCCTCGCTCTAGCAGAGGCTCCATCCGATGCGCCAAAATTGGCGGATCGCCAAACACGGAGAGAGAAACGCCTCACGCCATCCCCAAACGCCCGCTCTCATCCGGTTCTCCCACCCCCATCTGGATCGAGCATGAAGCATGAAGGGTGAAGGAAGAGAGAGAGAGGACGTACCGGTGGCTACCTTCGCCGTTCGACCGCCGTCGGCCAACGGAGGGGAGCGGAGGGGAGGAAACCTGGATCTAGCCGCCCGTGCCGCGGCCCCCGCCGCTCGCCCGACATCGCTGCCCGCTCGCCGCCGCCTGCCTTTTCCGCGGTTCCTCCGCCCGCCTCCGGTCGTCCGCCGCCACGGAGTAGAGCGCAGAGAGGCGGTGGATCTGGCCGTGACGCCGCTCCTCTGCGGCTCCTCCCCGCCGTTCCTCCCCATGCGACCGCCGCGCTGCTCCCCGCTCGCCCGACACCGCCGCCCGCTCGCCGCCGCCTGCCTCCTCCGCGGCTCCTCCGCCGCCACCCCTTGCCCGCCTGCCAGCTTGTCGGTGGACGCGGTGCCCCGCCACTTGGTGCTCCGGCGCAAGCAGGTCGGAGGCCATGGTAGCGGCGGTGGGTGGTGGAGGTGAAGGGGATTCGGCAAGAGAGGAGAAGAGTTGAGAAATGAGTAGAAGAGAGAAGAAGAGAAGAGTTAATATAAAATAGATGGTAGTTGAAAGATAATAGTAAAATATAGGATAGATGATGTAATATGAATGATCTGTTGGAGTAAAAAGAAATATGGAGTGAGAATCTTTTTGTAGGAACATTCAAATAGGCATATGGAGGATAGAATATAGATGAGCTGCTAGGGATGCTCTTAGGACCATGAAATTTTATAAGAATTTTAAAGGACTGAAATCCTATAAAATAATATAGTTCTGTGAAGCTCGTTGGACTATAAGAATCTGTTTCAAAATTTCTCCTATTCATCCACTTTTTGAAGTATTTCAGACATTTGATCAAAGACTAGTACCAGCATGGTTTTCATTGGGCTACTGCTTCCTTCTCGAGAAGAACGAGTGGACAGGATAATTTGAAGACGGATGAGCATGACCCGAAAAATAACAGACTAAAAGAAAAATAAAAAAAAATGAATGCATACGGATATGTGTGTAGATGATCTAATACAAGATTTGTCCTAAAATATAACTACTTCTCTACCAATATTCTTTTCCCAACCAATCACAACTTTCCACCTACCTCCACTATTCAATCAATCTCAACCCTCCACCATTTACTTCTAACTACTTTCTTAATAACCGTATCCACCTCTTAAAATGCTTATATTTTGGGACGGATGGAGTAGTATCTATTGTATATATACTACTCTTACTAGTTAACTTAAATGCTTGATGTGGATATTATTGGAGCTAATAGCAAAGCTATGTTATTTGACTTGCTCTGATCTATTTTGTCTATTTTAATCGTCTGAATCAAAATTCCTATGATTCTCATATCCAGTAGCTAAACATGTCTTTTACCAAATTTTCCTATAGGCTTCGACCAATACGATACTTTATTTCTGTATTTCCTATTGCTGTATTTCGAAGGAGTCGAAGCTTGCAGGACAGCAACTTAAGCACATGTTATGTAACCAAACCAAACCCGGGAAATACAGTACACCACTAACTAAATCTTATCATTGATGTGCATTACATCAGTACACCACTAACTAAATCTTTATCATTAACGTGCATCAGTGAACTCGATTGTGTTTTGCCTTTTTTAGCTACAACAACTTTCTATTGTAGTGCAGAAGTCCCCCTCCGTACAACAATTTTAGGAAAAGCTACTGCCTTTGAGGCTTTAGAGTACAACAGTAGGTCCAACTTGTTAAGCATCCCATGCGTGAACTGTCACTATGAAAGTTATTACCTTTATCGTCCAAAATAAAGCAACCGAGCTTGAGATAAGATTTCTACTGCAACGAATCTAGACAACTTTTTGTTTAGATTTGTTACGTACTACGTACTGGGAGGACCTATCTAATTCGTTGTATTAAGTCCTATCTCAGCGGTTACTTTAATAGTAAGTAGATTCGCTACATGACTCTAATATCGACGAAGTTCCAATAGTAACTGATTTTTTACATATACACATGTTGTTGGTTTAAAGCAGACCAGTACACCGCATGATGAAAATCACAGCCTTTTTTTGTCTGACGCAAGACGCAACTACGCAACTGCATGATGAAAATCACAGCCTTTACTTGTGAACTGCTTTGCCTGACAGCCGTATATTGTGGCACTAGACTTAACAGCTTGGTCTTGCAAGGGAACAGATGTAACAAGTTTCTCAGCGACAAATACCTCGAAACATTTTCTTGCACAAGTCCAAGTTACTGACATGTGACAAATACCTCAGAAACATTTTCTTGCACAAGTCCTCGTAGTAGATGTTTAGATCTAAAGTTTGGATCCAAATTTCAGTCCTTTTCCATCACATCAACCTATCATACACACACAATTTTTCAATCACATCATCTCTAATTTCTACCAAAATCTAAACTTTGCGTTGAACTAAACACAGCCCTAATTCTATTGTAGGTAACATGTTCGTGGTCTTGCTTTTCTCGAACACCGGCAACAGGAGCGTGGCAGGTTAGATTTGTTTAGTGATACACATGAATGACAAACGCAATATCTCAAAAGGCAAAAAAAAAAAGGAATAAAATTTAGAGCAGAAAAAAGAAGTCTGCTATAGACAGAACATACTCCCTCCGTCAAAAAAAAACTCAACCCAGATTTATTGTACTAGGAGGGGTCCCCTCCTAGGTTGAGTTTTTTTGGGACGGAGGAAGTAGGTCGATTTATTTCAGAACAGAAAAAAAAGCAAATGGTTGATATGCACTTTTTTCAAGGCTGCAGATGTTGGGTTTAGTCACACATCGGTAATTGATGATAGAACAACACGACTTAAAAGGTGTGGGCAGTCCTTACCCATCAGACTAGTATTTTGGGTTGTGTAGGCACAAGACCTAAAGTTGTGGCTCCGGTTGGGCCTATGGTGTAGCAGACCCAATGTGACCTAGACGGCCCACGGTTCTACGCACCCTAACAGCAAAAGCTGAATGCATAGAGATACATCAAAATATATAGCTTCCTCCGGAACGTAAGAATTTAGAAACACATGGATAGACAAAGATAAGTCTTGTCATCTAACGGGAGTTAAGACACAATTGGATTTTTCAAGAGATTGGATCTTACGTTGAAAACCCTTTAAAATTCTTATGATTTGAGGAAATATAAAGAATTTCGTATGATTTTGGTATGGCTATTCGTTTGTTTCAAATGGGCATGTATGAATTTTATTATAGGATTTGAACCATACAAATTTCTTTTGTTCTAAAGAAGCCGCTGGTTTAGAGTAAGACTTCACCCTCCTACACGGACGCGTTCGTTCAGGGGACATTGAGTGAGAAAACACGTCGTTTTCCACGCGCACGTTTTCCAAACTATTAAACAGTGTATTTTTTGCAAAAAAAATTCTATAGACAAGTTTCTTTAAAAAAATCATATTAATCCATTTTTAAAATTTAAAATAGATAATACTTAATTAATCATGTGCTAATTGATCGTCTCGTTTTACGTATCTTCTCGATCCCCTGCTTTTCAAACTCAGCCGGATTGCTTGTATTTGCACAAAACTAAATGCCCTTAAATAGATTTCTATGTTGACTTGAAAGTGCACTTGGATGGGACGTAACCCACTAAATTTATTGGATAATTTGGCCTGTTAAAAAAAAGAGTAGTATGACCTCAGGAGATAATTAACACCTTTTATTTAGTATTCTAGATGAAACTGTAGGATCGAGATATCGACTAGAGGGGGGTGAATAGGCGATTTAAAAATTAAATAACACCTAATCAAATCTAACCTAAGTTGCTAGGCTTGTGAGGGTGAACTCTAACTAAGCAACTAAGTTATGTTTTGCAAACCTAGGGTGATAGTGGCTCAATTATATCTCTAGAAAAGTAAATTGCACAAATGTAAATGCGACAATCAAATGAGACAATGAGACAAGAGATTTTTCACCGAGGTTCGGAAACTCGCCGGTTTCCTACTCCCCGTTGAGGCGAGCCCAACTCCACCGCTCAACCACGAAGCCACCGCACGCCCCCTTCGTCAAGGGGTGGGCAAGGCGGGAGCCGGCCCACGGAGAGGACTACCCAAGCCTTGATCACTCGGGGTAGTTCTTCCTTCACTCCGAAGGTGGTGAACTCCAAACCACTCACAAACCGGCGCCGGGTCTCCTCCACAATCTTCTCGGAGAGGTCACCGGGCAACTCCTCTACAAGCCGTCTAGGAGGCGGCAAACTCCAAGAGTAACAAGCAATGACCCGGTGTGGAGATGATCAAGTGCCACACTAGCTCTAAAATGGAAGCAAATGCACTTGACTCTTGGCTAAACAACCCTCTAACACACTAGATGGATGAACACAAAGCTCAAGTGAGTGTGAGAGAGGTGCAAGGGGTGTATGCAATTGAATTGGGTGCCAAGAGAGCCCCCTTGCTGCTGCTGGGGGAGTATTTATACTCCCACCCACCAAAACTAGCCGTTGGTGGCGAAATCCCCCAACTTTGTGCTCTGCCGGTCTGACCGAAGGTATGTGGCCGGTCAGACTATGCTACTCTGCAATGGCTAGAAAACTAGCCGTTGAAGTGCTGTCAGAGGGCCCCATCGGCCTGACCGGTCAGACCGACATGGGATGGCCGGTCAGACCGGCCTCGGCTCGGTCAGACTGCCATCAGCTCGGTCTGACCGACTATGGCTCTGTCGGCTCTGTATCGGCCATCCCGAGCAGCATCATCTCGGCCTCCAGGGGGCCGGTCTGACCGGGAAAGTGCACTTGAGGAGGAGGGGGGGCTGCACTTGAGCTTGCACCTTGATCGAATGTTGGTTGGCGCACACGAGGAGCTCTAGGGGAGGAGAGTTGGAGACGAGGCTTGTACTCCTTATGTTCTTTTAAATTGTGACCAATTTGTCCCAACTTGCTTTGAATCAACCTCATTATGTAGGGAGCATAATAGATTCCTTGTCCAATAGTCCCCTTTGAGATGGCAATCTCCTTCATCATAAGGTTGATAACATCAAACCGACCACCATCCATAATGGCATCAATAACATGCCAAGCAACTCCGCGTATGTCATCATTGTTGCCGCATCTTGGGAGGATGGTGGCCCTTACTATGCGGTTGATCACACTTGGGAGAGCCCTCAAACCCGCCACCTTTCCATATGTGTGCCTTCCCCTTTCTTCATAAAACTGAGAAAAGTGATCAATGGGTAAGGGGTTGTGGGTGTGCTCATCATGAAGGTCATCCCCGTTGTTGAAGCGAATGTGCAAGAGCTCCTTGAATTCATGGTGGTTGATAGAGCATCGAAGGGTCCCCGACATCCACTTCATTGCATCACAATCGCCGGACACCCATACGGTGGCATAGAATTGCCGGATGAGATCTTCATCAAAAGGTTGCTTCATGGTGACAATTCTATCAATCCCAACGGTCCGGAACATCTCTTGCAAATTCTCAAACTCCGGTGTCTCACCAATGTGCCTCCAAGAAATCCACTTGTGTTCGGCGAAGGCTTTGTTGGCATACACTTGTGCATACACGGACTTTTGGAACCGTGTATGAAATCTTGGATCATTACAATCGTTAGGCCTCCGGAATTGATCATGATGACGGAGGATAGTGTATTGTTGAGCATTCCTCAAATTAAGCACAAATTGGATGGTGGAATTGAGAGGACTCCCATCATCACTTGCCTCATCATCTTCACCATTTCTACTCTCATTGTCATCACCATCATCATTTACTTCCATCTCCTCACCCTCAACATTTTCCATATTGTCATCATCACTTTGAACATACTCATCTCCGCTTGAATCCTCATTCTCACTAATGGGATCGGGCGTGGGCTCACGACGACCATGACGAGTGCGAGGAGGCATGGCTGAAAAACAAGGAGCAAAGGATGGATAAGCAACAATTTTAGAAGCTACATAGTGAAGTGGGAGAAGGGGGAGTGCTGTCTGTCAGGGGCGGTTAGACCGAGAGCCAAGGCCGGTCAGACCGCAAGCCCAAGGTCGGTCAGACTGACGGCCATAGGCCGGTCAGACCGACGGCTTGGCCGGTCAGACCGTCACTGACAGTAGCACAACCGAATCCTTCCACAATCCATACAAATGATTCTAAAAATTGCTAGGACAAAGTTGCACAAGATTGGAGCATGAACATCAAGGTGTAGGTCTATTTCATAGAGATTGAAGCAATGGGGGAAACTACCCTTAACCCTAGAGATTTAGATAGACCAATTCAAACTCTCCAATCATGGACATCTCAAATTCCCTAGACATCATATCACCAAATTCCTTGCAAAATACCTCATTAGTAGAACCGAATATGATGTCATCAACATAAATTTGACACACAAAGAAATCATCACCAATGATTTTTGTGAAAAGAGTGGTGTCAACTTTTCCAATTTTGAAATCCTTTGACAAAAGAAAATCTCTCAATCTTTCACACCAAGCCCTAGGAGCTTGTTTTAAACCATAAAGAGCTTTTGAGAGTTTGTAAACATGGTTAGGATTTTTAGGATCTTCAAAACCGGGAGGTTGTTCAACAAAGACAAGTTCGGCAATTTCACCATTTAGAAAAGCACTTTTCACATCCATTTGAAATAGTTTTATATCAAAGCATGATGCAAATGCAAGAAGGATGCGAATAGCCTCAAGTCTTGCCACGGGGGCAAAAGTTTCACCAAAGTCCAAACCTTCGACTTGGGTGAAACCTTGCGCCACCAACCTTGCCTTGTTTCTCACCACCAATCCGTTCTCATCTTGTTTATTCCTAAAGATCCACTTTGTCCCTATGACATTGTGGTCTCTAGGTCTTTCAACCAAAGTCCACACCTTGTTTTTTGCAAAGTTGTTGAGCTCTTCATGCATAGCATTCATCCAATCCGGATCACAAAGAGCTTCATCTACATGTTTTGGCTCAAGACAAGAAACAAACGAGTAATGTTCACAAATCGAAGCGACACGAGATCGAGTTTGAACACCCTTACTAATGTCACCCAACACTTGGTTAATTGGATGATCCTTGGAAAGAGCGGTGTGTATTCTTGGAGGCATAGTTGGATCTTGTGCCTTCTCCTCCTCCACTTCAACTTGAGCTTGACTTGGCGAAGCGGAAGTAGATGGCTCATCTTGAGTGGAGGTGGATGGCTTGTCTTTCACTTCAATAGACTTGACATCTCCAATAGACATGTTCTTCATAGCTCTCATCAAGCCTTCATCACCTACATCATCCAAATTCTCGTGCCCCTCTTGGGAGCCATTAGTCTCATCAAATTGAACATCGGCGGTTTCTTCCACAATACCTTTGTTCTTGTTGTAGACCCGGTATGCCTTGCTATTTGAGGCATAACCTAGAAGAAACCCTTCATCACACCGACTTTCAAATTTGGTTAGTCTAACACCCTTTCGGTAAATATAACACTTGCAACCAAAAACTCGAAAATAGGCAACATTTGGCTTCCTCCCAATAATTAGCTCATAGGAAGTCTTTTTCAAGAGACGATGCAAATAAAGCCTATTGGTTGCATGGCAAGCGGTGTTTATGGCTTCCGCCCAAAAGGAATCGGAAACACCATATTCATCTAGCATAGTCCTTGCCATCTCAATCAATGTACGATTTTTCCTTTCCACTACACCATTTTGTTGAGGTGAGTAGGTAGCGGAAAGTTCGTGTTTGATACCAAGATCATCACAATAGTCCTCGATATTGGTATTCTTAAATTCGGAACCATTGTCACTTCTAATTTTCACAAGAGTGCAACTAAATTCATTTTGGGCCCTTTTTGCAAACTTTTTGAAAAGCTCGGCAACAATAGACTTATCATGCAAAAAGAACACCCAAGTATAGCGAGAATAATCATCAACAATCACAAGACAATGACTATTACCACCAATGCTTTTATAGGTTGTTGGGCCAAACAAATCCATATGCAAGAGCTCCAATGGTCTAGATGTGGACATGATACTCTTAGTAGGATGAGAACATGCAACTTGCTTGCCGGCTTGACAAGCACTACAAAGCTTATCTTTCTCAAACTTCACATCTTTCAAGCTCACAACTAGATCACGTTTTGAAAGTTTGCTCAATTGATTCATGCCAACATGAGCTAGCCTCCTATGCCAAAGCCAACCCAATGAAGTTTTTCAACTAAACAAGTTTTCAAATTTGCTTCACTAGAATTGAAATCAACCAAATAAAGATGTCCATATCTAAAACCTTTGAATACACAAGACTTGTCAAGAAGGCTAGAAACAATAACTTCTTGTAGGAAGAAGGCACATGACAAGCCAAGATCACAAATTTGAGCAACCGAAAGCAAATTGAAATTTAGAGATTTAACAAGAGAGACATTATCAATTGACAAATCATTGGAGATAGCAATTTTACCTAACCCAATTACCTTTCCTTTGCTATTGTCTCCAAATGTCCACTTTCTCTTGTTCATTCCCTCCTACTTCAAATGTGGTGAACATAGCCCTATCACCGGTCATGTGTTGAGTGCATCCACTATCAAGCACCCAATGGCTCCCACCGGTGCGGTACTTCACCTACAAAAGAAGATCAAGCTCTTTTAGGTACCCAAACTTGTTTGGGTCCTTGGAGGTTAGAGACCAAAGCTTTGGGCACCCAAATGGCATTCTTTTTACCACCGAGTATAGGGGAACCCACATATCTAGCAACAATACTACCATCATAAGCCTTCCTAAGCATATAATGAGAATCGAACATGCATGTCTTAGGAGGCTTACCACCGGGGCAATCACTCACCAAATGCCCAACCTCACGACACTTGGAGCAATACTTATCATTGCTCTTGACAAAACGAGTGGCATGGTGAGAAGGTTTCTTACCCTTCTTTGGAATGAATCCAAGTCCCTCCTTGTTAAGGATGCACCATTGCTCACTCAAAATCTTGTCAAGAGTGTTCTTACTCTTGAAGCATCTCTCCAAACTCTTGTTGAGCTTAGCCACTTGCTCCTTAAGCTCATTGTTCTCAACAACAAGTGAGGCATCACAAATAGAAACACAAGAGCTAGAGCTAGAGCTAGGGCTAGGCATATCCATAAGATCATCACAAGAGGTAGAAATGCTAGATGATGCAACATGAGTAATATGGCAAGTAGCACTATCATCAAGCAAATCACAAGATATGCCAATATCAATGTGAGCTCCATGTTGAGTAGTGGAAAGGAGGTTGTCATGAGCTTCCTTAAGCTTCTCATGAGAAATGGTGAGTCTCTCATGAGAGGTCTTTAACTCCTCATACAAGACCTCCAAAGAAGCATGATCCTTCTTTAGGGCCTTGAACTTGACAATCTCCTTCTCACTATAAGCATGGAGCTCCTCAAACATACTCACAAGCTCATCATAGGAAACATCATCACAATCATTATCACTCTCACTATCACTAAGAGATGTTACCTTAGAGGAGCCCTTTGCCATGAGACAAAGTGGAGCGAAGAGTGATGGAGCCTCCTTGATGGCAACAACGGCCATCTTCTTCTTCTTGGAGCTTGCATCATCACCACCTTCTTCCTCGGACCCGGATGAGGCGGAGCTCTCCTCATTTGAGTCCCATTCCCCGATGAAAGCCTCAATCTTCTTCCCTTCCTTCTTAAGCTTCTTCATGAGCTTGTAGCCTCCACTCTTCTTCTTGGATGACTTGTCTCCATCATCATCCTTGGAAAGGCACTTGGAAGCAAAGTGTCCCTTCTCACCACACTCAAAACACCTCAAGTTGGAGAGAGTCTTGTTGGGTCTTCTATTTCTTCTCCTATTTGAGTTGGAGCCCCTTCCTCTCTCCTTTCTCCTTCCCAAGAGATCGTTGAACTTTCTAGCAAGAAGGACCATCTCTTCCTCCAAGTCCTCATTGACTTCATTCACCTTGCTCTTGCTCTTGTCTTCAACTTCGGCTTGGAGAGCAATGCACTTCTTAGAGGGTGAGGCTTCCTCCATCTCCTTCTTCTTCAACTTGTACATGTCATTGGTGTTGATCTTCCCCAAGAGGCTTGCGGGTGTCATTCTTGACATGTCGGAGTTGATGAGCATGGTGAAAAGGGTCTCATACTTCTCCGGTAGGGCTCTAAGCATCTTTTGGGCAACCTCAAGATCGGTGTAGTTTGCCCCAAGCCCCTTGAGATCATTCACAATGACATTGAGCCTCCCATACATGTCATTCGCACTCTCATGAGGCAACATGGAGAATGTCTCATATTGGATCTTGAGGAAATGAAGCTTGGCATCCTTGTACTCACTTGTACCCTCATGGATCTCCGCCAACTTGTTCCAAATCTCATATGCGGTCTCAAGGTTGCTCACTCTATCGAACTCCTCTTGGCTCAAAGAGTTGAACAAGGCATTCATGGCTTGGGCATTGAGTTGGAGGTTGCAGTGATCAATCTCTGTCAAGGGTGTGCCAGTGATAGCAAAGCCTACATCCACAATACTCCAAATATGGAAGCTCATAGCTTTGAGATGAGTAGACATTTTAATTTTCCAAGTGGAGTAGTTTGTGCCATTAAACATGGGAGCCTTCCCTACATGGTTCACCTCGTTCGGCATCTTCTCTCTAGGCGGTGAAGCCCAATCAAGAGAGACCAAGCTCTGATACCACTTGTAGGATCGAGATGTCGACTAGAGGGGGGGTGAATAAGCGATTTAAAAATTAAATAACACCTAATCAAATCTAACCTAAGTTGCTAGGCTTGTGAGGGTGAACTCTAACTAAGCAACTAAGTTATGTTTTGCAAACCTAGGGTGATAGTGGCTCAATTATATCTCTAGGAAAGTAAATTGCACAAATGTAAATGCGACAATCAAATGAGACAATGAGACAAGAGATTTTTTACCGAGGTTCGGAAACTCGCCGGTTTCCTACTCCCCGTTGAGGCGAGCCCAACTCCACCGCTCAACCACGAAGCCAACGCACGCCCCCTTCGTCAAGGGGTGGGCAAGGCGGGAGCCGGCCCACGGAGAGGACTACCCAAGCCTCGATCACTCGGGGTAGTTCTTCCTTCACTCCGAAGGTGGTGAACTCCAAACCACTCACAAATCGGCACCGGGCCTCCTCCACAATCTTCTCGGAGAGGTCACCGGGCAACTCCTCCACAAGCTGTCTAGGAGGCGGCAACCTCCAAGAGTAACAAGCAATGACCCGGTGTGGAGATGATCAAGTACCACACTAGCTCTACAATGGAAGTAAATGCACTTGACTCTTGGCTAAACAACCCTCTAACACACTAGATGGATGAACACAAAGCTCAAGTGAGTGTGAGAGAGGTGCAAGGGGTGTATGCAATTGAATTGGGTGCCAAGAGAGCCCCCTTGCTGCTGCTGGGGGAGTATTTATACTCCCACCCACCAAAACTAGCCGTTGGTGGCGAAATCCCCCAACTTTGTGCTCTGCCGGTCTGACCGAAGGTATGTGGCCGGTCAGACCGTGCTACTCTGCAACGGCTAGAAAACTAGCCGTTGAAGTGCTGTCAGAGGGCCCCATCGGCCTGACCGGTCAGACCGACATGGGGTGGCCGGTCAGACTGGCCTCGGCTCGGTTAGACTGCCATCAGCTCGGTCTGACCGACTACGGCTCTGTCGGCTCTGTATCGGCCATCCCGAGCAGCATCATCTCGGCCTCCAGGGGGCCGGTCTGACCAGGAAAGTGCCGCCGGTCAGACCGCCCGCGGGGCCGGTCAGACCGGCCAGGGCACGCCGGTCAGACCGCCACTATGTGGCCGGTCTGACCGCCACTGGTCAGGCCGAACCCAGTGAATTTGCAAGTGAATGTGTGTGTAATGAAAAAGAGAGCACAAATGAAAATGCAATGACCTAATGTGGCAATTAAAATCATCTCTTTGCTAGGTCATTACCCCTCTTAATAGTACGGCGAAACTAAAATTAAACTAGCAAATTTGATCGCCCTACACCTCGATCAATTCTAAATTAAAGCGCTAGTTTTACCGTCTTCTTTCCCTTTGTTTTGCACCGTCAATTTTAATCCATCGATAATCATCCATGCGCACATATGACGTGGACCTAACTTAAAAATGTATAGCTCAAAGACAACGGTTAGTCCACAATTAGTGCTTGTCATTAATTACCAAAATTAACACCGGGGGCCTAGATGCTTCAGATACCCCGCGCGTTGCTGCAGAATACTCATGTGCAATATGTGTAAACTTAAAAACTATATCAAAAGTACATTTGTGTAATAAGAAAAATACATGATTCATATAGTACAGAAATATTATGTGATAGTGGGTGCAAAAGATTGGTGATGCTGTGGTATAATCTAATGCATATATAGATTAGATTATTAAAGGAAATAGTTTTTTTAAGTGAATTATATTATAAATCATGTCTAATTGGAATAAGCAGATTAAACTGTAATTATTTTTTTTAGCTCTAGGGCTAGTGCCTTAAAACTAATTAAGCTGCCATCTAAAGTACTAACTTCGGTCTGGGGAGTTGGAGCAATGCAGCAAGTCTACGGATGAAACACCGTGTTAAGATGACACAAAAAGTAGGTGCCTGCAACATGTAGAACATATGCAATAACAACAAAACAAAGTGCAATTCCATGAAATAATTTCATGTTTTGAAAGGGTCAGCTTTACCTCATGCTTGAGTACCACATATATATTTTACTGACTAAACAGATATATAACTGAAATTATTCCTTATACAACATTGTGCCTTAATACAATTTTAATGAACTAAAGAGAAAATGTGATATCTGACGGATGACTCCGGAAAGCAAGGAGAAAGCAATATGTAGCATAAACAGAAATTAATGACCAAAATATCAATAAACTTACCATATGGGGGGTTGGAAAAAATCTGAGATCTAGAAGTTGGCGAGAAAAAGTTTTGAGCACCGGGATAATCAAATTATTATATGCGTTACTGCCGATGGCGATCAAGGGCATTTCTGTTTTGTGGTTGATCACATTAGCTGATGTGATTTACATTTTTGGACTACATTGAAACCTCAGACAGAACAAAATCCGAAGAATAAAGTTACATCAATCACAAAACTGTAGCTTACAATTCTGAACTTAAAGTAGAAACATCATATAGCAAGGAAGGATAGCATGCACAGATCCAGGAACCAATATATGTACCTAAATTAAGTTCATTGTTAAAATAATCACACATAACCTTGCACTTGCAATCTATGATAGTATACACATGAAAATCCTGACGGTGTTTTTACAGAAGAAATGCTTAGTAATATCTTGAAAAGAAGATATCGTAGGATGATCATATAATAATATCTTGAAAGCCGGTGACCATGAACGAATATGAGGTACCGATATATTGGGATATTTTCTTGATAGAGGAATCATATGGAAAAACCCAATCAGTCGTTGTTTTGGATGGGAATGTTATGGGTACTGACCTCAGTAATAGCCCATAGCTGCTGCTACAATGATAGTAGGCAATAGGTGTAGGAACGAACTGCAATAGGAGTTCAGAAACACAACAAATTATAGGTACAGCAAAGTTTGAAAAATGGTTTACATACCATGAACAGGCTAGTAGAAACCTTATAAATACCATGAATTGACTCCTTTAAGTATACATACCAAATAAATTTCAATCTTGCTAGTAGAAACATAAAGAAGGGACAAAACCAAATCCATCTGTCTGTTTTTCTATTCTTTGATAACTTCAGTGGCAAGAGGAACAAATCAATCTAGCGTCCATGGAAAAAGAAATAAAGGCCATAAATTGAATGAACATATATGTGATTCAAGAAGAGGAGGAAGCAGACCTTTGGGAGAAGATTGTATACTCGTGTGATTTCTTAAAGGTGAGGGGCTGCTCCAGGTTTCATGGGAGGGAGAGGCCGTTTCCAGTGAGGGAGATGAAGTAGGAAACCAATCGAAGTAATGCGAGAAGACTGTTATGCTGTGGAAGACGGTTTCTGATGAAATTTTACTCCATGTGCGGCGACGATTAGTTTCTGTCTCTCCAAATACCAAGGAGGCGAGCAGTTTCGAGGAGACGGGGAGGCGCGCGGGAGGTGGGGAGCCGACGCGTCGGCCGTTATTCGGGTGGCGCGGGTGGATGGAATCGCTCGGCAGTGTAGTGGGAACGGGCGAATTGGGCCTAGGCAGTGGATTGGGCTTGCCCATGTATATTGGGCTACTGTTAATGGAAGGGAAGCTAAGTAGGGACTGCAATCTAAACCGTTGCTATTTCATCTAATGGCTATGGTAATTTGAGGTGACGTGGCTTAACCACATATTAGCTTTGGGTCTTAAGAAAGAAGGGACAAGTCAGGTTTGCCTCCTCAAGCCCTCAAGGGCGAGCTATGCGTGAGTCCATGCCACCTTCACCTGGTTTGATGCTGCCATCAATTCACATCACCAAGCTACTAGTAGTAGGAGGTATAGGAGCTCCTAATCACCATTGTCTCATGAATAAAGGAGGCCTAAGGCTGTGTTTAGATTAAGGGTGAAATTTTTTATCGTGTCATATCAGATATATAGATACTTATTTGAAGTATTAAATGTAGTCTAATAACATAACAAATTACAGATTCCGACTGTAAACTGCGAGATGAATTTATTAAGCCTAATTAATTCGTCATTAGCAAATGTTTACTGTAGCACCATATTATCAAATCATGTAGTAATTAGGCTTAAAAGATTTGTCTCGTAATTTACACGCGATCTGTTTAATTAGTTTTTTTTTTCTATATTTAATACTTCATGTATGTGTCCAAACATTAGAATGTGACAGGGTGAAAAAAATTACCAAGGATCTAAATAGACCCTAAACAAACAGCAGGAGGAAAGAAACAACATCAATAATTATCCTCATTTTCTAAAATCAATCCCACACTAACTTTTCTTAATATTTTTTAAACATATTTAACATTTCCCAAAAGATATAGCTTTTTTACCCAATTAAAAGTTCAAAAATGAAAAATTATGCACATCCTTACGGTTAAAGGAAGCAATATTTTACATAAACGGTGTCCAGAAACTATTGTTTTACTTCTACTCCTCTAGTTAAAAAGAGAGAAGACTTTTGCTACCTCATTAAAAATGCTTATACTCCTATTTTGGGCATCACAATGCGTCGATGTGTCATTCTGCCTGAGCATGTCGTAGAAAATATTCCACACCACGTTCGCCTCAATCATTTCCATGCCAAGAACATGAGCTAAAATGGGACACCCATTCTCCAAGCGAAATGAGGGCGTGCGCTGTGAGGAGAGAGGTGTGCGGCGACATTGTGGAGGATGTATCCTCTTTGTGTCTTTCCCAGGTACTTAACGCTACACATTACCGTGAAACTTGTGTCCTTTCAGATTCCTAGATCGATCTAGCTGGTAAGTGAGGTCAGCAAATATGTGTCCTGTACTGCTAGTTGTTTTTTACGAATAGATGAAGTAATACGATTTTAGCCCCTTAGAAAATAAAATTGTTCACCTCAAAACCCGAATTTCTTATTTATAATAAATAATAATCCTTGAATTAAATAAATAGTAATTTAATTTTCATTTTAAAAAATAGGTTGGATACTGGGACGAACAACGTCTAGTCTTGGATGCTATTACATATTTCGTCCCGCTGTGGACGTTGTTGTCGACGGCGTCCACCATATGGCGGGGGTCAGACTTGTTGCATCACAAACCAATTCAGAACCGAACATACTTATGATCACAAGCAAGTCATGTAGTGGCTGCTTGCCCTAACCATTCACATGTCTTCCACGTCCGACATATATGGATAGTGCGTTAATTAGCGCTCCAGTCGTGGCAGCCTCCACGCCCTCCATGGCTCCGTCCGCGTCATCGCTGTCATTGTCAAAGGCTTGCCACTGTACTTCTTTTTTTTTTTGCATGTAGATAGGTTTCATTTTTCACATCCACCTGTATCATTGGCGGATGCCGACTAGATTGACCGATGCTCATGAGCACATCATGGGCTAGCTTATATTGCAAGTGTCTTCTGCCATGCATGAATGAAGGCATGAAGGATAAAGCTAGATCATATTATTCACTATGTATGTACAAATTTACGATGGTAGCATGACGTTACGGTAGGCGGATCTGTGAAAGGACACGCGCGACACCCAATCAATTATAGCCCCACATCGACATATCCCAATAGGAACGTGTTTCATTACTTTTTCGTGTTCTCTTCTTTCATCGTAGATCGTAGATGGGGCGACCGGACAGATAGACTGAACTAGTCAGAGGCCGCATCATCCTGGACACCCTTTGCCATTCATGAGATAGTCTACACCTGGACATCGTTCGTTCTAGTGTCCATCCTGTTTGTGAAAATCCATATTAATACTTACTCCCTCCGTCCTACAAAGAACATATTTTTGGTTTCCGTCCAACATCCTAAAAACATATTTTTGAGTGTCTGTCCAACGTTTGACCGTCCGTTTTATTTTAAAAAATTATAAAAAAAACTTAAAAAATAGTTACGTATAAAGTTACTAATCATAATTTTTTAAATAAGACGAAAATCCAAATGTTGTATCAAAAAACTAAAAATACACTCCTCATGAGACGGATGGATCACTATTTATTTAATTTAAGGATAATAATAAATTATTACGAATGAAAAAAATAGGCCTGGAAACACATATCCACATCCACAAAATCCTCCAAGCACGGCACGGACAGCTGAGCTGACACTGTACTTGCACAGAGTCACGTAGAGCGAGCGAGCGAGCGAGCGAGAGAGTCAAAGCCTCCACGGGCAGCCCAGCCAACCAAGCCAGCCAGGCATCCAGCTCGGTCCCCCACACCTCACTCCGCTTTACTCCACTCCCCACTCCCCACTCGCCTCCACCCCATGCGCCGCCGCCGCCGCTGGTGACCCCCCGACTCCCCTCCCCTCCCATGGGCTGCGTCCACGGCCGCCCCTCCGCCCCCTCCCCCGACCACCCCCAGCAGCCCGACCCCCCGCCCCCGCCCGCCGCCCCGGAGAAGCCGCCCGCCGTCGCCGCCGAGAAGGCGGCGGCCGAGGAGGAGGAGGAGGAGGAGAAGAAGCCGCCGAAGCCGGCCAGGAGGGAGAGGCGCGCACGGTCGTCGCGGTCCGCCGCGGAGGCGGCCCGCCTCGGGCTCGGGGGGAGCTTCGCCAACAGGGCGCGCGGGGAGCAGGTGGCGGCCGGCTGGCCCGCCTGGCTCTCCGCCGTCGTCGGCGAGGCCATCGACGGCTGGACCCCTCGCCGCGCCGACTCCTTCGAGAAGATCGACAAGGTACGAGCTCCCCCCGCCCTCGCGCTCGCCATTGTCGCGAGCTGAGCTCATCAACAGCGCGCGGTGTTGTCGGTGGCGCAGATCGGGCAGGGGACGTACAGCAACGTGTACAAGGCGCGGGACACGGCGACGGGCAAGATCGTGGCGCTCAAGAAGGTGCGGTTCGACAACCTGGAGCCCGAGAGCGTCCGCTTCATGGCCCGCGAGATCCTCATCCTCCGCCGCCTCCACCACCCCAACGTCGTCAAGCTCGAGGGCCTCGTCACCTCCCGCATGTCCTGCAGCCTCTACCTCGTCTTCGAGTACATGGAGCACGACCTCGCCGGCCTCGCCGCCAGCCCCGACATCAGCTTCACCGAGCCACAGGTCTCCCCCCGCCCCCCCGCCAAGATCTTTGTGCATGCAAGCCTCATGTTCCGGCACCATAACGCGCAATGTCGTGGAATTAATTGAGGTTTTCCATGGCATGCTGACATGCAGGTTAAGTGCTACATGCACCAGCTGCTGTCCGGGCTGGAGCATTGCCACAACAATGGAGTGCTGCACCGCGACATCAAGGGGTCGAACCTGCTGTTGGATAACAATGGCATGCTGAAGATCGCAGATTTCGGCCTGGCGTCGCTGTTCGATCCCAACAAGAATCAGCCGATGACGAGCAGGGTGGTGACGCTGTGGTACCGCCCACCGGAGTTGCTTTTGGGCTCCACGGATTATGGGGTGGGCGTCGACCTGTGGAGCGCGGGGTGTATTCTAGCCGAGTTGTTGGCTGGGAGGCCTATTATGCCAGGCCGTACTGAGGTTAGCAACAGCATGCTGAATTGTCTGATTATCAGTTTGTAATGCCTTGAAACAGTATTCAATTTGGTCGGAGGCCTTGGAGTGCTAAACTAGTTTCAATTTAGGTAAACATAGTGGTTGATAAAACCAGTAGCTTTTCATGTGGAAACTGGAAACGTTGCTCTACCAAAAGTTCTAACTTTATCTGTAGTACCACATGTTCAACGTATTACACTTTTAGGCCCCCTTCGGTTTGTAGGAAAAACATAGGAAATATGGAGGATTTCGATCCTATTGGAAAAAATCCTAGGAAGGCATTTGAAACAAAGGATTAAATCCTATCTTTTCCTTTGAAATTCCTATGGAATGTACAATCCTATGGAGATTTCGGAGGAAAGTTAGCAAGAGCTCCAACCTCTTGGAAAATTTCTTTTGATTCTATCTCACTCATCTGATTCCCGTGTTTTGCAATCTTGTGACTTTCTTATTCCTTCGTTTTTTCAATCCCGTGTTCCAAAGGAACCCTTATTTTGTACTATATTTTTTTATTCGTACTTGAGATTATGCTAGATCCAATATGACCTGTTGCACTGTTCATGCACGTAATGTTGTTCATTCCAGCCAATCCAATGAATGCCAATTGTATTTATGTTCCATGTTTATTTTATTTAATAATCATCTGTCCCTTTTAGGTGGAACAGCTGCATAAAATTTTTAAGCTGTGCGGCTCCCCCACAGAAGAATATTGGAAAAAGTCCAAGCTACCTCATGCAACAATATTTAAGCCTCAACAACCATACAAAAGGCGAATATCAGAGACTTACAAAGATTTTCCACAGTCAGCACTGCGATTGATTGAAACACTGCTCGCAATTGATCCAGCTGATCGTTTAACAGCGACTTCTGCATTAAGAAGTGATGTAAGTTGGCTTTGGTGTCTTACGACACAGTTTGAAGTTCTGAAATCTGCGATTCTGTGTTTGCCTCAAAGTCATTGCCCTCTATGAGCACAATATTTTTAGAAAATCTTGGGTGTAGGCGATTTACGTTTTCATTGCAATAACTTAGTTTGCAATTGGGGTTTCAGAACATGGTGCTTTGGCTAGATTTTGTTCTGGGTAGCTACTAGTGTAGATTTAGCCAATAGCCAATAATTTACTTGCAAGCATTATGACCACTATATTTTTTCTGCATCCTATCCCATATTCCAAGAAGTATGACATGACTAATTCTTTTGTGCAATATGACACTATGATGCTTGTGATCTCATTTGGACCATTGTATCTTATTTAGAGGTGGCTGCAATTTAGGCCTTCTATTTGCTTAATAAAGTATGATTTATTGATTTATAAAGAGCATGGAAGCATCTTCCTACCAGATATTATCAATCTAGGCTATAGTAGCACTCTATAACTGCAAGTCTGATTTTCGAATTTCAATAGCATACATTTGGTTTGAATGACATATCTCACTGGATAATGTGTGAAGTAGATCTGTTTATTGTCATCTTTGTTGAAATTATGTAGCATTGCTTTACACTTTTACTAAAGAATTGCTTATTACAATCTATGCAGTTCTTTACAACTGAACCTTATGCATGTGAACCATCGAGTCTCCCAGCATATCCTCCAAGCAAAGAAATGGATGCAAAACGAAGAGATGAAGAAGCCAGACGGTTTGTCACCTTGATACTCATTAGTTTTACTATTTGTTTGTTATTCGCTTTGGTCCTTGGCTGTCTCTCTAGTACTGGACACTCTGTGGTTGTAGCACTTTCTTTTTAAATTGGCATTTGAGAAATAGCATCTTTAACTTAAAACATATAACTGTTGCTTATCAAATGGCACATTATTTTTCTGGGGACCTAGGTTGGATACTTGAGTGCTTGCTCGGGTTTAATACCTACGACAAGAAAAAACATGTATTTATTCTAATATTTGGGTATGCATATGGAATAGTTCAATAAACTAAAAACAATTTCACTATTTTCGAAAGAAACATTTGTACAAAGTGCTGTCTTCAGATAACAGGGTCACTCTCTCTTTCTTTTGTTTTTTTTATAAAAAGAATGGAAGCCACTCTCTTTTGTCGGATTACAAGAAAATGACTAATAAGTGCTAAAACAGTAAAGTTCACCAAAAGTTTGTTGATATTTGGTATTAATATGGATGTTTTTTTTCCCGTAAGCAATATTATTAGCATATAAATATATCCTAAAGAGATGGCACACAATGTTCATGCAGCAAAGTTATATATAATCAAATTATGAAAGCATTGCCCAAATGTAATTTTAGTGCAATGCAAGTGCTGATTTAGGTGAAACTTTAAGCAGACATACTGCTGTGGTACTAATGTCCCTGGATTTCACAGAATTTGTCTGACACATGCCTCATCGTTGGGCTGATAGTCAGTCTCTCACCATCTGGGCTCAGCTATTTAGAATTTTTGCTCACTAAGTGATCCAAATGTCCACATATCCTAGTATATTTGATGTTTGATTCATGTTTTCTGTCCATGCTCTCATGTGAGTTGAGCGTGTATAGAAATATTTGATTGCTACCTGACCTATTCATGGCATGATCAACAGTTTGAGAGCTGCTGGCGGTAGGACTAATGATGGAGCTAAGAAGACAAAAACGCGCGATCGACCTAGGGCAGTACCGGCTCCAGAGGCAAATGCTGAACTTCAAATAAATATCGATGTATGTGAACATACTTGCTCCCTGACTAATTCCAGTAGTGTTTTAGTTTTTGTTTCTTTGAGCTGTTTTACTTAAAGACTAGGCTAGCGATCTAAATTTAAGGTGGAGGTGGTGAAACCACTTGCTTAGTCTCATCTCCGTCGCAGTAACACTTTATCACCACTTTATTTTCTTGTCTTACCTATACTAGTCTCATTTGATTTACTATGGCCCAAAATGGAGCCCGGCACTCTCTTAATGTAAATTTTGCAATGTCTCTAATTTGTCCCATTTATTTATATCTTACAGAAAAGGAGATTAATAACACATGCAAATGCAAAAAGCAAGAGTGAAAAGTTTCCTCCTCCGCATCAGGATGGTGCGGTCTCTTTGGTTTCTACAAATCACATGGACCCGTTATACGAACCCCAAGATCCCTCTTCGTTTAGCACTGTATTTACACAAGAGAAAAGCTCTGTTCCTACTTGGTCCGGTCCTTTGGCTGATCTCTCTGCAGTTGGGAAACAGAAATGGAAACACAAGTTTGGCCGCTCATCAAAACAACCATCCACTGCCCGTGCTCGGTAAGGAAAAGGAACTGAAGAGTAATATTTATAGACAGAGTCTTCAGTTATGGAGAAAATACTCCTCAGCAGCTACCATGCGCTGTTTCGCAAACGAGGCATGCGATGATAACTTGATTTCTTCTTGACTTATTGTCATTGGATTATTTTTCGAACATCGGTTGTATAGGCTGTGGAGGGAGCTCAGGTAGTTTACCTGTGTACATTAGGTTCTGTTTTTCAATTCTTATAGCCCTGGTGCATTTGGTGTTAGATTCATTTGAGTGGAAGCTTAGATCTCTAGCATTTCAGGACATCCCCTTCCATTGTAACACCTTTCTTCAATTGCAACCTGTGTAATCATTCCTCATCGATCCAAAGCAAATCTTGTGTTTTGATTGGTCTGTTGCATGGTGACCTGAATTTTCCAGTTGTACTGCAGCAAAGATGGTACACCTTTAATGCTTATAATCAATATTATTTCTTTCTTTTAGAATGAATCATTGCTCATATTTCTCGGGGAAAGTTTATTGTTAATTTGAACTTGAATTCACGTCAACCTATACACAACATTTTTGATATGATAGTTTGAACTATTTCATTTTTATGAGAGAGAGGTGAACTGTCAATTACCTGATAGCATCGTAGTAGCATGCAGAAGCTTTTCAAAAATGAAACAAAAACGAAAATGCGGACTCCCAGTCTACTTTCAATAAGAATTTTAAGAGTCTAGCAAGGTTAGTTATTTGTTGCTGATCTTCATCTCTTTAAGAGCGCATATGCTATACACCACATTCACAATATCATAGTGAGCAGGCGTGTCGGCGTTTGCGTTTTACAAAAAGCAAAAAACAAAAAAAAAAAACTCCCTCCTTCCCTAAATATTTGACGCCGTTGACTTTTTTAAACATGTTTGACCGTTCGTCTTATTCAAAAACTTCTGTGAAATGTGTAAAACTATATGTATACATAAAAATATTTTTAACAATAAATCAAATGATAGGAAAATAATTAATAATTCCTTAAATTTTTTGAATAAAATAAACGGTCAAACATTTTTAAAAAAGTCAACGACATCAAATATTTTGGGATGAAGGGAGTAGTAAATTACACACCACCGTACACTAACTTGCGTTGTGTGGTGGGTATAGATTGGTATAACAACTTGCGAATCGTTTAATCCGATACAATAACTTGCTGAATTCATGCGAATCAAGATTCAGGACAAATCGGGTGTCACAATCTAAATGAACTGATATATCGCTGACTTGGTTTCCATGCAGCACAATTTAGTTTCAGCTTGCTTCCATTTGTTTTCATCTGTTCTGGTAGCTTTTGCAAATAATCTCAAACTTATTTTGGTGATGTTTAATTTCTAGTTTTGCATTACATAATAATTATCTTATAGCAACCTTATACTGGATGGGACACATCCTAATATAATGAATCTTGCACAGGAGTATGTCCATATTTGTTGTACTAGAATATGTCTCATCCAGTATAAGGTTGCTATATTTTATAACGGATGGAGTAGTTTTTATGCCACAACCACCACAAGAGTAGACGCATTCCAGAAAAGCAATATGCAATCGAACTGTGTCACGTGGAAACTGACGTAAAGTGAATTTTCACTGTGAGATTTGACCCCAATTCGCACTGACGAAGCAAGTTGTTTTACCGGGCCAAACGATTTGCATGTTATTGTACCAATTTAGGGCCTGCTTTGATTCCAACTTTTTTCTACAAACTTTCAATTTTTTCGTCACATCGAATTTTTCTACACACATAAACTTTTAACTTTTCCATCACATCGTTTCAATTTCTTTAAACTTTTAATTTTAACGTGGAACTAAACACAGCCTTCCAACCATCACACAAGTTCGTATACCATGGACACAATTTATAATTAAAAAAAAATGCAGAAGAGAAGATGGGCCGATCTGACCTGAATCGGGCACAAATTCGCAAGAGCCGGTAGGCCCAGGCCCATCTACAACAAGAACAAAGCCCTCTTTTCCCTACCCCCGAAAAAGGAAAAACCCGCTCCACTCCCCACTCCGCTCCGCCGCACCACGCCCTACGACACCAACCGAACCCTCCTCCTAGCCCCCCGGCGGCGATGGCCGGCGTCGGCGGCAGCAGCAGCGGCGGCGGCGACGTGGAGATGGGCGGGTGGTCGGAGCTCCTCCACTCCTCCACTAAGCTCCTCGAGCAGGCCGCCCCCACCCCGCACTTCCCTCCCCTCCAGGTGCGCCGCCGCTTTCCTCTCCCGTTCCTCCCCCCCGCATCTGCCTCCTCCTCCTCCGCCGCCGCCATAGCTTCTTCCGCCTGACGTGTTCCCCCGTGTGCTTGTCCCCGCGCGCAGAGGAACCTGGACCAGCTGGAGGTGCTCTCCACCAAGCTCAAGGCCAAGACGGTGCGCGCCGAGGCGCCCGTGCAGTCGCTCTCCGCCACCAGGTCGGTGTCTTCTCCCCGGAGCCCCCCTTCGATTTGCCTCGCGCGAGGCTCGCAGCGCGGTTCTCCGCGTCGGGTTCGTCGGGGGTAGGCGGTTGTTGGGGGTTTACGGGGGACTTAGGGTTTTGGGCTTTGCTTTCTGCAGGTTGTTGGCGCGCGAGGGGATCAATGCGGAGCAGCTCGCCAGGGACCTCAAATCCTTCGAACTTAAGGTGATGGCCGGCGAGGGATATCCCATTTCATATTATACTAATCTCATTTGCTGATTATCAGATCGAGCAGTTTGTCCGGTTTGAGATTAGACATTTTACTGTACTTCTGGTTAAAACCTAGGGTTATCACAAAGTAGGGTTAAAACGTAATAAAATTATAACAAGTCATAAGCATTGCCATGTTTTATTCCTTGCACCAAATTGTTGAAAAACATCCTTTACAATTTCAAATGAAGAAGTGAAGATGATAGTTTGGTGTTTGTTACCAATACATCATGTCTTCTTAAATTGGAAGAGCAGTTTAAGTTACTAGTAAATAGTTTAGTTCAGTAGTTTTGACGAAATGTTTAGTTAGTATCTGTGAGCTAGCTTTGGTGAAATAGTTACCCATGAATTATGTTGAAACAAGAAACGACTCTAGAGTTCGAGGTGCAGCAAGATCTCGTTGGTCCTATACTTTCAATTATACTGCTCCAGATTAGCGTTCAATTTTCTACTTAAATTGTAGAAGAAACTTAACATATAGTTATCTACTTGAGTAAGAAATTGATAGCTCATATTTCTATGCTTTATCTATGCAATGTTCTCTTTGTGTATTTAAATGCAGCTAATATAACGATAGCATGTATTCATTATAATAATAGTGTAAGAATCAGTCCTTTCCTATTGGGTAAATGCTACTATTTTTTGCTTGGATCAGCGGGCTCTTGATATAAAAAACCTGACCGGAAATCATTACTCAATAACAGCGCACGATTTTTCGCACTTCACCTTATATATCCACCATAACTTTACTGTTCACTATGTATGCCCCATGTCCCATTCTCTAAAATTCACTCCTAATTCATCAGTATACCTTAATACATTTACAACTCTGTTGCTGTATGTGAATCTGCAGCTTCTTATTGTATATTTTCTGTTTTCTACTCTATCTTGCTAGATTACTTGAATATACATCATAGTGATTAAAATTGAGGTTTTGTAGACCACATTTGAGGATGTTTTTCCATCTGAAGCAACTACTGTCGAGGAGTACCTGCAGCAGGTGCACACTTCATACCGTCATACATCTTTTACATGCATTTTCTCCTAATTTCATGGAATATATCCTGAAACATGTCATGTGTTTTCAGCTTCATGAAATGGCAATCGTCTCATCCATTCAAGAAGCACAAAAGGACAACTTAAGGAGTTTTAACAATTATATGATGCAAGTTCTCGAGGTTGTTTACCCTTTCCTGCTGCTAACTTCATTATATATATATATATATATATATATATATATATATATATATATATATATATATATATATATATAATTTACCTATATAGGATACCCATATGGGACTCCATGGTGCCTGGGCTCCAAGTTATAAAACACACAAATTCTCTCAAATTTTTAAAAATTTTCAAATTGTGAGTATATACCTAGGTATATGAATTTGATTCATACATATACCTAACAACAAAACAACTCAAACTCAACTTTATTTCACAATTCATTATTACATACCTAACGAATTATATGTTTGAATGTTATATACCTAGAACCAAAATCTAACAAAAAAAAGTTCAAACTTGTTTGAACTTGTTAGTAAAGAAGTTAATGTTCATATCTAAACATTTTAAAAAATTTCATACTCATTCAAATTGGGTATATACTCAATTTGAATCTTGGAGCCCATACTCCATGTAGCACCAGTTAATTTACCTATATATGTGTGTGTGTATATATATATATATATATATATATATATATGATCTGGTTTAGTTGTTGCAAGCCTGTGGGAAGTGCTTTTCAGATTGCACTTTCTTATATCATCTTGGTATATGTTAAAAGTTTCTCGTCAAATTTCTGTATCATCTGGGGGTTTGTATATGTTATTACCTATATGTATTATTGCATTGCACATTAGAAAACAAAATCAGTTGTCATAGGGTTGTGAACTTGTGATTTGATTTAATTGAACAGTACAGTACTACCATTTCAGGTAACTAAGATGTCTACATTTTTCAGTGTTATATTGGTCTTGTACTCCTATGTCGCTCAGTGGTGAATGTTTCAAATTATTTTACGGTTTGGTTCTCAACTTATATAACATCTATGTTGTAGGATGATTGGCAGAAGGAGAAGCGAGACTTCTTGCAGAGTCTAAGCCGACTCTCTACATTACCGAAAAGAAACACTAATCTCATGGCCAGTGGGATTTCTCGTCCTGCTCTGATGCCATCTTCAGCTTCCAGTCCCCAATCTTCGTCCGGTCTGCCATCTAAGGAAGTCATGCCCATACCTAACAAAACTATAATTGAAAACAAATCTTCAGTTTATGCTGCAGTTGTGAGAGATCTTAATGATGCTAGAGGGCGCAGCCTACCTTTTGGTGTAAGTGTTAAACTCATATGCTATGATTCAACATGTTACTTAGTCCCTCTATGGACATTTATTCATTTATAGATTGAATTTGTGGTTTTTGCTATCCATAGTTCTATTCTCCAAATAATTTAATTTGAGAAATAGATCAAGTGCCTTTTTTTTTTATGTAGCCTCGACATGTTATCATCAGAGCATAAGCAAATTCTATTGATGTACTTGTAGTTCTGCTAATGCTTATTAAAGTTATCTTTTGGTTAGCCTGCTACAGCATTCAGGGCTGCTTATGAGTCTTTATCTGTTGGTGCTGTTGGGACAAAATCAGTGACCATGCATAAAGTGTGGCATTTAATTCAGGTAATAAAATTGATTTTTGTGTAGCACTCATGCTGACATCTGTTGGCCCTTTTCCATCCAATATATATGATATATCCTTATCTATTATTCCCTCATAGCTATACTTTGCTTCTTGTTTGTCTTATTCAGGCATTAGTTGGGGAAGGGTCAACTCATCGAAACATTTCAAGAAAAATGTCACTAGTGATTGGTGCTAGACGACACCTTGAGTGGGGTCATGAAAAGTACATACTTGAGACCATCAATAGCCATCCGGCTCTAGTGAGTATTTTCACATACTTTTTAGTTCTGACATTTCTTTCAAAATTCCTTATGAAAATAGAATATAACATGTAAGATTCTGACAATAATTTTGGTGTTGATCCAACTGAACTCTTGAGAGTTACTACACCTGTTTTCTTATGTTGCCTATGGGTATTCCACTCTTTTGTGTCATGCCACCTTAGTTCATATTTTTGAGCATTAATTTTCTTTCTTGAATGTCCTGAAGGTGAATTGTGATGTGATATGTACTTTCTACCAATTGTGCATATTTATGGAAGATAATATTTAATGTTAGTGAGCAACTCAGAATAGTTCATTATTTTTTGATTTTTTAACACATGGTTGTGATCTTCCATTAGTCTTTTAGCAAATGATGTTCCCTACTCTCACTTTACTATGTGGCTTATGTTTTAGGAAACCTACTCATGCAAGAGCTTTTCTGTTGTATCAATAGATCTTAATTAAGCTGTGATTGTGCTTTATGGTTGTAGGCTGCTCTTGGTGGATCTGTTGGCAATCTTCAGAAGATTCGCGCATTTCTTCGGGTATGTTTTAAATTTGATGCTTCTCTCCCTTTTCATTGTTTCTGTACATCATTTTATTTTCAAGTGAAATGATGCTGTACAATTTGGGTTCTACATGAGCTTCATGCATCTTTGTCCTTATGACTGGCAGGTCCGTTTGCGGGATCATGGTGTGCTAGACTTTGATGCAACTGATCTGCGTAGACAGCCACCAGTGGACACAACATGGCAGCAGGTTCCCTTTTTAGTTTTGGGTATTTAACACAAAATTGCAATTGGTGCCATTTCAATCTGTCTAGTAATGGCATATTAAAATCATGAAAAAACAATTGGTTACATTCAAATAAAACCGTGCCACCAAAATACAGTAAGTGCAGCAACTGAAGAATACTGGAACTTTTATGAGAACATTGTGTTGAATATAGTGCAACACTGGGGCCATGAGTGTTTTTATTATTCATTATTTTTCAACTCTAGCTTAGGCTTTTCATGGTATCATTCCTATGCTAGGTCAATGACTGGCTTATTCTATGACTTACTTTATTCAAGTGTAGGCTATAATACTCTAAAGTAAAGCCATATCTGATGCATAAAAAGTTTTCTGTGGGTACATGTGCTTTATTCTAATTTATCAACAAATATTTTTCAGTTGCGCCTTCATGGAATGTTCTCTCTCTTTGATTTTCATGTAACTTGTTAATCTTGTACTGCTAACATTGAAGTATTATTGTTTGACATTTTTTTAGATTTATTTCTGCTTGAGAACTGGATACTATGATGAGGCAAGACAAGTTGCCCAATCATCTCGTGCTGCATTCAACTTTGCTCCCCTGGTAAACTATTGACATGTCATAAATTGCGATGAGTTCTTGTTCTTGATACCATACATGCAAATAATATGTTCTTTGCAGCTTGTAGAATGGATTACTACTAATGGTGCTGTATCCCCAGAGACTGCTCTGACAGCTTCTGAGGAATGTGACAAAATGCTGAGAATGGGTGATCGACCTGGCCGTCCTGGTTATGATAGGAAGAAGTTGCTCCTTTATGCCATGATCTGTGGTTGTCGACGTCAAATCGACAGATTGCTTAAAGATCTGCCAACACTTTTCAATACTATAGAGGATTTCTTGTGGTTCAAATTGTCAGCTCTGCGGGAGTACACCAGTGCATCTTCTTCTAATGTTTCAAATGAAGGCTTGGTGCCTTATACTCTGGAGGATCTGCAAAGTTACTTAAACAAATTTGAACCATCATATTATACAAAGAATGGAAAAGACCCCTTGGTCTATCCATATGTTCTGCTGTTAAGCATCCAATTGCTTCCAGCAATTCTTTATTTGTCTAAAGAAGTTGGAGAGGAAGGATACCATGTAGATGCTGTGCATATTTCAATTGCTTTATCTGATCATGGTGTTCTCCCTGATGGTGTTGGGTCAGGCCAGAAGATGGGTATCATGGATGCTTGTGCAGAAGCTGCCAGTATAATACGGCAGTATGGCTCTATTTATTTGCGTAATGGTAACCTTGATTTGGCCTTGGAGTATTATGCACAGTCTGCTGCTGCAATGGGTGGAGGAGAGGTATCATGGATTGGTCGAGGGAATGCTGATCAGCAGCGGCAGCGAAATCTAATGTTGAAGCAACTGCTGACAGAGATATTACTAAGGGATGGTGGCATTCAACTTTTGCTTGGTCCAAGTGGAATGGGGGAAGAAGGAGAATTAAAGAAGTATATGATGGATTGGAGAAGCAGGCAGCAATTCTTACTTGAAGCTGCCCATCAGTGTCATGAGGCAGGCCTCTATGACAAAGTAAGTAAACAAGTAAATGCTCTTTTCTTGTGATAGTAGTAGTAAAAACTCGTCTTGATTGTCACATGTAGGACATATCACACATGCTTCATCAAATCTGATATATTGTGCATGCATTTTAACCGTTGACTATAATTTTATAAACTATTGATGGCAAGCTACATGGTACAGAAGTAGATATTTACCATATGAATTTGAAGATGTCTATGTTTTCTGCACTTTGGTCTTACTCTCTTTGTTGAGTTGTTCTATATCCATCTAATATCACTTTACGCTCTGCATGAGCTCAGTCAGTGGAAATTCATAAAAGAGTTGGAGCTTTTGCCATGGCACTTCAGACAATAAATAAGTGCCTGTCGGATGCAATATGTGCCATGGCGCGCAGTATGTTAGATGGTGAAAGTCGTGCTGCTGCTCTAATTCATTCTGGTAATGAAATTATGGAAACTGCCAGATATTCGGAAGCCAGGTTATTATCCTCTGTTCTGTTTTTTCACAAGTTGAGCATTAATCCTTTATGCTTTTTAAAGCTGTGTTTTGATCAATTTATTGGAAACGTTCTTACAGTGTTCAAGACAAGGACCTCATATCTGAGCAACAAACTGTACTGAGACAGCTTGAAGCTATTCTCCATATCTATAGGCTTGCTCGAGCTGGACAGACTGTAGATGCTTTGAGGGAAACCATCAAACTCCCATTTCTTCATTTGGATCCTCAGGCTCCAAATGTGACAGTTGATGTATTCAGAAACTTGTCACCGCATGTTCAAGCTTGTGTGCCAGATCTCTTGAAGGTTGCTCTAAATTGTATGGACAATGTTAGAGATACTGATGGGACCTTGCGTGCAGTCAAGTCAAAGGTATTCAATCTCTTTTGCGCATTTACTTATACAATGAGCATGTAGGCACTGCACTTCACAATGCCAGAGAAAATGTGATGCTAAACTACCATAGATAAGTAAACTATAAATAATTTGAAGAACCTGTTTAGTTACACATCCACATACCTTAACTAGCAGGTTATACCACTCGCAAGCATTCTCTTGTGTGTGCACACAGACAGTTACGTACCTGATGGCTGATTGCAGTTGGGCAGTCTTATGCTGATACATGTCTTTAGCTGTTGTAGTTGTAAAGATTGCTGTCACGGCCGTAAACCTTGCGGCCCAGCCTGTGGGCCCAAGAAGCACTTAAAATATTCTATAGAGAGCTTGCACAAGAAAGTTTTCCAACAATGTCCAATCTTAGTGTAAAATCTGGTCATATCATGACGCACTACGCTGCTAAATGCTAGCTATCTGCCACATATACACATCCTTCTGGAGACTTTCATTGTCAAATGGCAAGCTTGACCACGTCCATTGACCTTGTTTTTAATACATTTTTATTTCAAATAAGTTATCTGGATGACCGCAGAGGAGGGCACCATGCTGTGTTATCACGTTTTAGACATGCATTAATTTAATTTCTTTTAGTTAGCATTATTCTGATATTATCTCGCTATAATATAAAATGCAACCCCCTGCATTTTTTTCATGCAATATTTTTCATGATGGGCAGATCGCAAACCTCGTGGCAAGCAACATGAGCAGGAACTGGCCACAGGATTTGTATCAGAAGGTGGCGCAGTGCATATGATGGGGATCTGTCCGGCCATATACCTGACACTATCAAAAGCTTCCGAAAGCACGCGGAAATGCTTCTGTGTTTGTGCTGGTGATGTGCTTATGGTCCGAACCGGAATGTTTCAGACTGGTGGATGCAAATCCTTTTGATCACTCAGCTATATCAGCCAAAAGAGAACATATATGCCATGCCCGGGGGTCATCTGATGTGTAGTGTGTGAAATGTGAAACTTAATGGCACCAATCAGAATCTGTATTATTAATCCATGGTTGTAAAGCAGTTTCTGAATATCCAAATGCACTGTTGCTTAGTTCGAGGAGATTATCTGCGGCTCTATTGTACTGTCATTCTGTTGGCTTATCCCACTTAATCCCGCGTCCTATCTCGGATCTAACAGCGTCATTTTCGAATGTTCTATTTTTGCACGTACTACTTTCTCAGGATCGACAAGCCTAAGCATGATGCAACATGGAATTACTCCATACAGTATTGAAAGAAGATGCTGGAAGATCATCTTGGAGTATTATCGCTTATACACATGATTCGCTAACTGGAGATTGGGCGGAACATCACGGCAGTGAGTGATTGAATGCATTATGCTGACTCCTCTCATCCTCGTGAATAATTACTCCTGCCCCCATCCTCTTTGGCCTCCCAGATGTGACCCCCTGATGAGAAGAAAAAAAGTCCGTTTATAATCTCCAGTAGAAGCAGCAAAAAATTCAGGGAAGGTGCCGGTTCGACCAGCCATCGACCTAATTTTGTTTTGATCGATTGATTTATCGACCTAATTTTGTTCGGTCAAATGCTTGAGCAGAGAAGCGCGATGGTTGCTGCAGCCTGCAGGTCGAGTGTCAGGTGAAGAAGCTCCAGGGGAACCGCACAAACACTCTCCTGGAAGCAAATTTTATGGAGATGGCTCGCTAAACGGTAGGACTCCTTTCGAATACATGAAATTTAAAAATTTATAGAAGGAATAAATCAATTTCTGTGGATTTGTTTCTAAAAATTTCACCCATTACAAGAAAGATAAGATAATGTAGCGTGTCTGCAGACCTTTAGAGGTCATCGAGTCCTACCGTTCAGTCATTTCGTTTACAATTGATTATAAGGCCTAACATTTATTATTAAAAAATAATATTTTGGTATAAAACTTCTGTATATATATTTTTAATGATTTAAAAGCTAATGCCATAAAATAAACAACGATGAAAATAAACTGATAAGATCGGTTAGTTTGTCATGGGTTGATGCGTGGATCGTGGGAATGAACTGCCGGAGGAAGCAAGGAATCGTCATCTTGAATACAGTTGGTGCGGAGCGGAGCGGGCAGCATGTCACTTTGATCTACCTGCACGCCACCTCCTCAATCCAACCTTGCTGGTATATACTACAATTCTTGAAAGCTCTGAGAGGAAGAAATGCAAAGGCCATTGCATCTTGATAAGTTTTAAAAAAGTACACTTTCAAAAGATAGCTCCGAATTTCCCAAGCAGAAGATGTTGGAAAAAAAGAAGAGTTGTAAACAAAACAGTGCTGGCATTTAAGGCTCCTCCTAGGCGACCACCAAGAACCCCAAAGAGACAGAAGTTATTTATTTTTACTCCAAACAGATGCAACATCTGAAGACAACTTTTGGACTGTTTGGAAAAACAATTGCAGCTTCTTTCAGAATTACAAACTCTTCCAAATAATTTACAACATCATCTTTTCGCTTATACTTATACTTATCAGTCAAAATTAAAATTTTCAACATTAATTTTAAAGCTGATTTTTGGTTTTTTCATCGAAATTTATTTTTCAGTATTTGCTTTTAGATCGCTAAGAACACGTATATAAAAATTTTATTCACAAATTACTTTCCGTTTACAAATATACTGTTTTGCTATGATAGGACCATCAGATTATAGAAAGTGTAGTAGTAGAATTTAAAGATATGAGTTAAAAGCCATAAGCTGAAAAACTCTAGCGTTTTTAGATTCTCATAAATTTGGTTACTAAACATCTCAATCAGGACTTTCCTTTTTACAGTAGAGAATCCGTGTGTCTGACAGGACGGTGGCGACCCAATCCCCAATCTCCATTTTCTTGAGATTTGGATCAGCTGCAGTAGTAGTACTGACTGCAACTTATGCAGTCATAGTCGCTACCGTTTGATCTGAATCGGATGGCACAGGTTAGTCAGAGCACTATAGCAAAAGTACCGTAGAATAAAATATTAGTATTATGATTCTATTTTGATCACTGTAGCGGTAAATCTGGACCATTCATCATCAAAATGAATGGTTGAAGATACGTGCAGTCCTAAGTTACAGTGGAAGTTACCACTGCAGCTGATCTCAATCCATTTTCTTGCCATTCTCAGCAGCCCTTCCTTCCAAGCCCCCACCACAAACACACACACACACACTCGCGAGCTCAGCTCGCCTCCTCACTAGTATAAAATAGTAGTCGTCCCCTTCTTGGCGCGCCGCCGCAGCAACAGCGGCGCGCGAGGCTGCTCGGATCTCGCCGCGGCCATCGAACCGATGGAGCTCGACGACGCGTCTCGCCACGGATTCGGCAGGATGGGATTTGGGTAAATTCCTCTGCTCTGCACTTCTCCTCCTCCTCCTTGCCGCTGCTGTTCTTGGACAAGAAAAGCTTTCGTGTTCTTTCTTCGTTTTGTTTTTGAGCTCATCGAGTCGTTGGCGCGCGCGCAGATGCAAGCACTACAGGAGGAGGTGCAGGATCCGGGCGCCGTGCTGCAACGACGTCTTCCACTGCCGCCATTGCCACAACGAGTCCACGGTTTCGTCTCCCCCGCGTGCTTGCTTGCATTGCATCACCAATCCTGAATTTTATTTTTATTTTTTCTGCTCCTGCCTTTCTGATGTGCCGCTCCCTGTTCTTGGATCAGAAAGACGGCCACGAGCTCGATCGGCACGCGGTTGAATCGGTGGGTGCTCCTATATCACATCAATTCGATCCTGTTTCTTGATCTGAAAAAAACTGAAAAAACTTATCTTGGGGTATCTGCTCTTCAGGTTATCTGTCTCGTCTGTGACACCGAGCAGCCGGTTAGTGTTGAATCCACTGGGCTTTCCTTTCTGTTTCTTGGATCAATTTTTGTTTCTGACCGGTGATTTTTTTTTTTGAGCAGGTTGCGCAAGTGTGCTACAACTGCGGCGTTTGCATGGGCGAGTACTTCTGCAGCGCGTGCAAATTCTTCGACGACGACGTGAGATGCCGATGCTGCTTGCTTTGCTTCTGCTGGATCTGGTGATTTTCGATTTGGTTGTTGATGAGATGCACGTTCGTGTTCTGCAGGTTGACAGGGAACACTTCCACTGCCAAGATTGCGGCATCTGCAGGTATGTTTTTACCACACCATCTAAAAAAATCACTTAAAAAGTGGGAATGCATTTCAAATTTTCTGAGCTGACTGAATTTGGGATGCAATGCAAATTTGCAATAGAGTTGGAGGGAAGGATAACTTCTTCCACTGCGAAAAATGTGGTGAGTCAGTGTGATCCTACATCTCTCGATACTCGGTACTGAAATCCCAAGCTATTACTATTTACTGGTGAGATGGTTGAATCTGAATCTCTCAATTCCACTTTTAAATATCTGTTGAAACACAGGATCATGCTACTCGGTCAGCCTGCGCGACAAGCACTGCTGCATCGAGAACTCCATGAAGAACAACTGCCCCATCTGTTACGAGGTGTGTGTTCTAATGTTCTTCTGCCAGAACAGAACAGTGACGCTACCTTCTGCATACTGTTCATTAAAAAAAATGCAGTCTCTTATGTACGAAACTGTCGATCGTCATCACAAATGCAGTATCTGTTTGACTCTCTAAGGGAGACGTCCGTGCTCAGATGTGGGCACACGATGCACCTGCAATGCTTCCACGAGATGCTGAAGCACGACAAGTAATCGCCCATGCTGTGTTGATTTGTTTCCATGTGGCTCTTTCTTTCTTTGTTTGTTTCTTTACTTTGTGTGATAGATTAGTCATCTCTTTCGTGTGATCTTGTTCTTCTTGGATGCCTGATAATTGTAGGTTCTCTTGTCCCATATGCTCGATGCCTATCTTTGACATGGACAAGTTCTTGAGGGCTTTGGACGCTGAGGTATGTATTAAATTTCTTAGTGAGCTTGCTTAACACAATAGCATTATACAACTAGACTTCATCTTTCAATTTATTTAATAGACCTGTTGTAGGTTCAGAAATAGTGAATATAAAATAAACCAAAATACAAATCATATGCAAAGGAACTAAAAAACCGGACCAGATATTGGCTCATCATTTCAATTACATTTTGGAAAGGTTTCAAACTTGCAGAGTTGCAGTAGTCTCACCAATCTAAAGCCTTAGTGATAATTAATTTGTAGGAATACTGCCATAATATGTTCATTTTTTAACCTCTGCAGATTGAAGCAAATATGCTGCACATAGATTACATGGGAAAGGTAAGCTTGCCTCCATCCAAGAACTCTCACCCTGTGCCATTTGACAGTATAAAATACTACATACACTTTGACGCTAATGTTGCTGATTGGTGTTGGTTTGCAGGGATGGATCGTGTGCAACGACTGCAGGGACACGACGCAGGTGTACGCGAGGGTGGCAGGGCACAAGTGCTGCCATTGCCAGTCTCACAACACCTGCAGGGTGGCTGCCCCGGTGCTCCCTGCTTAATTAAATTGAGTAAATTTCATATAAAATTCAGCTGCAGATGCTGTCAGCACCGCAGCATCATATTATTGATTTATACTAGTATTCAGTAGTATTGGCTGGGTTATTTTAAGTAGCCAATTAAGTGTATTTTCAGTCCAACATGAACTGCATGGGTCATATCTTGTATGCGAATTATACACGTTTTATGTAACAAAGCAAGGTGAATTTGAAAGGCGAAGAAACAGTTAGGGATGTGCCCAATTTTTGTTGGTCTGCAGAGTGCAGATCCAAGCTAAAAACACTAAAGGACACCTGGCATTTCTGTTCTTTTTCTGGGCCTGAAAAAGGGTACGTATTGCCTTTGTGCCTTTGTTCAGGCCTCAATCGGCCACAGGCGGCCTGTTGACCATACCATCCCACCCCAAGAGGCCTAAGGCGATGGATTAGAGAGGTGGGAGTGGGCTAAGCCCATGGATACTTATTAGCCAATTCTACTTTAAATAAATAGATTAATTTCTATTTCATAGTAAATTCGCAAAACTACGTATAAATCAAACTGTCGTAAAACTATAGATTTAAAGCGGGTATCTCACAGAACTAGAGATTTAGTATTGAGCTTATCATGAAACTATGTAAAGCATAGTACCGCAATCTATAGATTTAGTGCTATTTTAGTGCAAAAGTACAACGTTTATAATTCTAACATAATAGTAGTCCTAGGAGCTAAAATCTATATTTAGAATTTCACTACTAAATCTGTAGGTTTGCCATTATCTAAAAAAATATCTGTAGGTTTGCGGTAAATTTGGTACTAAACCGATAGCTTTTACGATAGATTGTCTAAATTTGTAGTTTTGCAAATTTGGTCAAAATGTCACAAGTGAGTGTGCCTTGCACACGTATTAACCAGATTAGAGACATAACATAGCCATAAGTAACGTAAATATGGAAAGAGATTCTCTAACTTATTGCCCTCTGACTTCAAGGGGTTGACATGTGAGCCCCATAGCTCAAGGACTCACATGCTAGTGACCCATGTCAGAGAAGCCCTTTTCCGATAAGTATATACACTTTATCAAACACACCCTTACGAGTATGTACTATTAATATAATGTTGTGCAACAAGTTAAAAAAAAAGCATGAGTAGCCATGCTCAGTTTACAACCACAATTTATTTTTAGAGGTAAGTGGGTTTACTGCAGCTAGGGGCGGATGTACATGTGAAGTTTGTTCACTTTAACACCACTTTTAACCATAGCAAATTTTGGTGTTCTCAAATTTTAATAGGGTAACAAACTGAACACTACCTTTTACTAACATTATCCTATCAAATCGTGGTAGCTCTGGAACTTTTCTCTCATAGAAATACTACCGAATTTTGGAAAGAAATCAAACTAAATAAATCCAGCGCTATCAAATTGACAACGTAAAAACATATCAAAATTTGGTATTGCTAAAATTAGTAAGATTGAAATTGGCAGCGAAGTGAATAAATCTAAAGTTTAGGTGATGTTCACTTGACATAGGGAAATTTTGAAATCTCATAAGTATTAGATCAAATTAAACATTATATTATACCTATGATTATTTGTAAGCGTAGACACATCATATATTTCGTTCTAGATTTATCCTTGCATGCCATGTCGATGTTGGTAGGTAGGAGTTGGAAGGAGAAAAGCAAGAGTCACACAAATGGCCTACAACGAAACGAAGCCCGGGTTTAGCTCCCAAATTTTTTTTTTCCAAAAACATCATATTGAATCTTTGGACACATACATGAAGCATTAAATATAAATAAAAATAAAAGCTAATTGCACAATTTGCATGGAAATACGAGATGAATCTTTTGAGCCTAATTAATCCATGATTAGCCATAAATGCTACAGTAACCCAATGGCTTAATTAGGTTTAAAAAATTCGTCTCGCGGTTTTCAGACGAGTTATGAAATTAATTATTTTATTCTTGTCAAAAACCTTTTCTGACATCCGTTCAAATATTCGATGAGACACAGACAGATTTTCTTTTAGCGAAGCCGAAACGTGGTCGTTGTTGCGCCATAACAGCGGCCTTGTTTAGATTTCAACTTTCTTTTTCAAACTTTCAACTTTTCCGTCACATCAAACTTTTCTACACACAAACTTACAACTTTTTCATCATATCGTTCTAATTTTTTCGAACTTTTAATTTTGGCGTGAATCTAAACACAGCCGCGGCAACCGTAGTAGTCTAGTACTAGTACTACTCCGTACTCCATAGCCTCTTCTCGTCTCATCTCGTGCTGCGCGTCTGACGACCTCGTCCTACCAACCTGCCAATTTCTTCCTTCCATCCGTCCTGCAACCTCCTCCTCTGCTTCTCGATTTCTCCTCCTCGCTGCAGCTAACTCCTCCGAATTAGGAGGTTCATCTTGATGTAATTGACTGGATTCAATAAAATTTTTCATTATCTTGAAAAAGAAAGTAGCGGAGGTGCAACGTTGGCATATGGAGAAGCGGAGGTGGCCGCCGGCGGCGGCGGCGGCGGCGATGCTTCTGGTGCTCATCCCTGCTGCATCGCGCCCACCCTATGGGATCGTAGCAGCAACAGGTAAAGCTCATCTCTGCCTCAGCCTTATCACTTGCTGCTAGCGCGGCAGCTGATGGATTGATTATTTGATTTCTTTCTGTTCTTTTTTGTTTTCTTTGATGCAATTTTGTTTTTTTATGCAACTGATTTCTCTTCATCGATTTAATTTCAATTTGAGAAGGGGGGAAAAATGAGGCGAATTTTATATCTCAATGTGCTCATGCAAGGTTTGCTTGTACTGTAGTAGTAGATTTAATCACTAGTAGTGTGGCTGTTTCTGGAAGACAGTGATGTTGACTGTTATTGTTGACTATTGTTTCTGGCTTTCTGCAAGACGATTAATAATGTTGACTATTGTTTACTTCCTCCGTTTCACGATGTAAGTCATTCTAACGTTTCTCACATCTGTCTAGATTCATTAGCATCAATATAAATGTAGGAAATGCTAAAATGACTTACATTGTGAAACGGATGGGGTATATGAAATCAATAACTATTGTACCTGGAAGCAAAAAAAAAAGGATATTTTGCACGCGTGAGTTGAACTTGAACCTTCAAATGTATAGCAAAGTACAGGGCCTTTGTATCTCAATTCTTTCATCTAATGGCATGAAGAAGGAATGGTACCCTAGCAGGAACATTGCTTTCATCACCCAGACAATCTAAGGAATACACAAATGCAACACTAAAGTTTACTTATGTTCTAATTCTTGTCTGATAGCATTTATTCTTGATGAGTATGAATGTATGATGTGTAACTGAGATTTGCACATATCAGCATCCCTGTTCTTTTCGATAAGATATCTATCAGCATGCCTAAAGGCTAGATGTTCCAATCTCCACAGAATCCAGTGTCCAGAATAGTGAGCAGAGCTTTGGTTTCAACCTTACACTTGCCAAGACTATTGTGGAGTATGCCTCAGCTGTAAGTTATCATCACCTTATTCTTTCCAAATTGTGTCATGTGTCATATACAAATATAATACTCAATGCACCACTCCCCCACCCCCCAATTTTTTTTTTTGGTGTAATTCAAGAGTAAATTGTATCTTGCAGTGAATAGAGTCAACCCCTTTTTAGTTTATTCTTTTTTTTTCTCGAAATGAAGTTACCCTCAATTATTTCCTCTCATATTTGGCAGTGTGCATCCACCTTAGGATGCAGAGGCCAGGCGTTACCCATTATCTAAAAAAATGATTTCCTCTCGTATATATAGGTCTATATGACAGATCTAACAGAGCTCTATACATGGACATGCTCAAAATGCAATGACTTAATCCAAGTAAGATACCCAACACTTTGGTGCCTAATTAGTTTCATTTTGATCACGATTAAAATTGATTTTGTCATGGGCGCTTGTTTTCCGAAAACAGGGGTTCGAGATGAGACGTCTAATCGTTGATGTCCAGAACTGCTTGCAGGTCTATATCTAAATGCTAATACTGTTTTACAATACAGTTCTCATCAATCCTATTTAAATAAAATGCTACTACATGACATTAAACAATATGACAGGCATTTGTTGGTGTCGATCACAATCTCAACGCTATCATTGTTTCAATCAGGGGAACTCAAGAGAACAGGTTCTGAAATAACTCTACACAATTTTCTTGTTCTTAGTGGCTTCTACGGGAGTTATGATATCCCTCTGTATTCATGCCTAAATTTTCTGCTCAGTGTACAGAATTGGATTAAGGATATGCTATGGAAGCAATCTGATCTGAACTACCCGGACATGCCCGACGCAAAGGTTTTTGCCACTGACCTGTTAATGTAATTATACTTTTTTGCTGAAGAATAGGACATGAGTTTTTTTTTCTTTGGGTCTGATGAGATTTCTACTCTGGTTAAAGGTTCACACTGGATTTTACTCTTCTTACAATAACACACTTTTACGTCCAGCCATCGCAAACGCCGTTCACAAGGCGAGGAAGTTATATGGAGATATTAGCATAATAGTTACAGGGCATTCAATGGGAGGAGCGCTTGCTTCTTTCTGTGCACTTGATCTTGCGGTAAGTGCTACTGAAATTCAACCAAATACTTGCTGAATTTAAGCATCAGTTAAAGGAAATAGGGAGAAATATCACCACAATCACAATGAACAGGCCAAAACAATCCGAACTGAACAAATTCAGAAAGCTTGATTGTAATGTAGTTTCACTAACGTTGCATGTTTGCAAGGGAATTGCTAAAAAACAGTCACAAGTTTTTTTAAGTATGATGTTATAATTAAGAAGATACCTTGTTTCGACAGTAGATATTCTTTCACCGCTGATTCATTAAACTCTGAAATGCTTTCTACATTTGCAGATTACCCATGGAGGCAACAATGTTTACCTGATGACTTTTGGGCAGCCGCGCGTTGGCAACGCTGCATTTGCATCTTACTTTGCCAAATATGTGCCCAATACAATTCGAGTGACACATGAGCATGACATTGTGCCGCATTTGCCCCCATATTTTTTCATTTTTCCAGACCAAACATACCATCACTTCCCAACAGAGGTATGCTAGCTCTTGCATAAAAACAGGAAATTTGCTACTCTCTCCGTTTCACAATGTAAGTCATTCTAGCATTTTCCACATTCATATTAATGTTAATGAATCTAGACATATATATCTAGCTAGATTCATTAACATCAATATGAATACGGGAAATGCTAGAATGACTTATATTGTGAAACGGAGGAAGTACTACTAAACTGCAGTCACAACGTTTGTGCTTAATTTTTTCTTCACATTGAACTAGATTACAATGCAAGTAGTTTTCTGCAAAACAGTATTTTTTCTTTCCATCTTGGCATCATGAAATGTTTAAACTAATTTGCCAGCCTATTTTATCTGCTTGAAGAATGAAAAAATGCTACCACTCGTGGTTGTATAAATTAAATATATAATTTAAACTGTAACGGTTTTCTTGCTAGATAGCAGAAACCAAACGCCCCCTCTGAACTATGATATATCATACATCATCGTTTCACCACCCAAACAATGTTCTCACTTACGCATATATATCACCTATACATACGCACTAACTGAAATTTCAGGTCTGGGAACATGAAGTCGATGGCAGCACAGTCTACCAAGTCTGCGACGGCAGCGGCGAAGATCCAGACTGCTCCAGGTGATCATCTGATCTGACGACTGGCTGATCGTCGCTCGTTCATCCTTTGGCATCTCAATCCAGCGCAGTGCTTCAGAATAATGGCTTAATTTGTTGTGCCTAGCTGTGCTGTACTAGTAGAGATCCTGAAGAACATTTTGCGTGTATATCCATTGATTCCAGGAGCGTGCTGGTGCTGTTCTGGAGCGCGTCAGACCACCTGACGTACCTTGGAGTGGACATGGAGGCCGACGACTGGAGCACCTGCAGGATCGTCCTGGGCAGGAGCGCCGCCGAGACGCTCCTGCTGCAGCACGCACGGCAACTCGCCGGCGGCGACGACGAGAGCGGCGGCGTCAATGTCGTCGTCAGAGATCACGGTGTGCAGGTTGTTGGTTCGGAGATAGCAGTTGCGGCTAGGTAGCCGTACCGTATGTACTTGTGCAACTTGAAAGTGCGTTTTGTGAACACAACTCACTGATGGTATCTCTATATACATAGTTTTGGCTGTAAATTTTTAGATATTGCTTTCTTCTGTAATGCTGGTTTAATTGATATTGAAGTACACAACAATTCAAGGCTAGTTGTTTCTCTTCTCTATCTCTGTCTCTATCTTTACTCTCTACTATTATAAAAATTGAAGATGTTTTTGCCACAATCTTTGGTACGTCCCTCCGCTGCCCCCTCTTGCGGTGCCTGCCGTTGCCACTGTGGAATAGTGCCGAAGTGTAGCAAGAGGATTGTGGCCAAGCTCGCGCTTGCTGGGCTGAGTGATACGACCTCATGCACGCAGCCCTTCCCTTCGGATCACGCCATGGCCCTATCTTCACTCTTCTCTAGCTCCTCGCCTCAGGTGCAAGCCGGAGTGTATTGGGACCCCCTAGCCCACCCTCCCCCTTGTGATAGGAGTATTTTTCTTTCTTAGTAGCTTATCTTCCTTGTATTTGTTTTTTTTCCTTTACCCCCTGTCAACGGTTTTCTAACCGTGTGCATTGTGTAATCAAACTCTGCTATCTTCTTCTAACATATTGACGTGCAGTTTTTTTTGCACATTCGCGAAAAACCATCGTCCCTTCATATGATTTGGGTTCGGGCTTTCGTTCGCCTCCTTTGCCCCTTCGTCTAAGCGGGAGCGCGCTGTCTGATCTGAGTCTAAGGTGCAATCAGAGTGAGTCCAGAAAGGCCACCGTGGGAGGTCTCAGACAGATTGCAAATGATTGAAATGCTGATATCGGATAACGGTAGTCCATGGTGAACAAGTCCTTCCCAATCTTTCCAAACTGGAGGCATCACCTTGTCCTGCTCCTGGTTAGTTGGTCCATTTTCATCAGACGACACCAGCTGAAAGTTTTTCACAGAGGCAACAGTAGCCCGTGGCCGTCCACGGAAGTTGAGGCACCATCATTGCAGTTGCTCATGCCACCTAGGAGATTTATTCTTCGGAACCAGCTTTTCTTCCTTCTGAGTAGATAATTGTAAAGTTGCACTATCTCTATACGAGGTGATTTTGATCTGAAGAATGAAATCGATGGGAAAGAGTCGAGGCCACTAAGAGGAAATTCAGTCTGTGTTGGAGCTTTTCCACCCTCTTGAACAGCTGATGCGGGGATGGAATCCATAATGCAGCTCATCCTTCTTGGACCTCTGCAATAAGCATGCATCGCAAAAATCACTGCAATTTTTACAAAGTACTGTAGAAGCAGTTAAATCTAGCATGCAATGTCAATCAACAATGAAAAGGCTCAAGGAGTTGTGATGTTATCACCACTTTTTATAATTGGAGCCTTTTTTTTAGAAAATAGATTCAGCATGTCTAATTGATCGCATTAATCACCACTGTGATTTTTACACTATCGATGAATTCACATATTCAGATCTCAGGTGGTGATGACAATATTTACCAAAACTATCCATAGATTTACTCGGCATAACACAAGTGCTGATTCAATACCTTGCACCCAAAACATTCAGTTCGTAGGGAACATGTGAAACTGGGTAATTCCCGGCAGGAACTCTCGGGGATACTTGGTTCAGACCAACCACACGTGCAGACCGACATTTTGGGTCCATCTATATATATGGCGCCACAAATTTTAGTCCAAAACAGTCGGATTGGACTACATACTGATTACCGCAATTTCAAACACAAAGTTGACAATTAATGAGCCTTGGCAATATAACAAATAAGTAACTTTATTATAATACACAATATAAATTAAATTTACGATAGAAAACTAACGATCACAAAAGTTACACTTAAATAAATTTAAAATCACATACGTAATTTTAATGTATTTTCACTGTAAGTTCCAAAATTACATAAATAACTTTAATGTATTTTCACTGTAAGTTCCAAAATTACATATTTAAGTGTCCTAAAATTACATATGTAATTTTAATATATTTTCACTGCAAGTTTTAAAATTACATATGTAAGTCCCAAAATTACATATGTATTTAATATGTAATTACAATGTAAGTGCCATATAATTGCATAAATTATCACTATAGTGTAATTTTCATTAATTACGATTTACTTTTTCGTACATAACGAATAGAATCTTTGTGCTCAGTTGGTCAAAAGCCTGGTGTTGTAAGCCTGTAACTCGTCGATCACGGGATCGACTCCCCGCCACCGCACCACCGCACCTTCATTTTTCTCGGAAAGCATTAGCACGAATCTTGATACAGATCCTAGGTCTAAAAATCGACTATTTTTTTACAGAAATTGGCGTGCGAGTGAAACTGTCCCACCCGCACACATTTTCTTTTTTTCTTTTTGCCTTTTTTTTCGCGTTTTCTTCTTTTTTTCATCTTTTTCGCATTTTTTTGGCTCCCCCTCCTCTCATGCGTTTTCCCTTTTTTTCCATTTTTTTCCCATTTTTTAATCGTTCGCACAAGTGTTTTCAAAATATTTGAGTTGAATGTTTTCAAATTTTAACTTTGAAAGTTTTTCAATCTGAAGTAAGTTTCAAATCTAGAGTTGAAAGTTTTAAAATCCGAGTTGAAAGTTTTCAAAATTTGTCTTACAAATTTAAATTTTGAGTCGAAAGTTTTCAAATTTAACTTGAAAGTTCAAATTTCGAGTTGAATTTTTTTTTAACAAAATGAGTTTAGAGTTTCAAATTTTGAGATGAAAGTTTTAAATTTTATGTATGGCTTTTAATTTTTCGATAGAAAGTTTTAAATTTTACGTGAAAGTTTCTTTCACATATATATAGATTTCTTTTCAATCTGTTAGTAAAAAAATAACCCCAAAAAAGAAAAATATTCCCTTAATTATTATCCTAAACTAACTCAGTTACGGGAGAAGAGAAAATGCACACTGGCGGCGCGCACGAGCTAGCTTTCTCAGACATTTTGAGACAACAGCTCCATCATATGGTGGATGGGCATCATAGATGGTAAACTTTGTACTATGAAAGTTTGACGTGTTAAAACAAAGGTGGTTAGCTGATTCTTTTAATTGTTATTGTAAGCCATATTTAGATCTGTAAGAAAAAAAAAGATACAACTAAAGATTAAGTTTGAGTAATACACTTGACATCCAAATACATACAGTTTTGTTCTAAGTTCAGATGCTAAATGCATAGCACTTTCAATTTCTTGTACCTTCCAAATTCTAACACTTAAAACAAAAAAGGAGGGGGAAAATGCCATGTGATGCTTTTATATGAAACAACCTACAGTACATCTAAAGGGCCTTCCTTATACATACTTTGTTCATAACACTCCTTACCGCTGCGATTTTCTCATTTTTTGCAAATGTTTTTGGCTCCTTGGAGAAATGGACGCGTGTTGGGCTACTTAGCAAAAAAAAAAAAAAACTCCTTGCATTTGCATGAAATATCGCACAAATCCTTGAACCAACTGATGCCCCTGTCATGTTTTATCCAGGAAACCCCTTGTCTTTCATAGAAATAGAGAAAATTCCGCTTTCAGGGGTTGGACTGTAAACATGGAAAGTATAAGGATTTTTCTGCAAAACATCCTTCCCCCACCCCCAATCCCCAAACTCTCCCTCGATCCCCTCCATCATTCCCTCACCTCAGCGCCTCCACCCTCGCCCTCGTCCTGCCGCCACCGCCGGTGCAGTACTGCCTCCGCCGCTGTACTCCTACCCCTGTTGTCGCTGTCGTCCTTCACCCCCATCGTCTCCGTCCCTCACAACCCTAAACCCGCCACCGCCGTCGCCATCGTCACCCCGTCGAAACCTTCGCTTCAAAACCATGTCGGCCACGACACGTGGCGAAGAGGCATGTCCATCGATGACAAACCCGTCCTGCACCACCACCACCAAATCCATGACGGACGAGCCGCCGACGGTGACAACAAACATCCATGACGGCAGCGACGGCAATGATCGATGAGACGGCACGGCTGAAGCGGAGGATCACGTGGGTGGCAGCGAGAGGGCGGGACTGGAGGCATGGATGCAGATCGAGTGCGGGAGAGGCTACTCCTCTGGGTGGCACCGCGGCAAGCAGCACCTGGGCATCAATGATGACTCTTAGTTCGGCATCTGGGATGATGATCAGGAGCAAGAAGACGACGCGAAGATGAAGGAGGTTTGATAAAACGGATTTGCTAACCTCCTGCTGACAGGTTGTATCCCCCAAATTTTGCAAATTTTGGGCCACCGGATGAGCTTTGAGATTCGTGCTCCATGCCTTCTCCTCCAACTCCGGCGACCTCCTCTTCTTCTCCAGCGCCAGCGACACCCTACGAGTTAAGGTCTTGGGGTGGGGTGGGGGTGGGAGGGGGAGGGGAAGGGGAGGAGTTCGCCGCCTTAGAGGGATGGACGGGGGAGGAGGCAGCCCAGCAGTGGGCGGCGGATCGGGCAGATGGCAAGGCGCCGGCGGCGGCGCCGGAGCCACGGTGCTGGAGGAGGGCGGTGGGCCGGTGTTGGTGGCAGGGGCATCTCGCCACCAACGACTCGCAGAGGAAGGAGGGGGCAGGTGGGACAGGGAGGGGGAGGTCTCACCAGCGCCGTTGACGTCCTTCGGCCAGTCGGCGAGGCGGGCGGCGGCGTGGTGGGGCGGTGGCGGCGGGGGGATCGGGCGGATAATAGTGATGGGATGGGTGGCGGCTGAATACGCGCGACGTGAGGGAAAAGGGAGGAGAGCTAGGGTTAATGCCTCTGCATGAATCTTAAAGCACATCCAACGGTCTAAAATTTGAAAGATGGGAGGTGAGATTTTCTGTCAACAGATGTATTGGTAAAAAGTCGAAACTAATAGGAGTATGAATTATGATGCATGGTTTTGTTATCTGTCCAATTAAATGATCGAATCATGCTTGCTGCTGATCCATCAATGTGCCTGATGTTTTATATGCATCTCTGTAGGCTACTGCAATTTCTGATATGATGTTCAGAATCGTCTACTACCAATTGAATTTGCATGCAACCTATGCTATGTAGTTCAGTTGATTCTTTCTTCGGTGTCAAATTTATGCATGAAGTTCTATACTTCTGTTTATTATGAATTGCAATAAACCTGTCAGGAATTGTTGCTGCCATGTTAGTTTATTTCTTGTTTGTAACTCAGGTAAGGATTTTCTGGTCCGGGGCGATGCAATTCTCAACTGTGCATGACAACTGATTGCCGCCCCTTGCATGTGCTTGTATGCTTCCAGTTTCAGGACATGTATGGCTGTATGTTGGGTGACCATGAAGTTACAGGCAGGTATTTCTCCCAAAAAGAAAAAAAAACTATAGCCAAGGTACTTGTTATAAAATGGCAGAATCCCAATTGCAAATCTCTTGCTAAATAGGAGTACTATTTGTGCTACATTGCAATACCTAACCTTTCAGGTAGGAGCATACTCTGTCGCTGATGCCTTAAACTCTTTCATCTACTGAATTTATAGTAGAACATACAGAGTTAGAAAGTACAAATTAGAAAAACACCTCAATACGAATCATGATTATATTTCGGGGTACTGATAGAAGTTCGGAAATTTCTGATCTGAGAAAAATTGAAATTTGAACAATGTATTTGTTATTTTTTCCTTAATTCAAATAAGAATTTTTTCGCTAAAATAATTTCATATCATGGAACGAATTTCCTGAAATTTCAAACCAAAATATTAAACCCTGCATTGTTTTGCCAAAAATATTTTAATGTATTGACTGGCAATTTTTTTGATTAAGTGTGCTCATCTTAGTTATATACGCATTGTGAATTTTTATTAAGTACATTCCTGTTGTTGTAGTGGTAACTATGATTTTTATTAGAACCCGTATTCAACCTTTTAGGTAGTTGTCCATAGTCAGGTTGGCAACAGTACAACTAAAAAAAAGATAAGGATGCAAGAGTGATGGAGCACCCTACAACTGGAGAGATAAGGATGCAAGAGTTTGTGGTGCCATAGTCTATGACCATTGATGCATCAAAGATTTGACCATCAAACCGGAGGGCCCATTGCATTCAGCGGTGTAAAGTAAAAAAGAATACACACATGCTCGTCTTTCCTTGTGTCGATTTTTTACTACTACTTACATGTGATTGGTTCACCTACATGTTTAGTATCATCAGTTATGATCCATCCAAGCAGCTAAGAAAAAAATAGGTTACATGACCACCGACGTTGTACATGCTATTTGTTTGCACCTATTCCTCTCTTGAACATCGATAGGATAAAAAATTTTGGAATTATGACAATTTTGGTCTACATTAATTTAAAATGTTAAACAAAATTTGGTCACAACTAAATAAATTTTGCTAAATTCAATTTTTATTGAAATGTTCTAAAATAATTGAGAGAAATAGTTTCATGTTGAAAGGGGTTGACAAAATCCGAAGCTTCGATGGTTTATATTTTGTTGGCTGGTGGGAATCAACCATACATACAGTTTAGGATACGTGGAAATGCAAAATGGTTTGAATTTGTAAGTTATCCGATAAGTGAAGATTATGTTTCCTCTTTCTTAAAATAAACTATAATCATCGTCATAACATTAGTTTTTTTCCTATTACAATGCACGGGCACCTTTTATCTTATCTTACCTACTTAAAAAAATTGGAATTTTCCAATCGCCACAATCTGAGATTTCTTCCCCCGGCCGGCACAAAAATTCCGTCCAATGCGTCTGATTCCGCATCCTTAGACGCGCCCTCCTCGGATGATACGTTGTTGGAGCTGCCGCCGATTCTATTGCCGATGAGAGATCGTGCACTGTTGCCAAATGCTACCCACACGATGGCACACATTTGATTTCGTCTTCGATCTCCTCCTCTCTCTTGTAGCGGCGGTGGCGGCGTCGGTGGCCTCCGTCTCTGATGACGAGTTGCTGATCCGGCAGGTCAGGCTGTGGCGCTGTGCCGTGTCCACCGTCCACCCACAGCGTCGCCACGCGCTAGGCGCTGTCTCTCACCTCAACAGCCTAGAGAGAGGCGATTGACCACTGCCTCTACGCCTTGTACAAGGAGGATGACGACTCCCAATGCTGACTGCTGGCAAGGTCGGTTCGGTGATCAGTTTTTTACTTCATCGGTTCTTCCAGCATATGGCCATCCTACAAACAAACACATCTAGATCAGGCTGAATTTATCTCATCATCAATATTGTTTCTCTGAATTTTTCTGCACGCTGATGAAATCTTTGTTTTGTGTTTTCCGCTTTGATGTCTGAATCTGATCCAATTGTCTCATCAGTTTTGTTATATAAAAGTTAGTCGATAGTGGAACGACAACTAATCTTCTCGACTTCAGTCATTGATCCCAAAATATACCAGATGACGACACATAAACAATCGTAACAATGAAATAGAACAATTCTAATTTTATTTATTTTACAATAAATTTAATTTAATTTTATACATCATACATGTTATATATTTACTTTGAATACTACTCCCTCTGTTCTAAAATTTAATGGTTTTAGTTTTTTCACTGTGATTAAGGAAACAAGAAAATTATTACTGGATGATTACTATAATTGTTGAGATGAGGAAGTCACCGAAAAAAAATAAATGAGAGATGACTGTAATTGGTTGAGATAAGATTTTAGGTAGAGAAATTGCTATATTTTAAAATAAATCATTAGAAGATGCTATATTTTGAAATGAAGGAAGTATATAAATCCATGTTTCCAAAAATATTTTAAAATGAAGGAAGTATATAATTCCCTGGTATTTCTACAAAATTTAGAAACAGAAAATGCATGCGGCATTTCTAGATGTGGTAAGAGTTATGGCATATCTTGTGCTAAGGTTATCTTGACGTCATGCATCCAAAGTATAGTTCATAAGGGCAAAAATTGCTGAATTATTGACATTATTATATTCTCACTGATGCACAGCTGCATAATGACATCTTTATCTTCTTCTGTTCGTCTTGAGGTCTTGTGTCCACTCATCATCATTATGGACGATGACCTTGCATGCTGAGGTGCGTTTATCATGCTGATGCTGTTCTGCAACCACGTGTAACACTATTAAAAAACCATTTTACAGACGGTGACATATTTTTCCAGACGCGTAGGCCTTTTGGAGCTATATAGCCACCTACAAAAATAAAAACCGTGAGACGAGATCATTATCTGCCTGTGAAAATTGAATACCATTACTTTTACAGGCGGACCTCGATTTTTGCAGGCGAGACATTATATGTCCGCCAACAAAAAAGTTCATAAGTTACAAAAATCGCAACCTACCCCATTACCAAGTCTCCACCATTATTCCTTCCCTCCCTTGCCTCACCCGATCTCCCCCATTCTCATGCGTGTTGTCCTTCCCCCTCCCCTCCCTCCCTCCAGATCCGACCGGAGGAGGGGAGGGTGGTGGTGGCGCGACGTGGAGGTGGCGCGGAGGCGGTTCCCCCTCTCTCTAGCTGGATGAGGGGGAGCGACAGTGGTGGCGCAGACGCGGCGACGGTGACGACGGTGGAGGAAGCGACAGTGGCGGCTACTCCCTCCTTCCCCGCTCCTAGATCCGGCCGGACGAAGGGGAGTGACGGTGGCGGCGTGCAATGGTGGCGACGTAGAGGCGACTCCCCTCCCGAGCGACGGCGGCGGCACGGAGCGACGGTGGCGGTGCGGAGGCAGCACCCCTCCCCTCCCTATCCTAGATCCAGCCGGAGCAAGGAGCGGGGATGGTGGTGGCGGTGGCAGAGACTTCCCCTTGTAGATCCGGCCGGAGGAAGGGGAGCGATGGCAGAGGCGGCACAGAGGTGGTCGGCGGCGGCGGCGGAGACCTCCCTCCCTCCTGAATCCGGTGGAGGGGAAGGGTGGTGGTGGGGGCCACCGCATGCAGCAGCAGCGGCCGGAGGGCCCTCCCCTCCCTCATTTTCCTCTCTATCCCAGATCCCTCCGGAGGGGGGAGGGCAATAGCCAGATGAGTTCGGTTGTAGGGTTGGAGGTGGGGTAGTTGCAACAGGGGAGGGGGTTTTATGGGTTTGGAGGGATTCCTATGACGGCATCGTCATTGAAGCTAAGCCACATGGGTTGAACAACGGGGACAAAGTGGAGCTAGTGGTGAGAAAGTGGTAGCGTAGGAAGATGATGGAACGGGACCACGTCACCCCCGCTGGATTGAGGAGCAGGAGAGAGGGACCTCGTAGGCGCTGACAAGATCAGGGGGAACGAGTGCAATGGCGGTGGTGTGGGAGGCTGGCTACTGGAATGCATCGATCTGAGCGAGTAGAGGGAGAAGGAGGAGGACAGGATATGGTTGAGGCACAGTAGCTCTATGAATCTCACAATGATCCGGGCCGTCCAAAATGTGATTGAGATGAGAGTGGGTTCTTCCATCAAATGGGTATGTGTAGTCCTTTAGAGATCATGATTTACGTGCACACACGATTAATTAGGGCCTTTTCTTATTCAGATATTCACAAAGGATTTAAAAGTCCCATGTCAACCCAAAATTTCCTGTTTGCATTTTACTATTGTTGCTCAACAAATTAACATCTATATATAGTTTTCATACTTCTAAACTATCTTACTATTGTCAAGCAGGACAGTAACTCCGTATACTCTTCTATTTAGGGATATCCATAGCATGCAATTTTGCAGTAAACAGTATAGAAGCTCTGCAACCCCAAAGTTTTGCCCGCATGAAGCGCCTTAATTCTTGCCTGCTCACCCCCACCTTGTTGACATTAATTGACAGATATTGGGGCTTACAGTTGTGGCAAATGGTGAGTAAATAGCTCGACTTCAGCTGTATAATGTGGTATTTTTCCTTCAGAAAAGCTAGGAGAAGCACCTGTCAGCAATCATTCTGTTTCTCTTCAGTCTTTATAAACCAAAATATATATGTATGTCGTGATCTAGGCCAAAAGCGAGATGAAAAGATAGCTTGTATCTTTTGTGGGGGCAAGGTAGAACTAACCACACATTGACCAATCAATTACTCTCAGGGATTAATTAGTGGTTGGCAATATATATTCATATGAAAGGGACTTATTTTATTTATAAAAATGGAAACCTTTGAGTTTGTAAAAACAAAAGAAGAATCCCATAAAGAAGAAGAAGAAGAAAACAAACGAAGAGAGAGAAAGAGGATCAGATTCTCGTGGCCGAGTTTGCTCCGTAGTCCACATTGGAATCAAAGGTGTGCATTCTCATGTCTAGCATGATAGTGAGACAGCTGACACTAATGTTTTTAGAAGAATATTCAACTAGATCATGTGGCTTGTGTAGAAGCATTATTAGTTAATTTATCTTTCCGAGCAGATGTCTAGCGAATAATCTTGCTGTTTGGCAGCACATTTTAACGGAATTCAGGGTGCCAAGTTGGTTGAATGCAAAGCAAATAAATGTCTGAGGCAAATGAGTAAATTATATATAACTACTAGGCGAGGTCTAATAGTATTTCTCTTAAAAATAATAATTCTAAGACATAGGGGTAGGATCACCGTTTTGATATTTTCTTTAGGTTTATATACACACACAATTAATTAATGCCTTTTGTTAAAAGTTCCTTTACAAGTTAATTGTGGTATTGAAAAGGATTAATAATGGCGGGAACTAGAAAATATGTAAGCCTAGAGAGAAATTAGTCTATCAAATATGATAGTATTGGCATATATTCTTCTATTTGCAGCATGCAATTTCATACCACTTGTAAACAATCGTCTGTCTAAACTAAATTCATATTACTAGAATATTCTAATCTGGATTCTAAATTGCTATATTTTAATAATGAGATGAATATATAAAGTTAAACGAAAATTTTACCCACATGAAGCACCTTCTTACCTACACACCCAGTTATTACCCCACTTTCTTGACATTGACTGTCAACAAGAATTGGGAGAGGTCCACAGATGGGGGCAAATGGAGAGGTCCACAGATGGCGGTGACTCGACGAGGAGGAAGGCTGGCAGCGGCTCGATGAGGTGGAGGAGCGGCAACGGCGGCTCAACAAGGAGGAGGGGCGACGATGGCTAGACGAGGAGGAGGAGTGGTGGCGGCAGCTCGACGAGGAGGAAGGCTGGCAGCGGCTCGATGAGGTGGAGGAGCGGCAGCGGCGGCTCAACAAGGAGGAGGGGCGACGATGGCTAGACGAGGAGGAGGAGTGGTGGCGGCAGCTCGACGAGGAGGAGGGGCAACGACGGCTTGACGAGGAGGAGTGGTGGCTTGACGAAGAGGAGCAGTGGCGATGGCTTGACGACGACGAGGTGGAGGGGCGGCAGCGTTAGGGTGGATCCGGCGGAGGCTCGGAGACGGATCTAGTGGCGCCGAGGCACGCACGCGGCGGTGGCGGGACTCAGTGGGGAGGCGGTGGTGCTGCGGGGAGGTAGGGAGCACTGGCGGCGGCGGCTCACAGAGAAAGGGAGCATCGGTGCACAGTGAAGCGACAATGGCTCGTGGAGGGTGAGAGCAGCGGAGCCGGAGGGTGGAGGGAGTGGTGGCGGCTGCTGCTCCGCACGGATGGGCTCGGGAGTTCGCCATCGGCGACGTGGTGTCCTGCTGCTTGACATGTTTTTTTTTTGGTGGACATAAATTTGTACCATGAAATTGTGTTTGAGGCAGTTTAATATATACTAATTGCACATAACTATATTGAATAAAAAACTTTGAGAAACTAGGTTAAATTCACAAGGGTATAAATGAAATTTTTGTCTTGAGTTAACACCGTCATGTTGCCTTCACATAATAGGGTCAAGCCCCATCTTCGTTTCTAAAAAAAGAGAGTCAAATGATCAAACTCGAAAAATCAGGACCAAATCAGTGGTTAGTCTTCAAAGTAGGGTAAAAAACGCAATCGCCCTATCATATAAAGTCACCCGATTATCTCCAACTAGGGCTTTTCTAAAAGAGACATCAAGTAGTACGCTTGTGAACACATTGGCCAACACGACATTTTTCTTGCTAGCAAGATTATACAACGAGGTAAATAACTTATCAAAAGAAATGTCTCCCAAAACCTCAAAATTGAGTTCCATTATGAATCACAAAAGATCCATGTGAGAGAAAGAGACGATCGACATGGATGATCCCTCCAAGCAGAGGCGTTGGCATAGTACAGAGAACAAATCGGAGGGAAGGACGAGACAACATGGTGAGGGGTTGAGAACTATACATGCTTACGATTGTGGCAAATGGTGAGTAAATAAATTGATTTCAGCTCTACAATGTGGTATTTTTTCTTCACAAAAGTCAGATTCTACTTCTCATCGGTCTTCACAAACCAATGTAGTGACACGTGCCAAAAGCGAGATGAAAAGATAGCTTGTGTCTTTTGCGGCAACATATCCTATGCACACAGTCCCTCACGTGTACACACGTGCACACCAACTAAAAAATGTCACCAAAAAATCTAGAAAAAATCATACACATACTTTAAATTGTATTACACCTAGGGTTAAAATCTTAACGTCAAATTCATTATATTTTAGCCGTAACAAAAAAAACAAAAAATCTGACAGTTTTAAGGTTGTAATTTTGTCAGAATTTTATCTTTTTTGTTATTCTCTATGTAGAATGAATTTGAAGATACGACTTTGCACGTAGATGTAATACTATTGAAAGTATATGTATGAATTTTCCTAGAATTTTTTGTGATAATTTTTAGTTGGTGTACACGGTGTGTACACGTGAGGGCCTGTGTGCATAGGATACGCTCCCGTCTTTTGCCGGGGGAAGGCAGAACTGAACCATGCTATACACCATACATTTACCTATCAATCACTTTCGGACATTGTTTAGATAATAGGATTGGAAAATGATTTCCCACCCATCAAAAGGTATCTTTAAATCCTAACCATTCATTCTCCCTCTTCCATTTAATCCTAACTCTTCATTCATTTCCTAATCCCAATCCCACTCTCCATTTCCCATTATCTAAACACACTCTCGGAGACTAATTAGTAGTTGGCAATACATATTTATTTGTAAAAGATGGAAACCTTTGTACTATGAAAGTTTGACGTGTTAAAACAAAGGTGGTTAGCTGATTCTTTTAATTGTTATTGTAAGCCATATTTAGATCTGTAAGAAAAAAAAAAGATACAACTAAAGATTAAGTTTGAGTAATACACTTGACATCCAAATACATACAGTTTTGTTCTAAGAAGAATCCAATAAAAAAGAAGAAGAAAACAAACGAAGAGAAATAAAGAGGATCAGATTCTCGTGGCCGAGTTTGCTCCGTAGTCCACATTGGAATCAAAGGTGTGCATTCTCATGTCTAGCATGAGAGTGAGACAGCTGACACTAATGTTTTTACAAGAACTAGCATGATGGCCCACACAGATTGTGCGGCTAGCATCATTATATTTTATCTCATATAATAGCATACATATTTTCTCATTATATTATTCAAATATATTAAAATGACATCATAATTTTAAATTTTGCAATAACTTTATGAAACTACAAATGTGTAATATTCATATTGTATTTTATATATGTGTTAGTTATTAATTATTTTTAGTATCAAATTTTAGTTATTTGTAAATTATATATATTTCTATATGGACTCTAGACTCGTCTTTTAATATTTCTTTTTCTTAATTCAGAATTTTCTGTAAATTGTATTTCTATATATACTCTAGGCTCTTCTTCCAATATTATTTATTTTTATTTCTAAATTTTTATTATTTCTAATTGTATTTCTATGTGGACTTTAAACTCATCTCTCAATATTCTTTAATTTTTAATTTCGAATTTCAGTTACTTCTAAATTGTATTCCTATATTGACTTTAAACTCTTATTCCCATGTTTTTCTTAATTTCGAATTTTAGTTATTTGTAAATTATATTTTTATACGGACTCAAAACTCTACTTTTAATTTTATTATGTTTATTCCGAATTTTAGTTAGTTTTAAATTCCTATATGGACTCTATACTCTACTTCTAATATTCCTTATATTTTAATTCCGAATTTCTTTTTTTTTCTTAATTGTATTTCTGTATGAACTCTATACTCTACTTCTAATATTCCGTATTTTTAATTCCAAATTTATATTATCTCCTAATTGTATTTCTATATGGACTCTATACTCTACTTCTAATATTCCTTATTTTTAATTCCGAATTTCGGGTATTTCCTAATTGTATTTCTATATAGACTCTAGTCACCTCTTCTAATCAAGGTTGTCAGGATCAGGATACTAGGTAGTATCGTTTTGCTCAAAGTAATATCGTATCATAGGATCGTATCGTAGTATCGGGATACTGTGAGATTTTCTTTTTTTAAGTTTAATTAATATTTATATTAATTATATATAGCCATTCTATATTAAAAAATATAGTAATGATATATGCCATGCAAATGGAGACTTATCAAGAGAATCTACGTTGGTTTTGATATATTTAACTGATTTTAAATTTGAGCATATTTATTTACATTATTTTCAAATCATGTTATTTTAAATCATATTTTGTAGTATTGTTGGGATCGTAGAATCGGGATACACCTAAGATTTCGTAGGATCGTGTAGTAATGAATACTAGGATCGAGATACTATGAAAATTAGGATACTATGTGGGATCTGTATCGTTTCGGCTTGGTAGGATCGTAGTATCGTAAGATACTAGGATACGAATCGGGATACTGACAACCTTGCTTCTAATGTTCCGTATTTTTTAATTCCGAATTTCAACTATTTCTAAATTGTATTTCTATATGGACTCTAGTCTCCTCTTCTAATATTCCTTATTTTTTAATTTCGAATTTCAGCTATTTCTAAATTGTATTTATATATGGACTATGTCTTTTCTTTTTTCCCGATTAATGTGAAAATTTCTAGGCCATGAGAGCGAACGTGGAGGCTCCTTTTTCTATTCCTTTAATAATATAATAGATATTCAACTAGATCATATGGCTTGTGTAGAAGCATTATTAGTTAATTTATCTTTCCGAGCAGATGTCTAGCGAATAATCTTGCTGTTTGGCAGCACATTTTAACGGAATTTAGGGTGCCAAGTTGGTTGCATGCAAAGCAAATAAATGTCTGAGGCAAATGAGTAAATTAAATATAACTACTAGGCGAGGTCTAATAGTATTTCTCTTAAAAATAATAATTCTAAGACATAGGGGTAGTATCACCGTTTTGATATTTTCTTTAGGTTTATATACACACACAATTAATTAATGCCTTTTGTTAAAAGTTCCTTTACAAGTTAATTGTGGTATTAAAAAGGATTAATTATGGCGGGAACCAGAAAATATGTAAGCCTAGAGAGAAATTAGTCTATCAAATATGATAGTATTGGCATATATTCTTCTATTTGCAGCATGCAATTTCATACCACTAGTAAACAATCGTCTGTCTAAATTCGTAGTACTAGAATATTCTAATCTGGATTCTAAATTACTATATTTTAAGAATGAAATGAATATATAAAGTTAAACGGAAATTTTACCCACATGAAGCACCTTCTTACCTACACACCCAGTTATTACCCCACTTTCTTGACATTGACTGTCAACAATAATTAGGAGAGGTCCACAGATGGGGGCAAATGGAGAGGTCCACAGATGGCGGCGGCTTGACGAGGAGGAAGGCTGGCAGCGGCTTGATGAGGTGGAGGAGCGGCAGCGGCAGCTCGACAAGGAGGAGGAGGGGCGACGATGGCTAGACGAGGAGGAGGAGTGGTGGCGGCAGCTCGACGAGGAGGAGGAGGGACAACGGCGGCTTGACGAGGAGTGGTGGCTTGACGAAGAGGAGCAGTGGCAATGGCTTGACGATGAGGAGGAGGAGGGGCGACAGTGTTAGGGTGGATCTGGCGGAGGCTCGGCGACGGATCTAGTGGCGCCGAGGCACACACGCAGTGGTGGCGGGCCTTAGTGGGGAGGCGGTGGTGCTGCGGGGAGGTAGGGAGCACCGGCGGCGGTGGCTCATAGAGGAAGGGAGCATCAGCGCACAGTGAGGCGACAATGGCTCGTGGAGGGTGGGAGCAGTGGAGCCGGAGGGCGGAGGGAGTGGTGGTGGCTGCTGCTCCGCACGGATGGGCTCGGGAGTTCGCCGTCGGCGACGTGGTGTCCTGCTGCTTGACATGTTTTTTTCTTTTTCTTTTTCTTTTTGTTTTTGGTGGACATAAATTTGTGCCATGAAATTTTGTTTGATTCAGTTTAATATATACTAATTGCACAAAACTATATTGAATAAAAAACTTTAAGAAACTAGGTTAAATTCACAAGGGTATAAATGAAATTTTTGTCTTGAGTTAACACAGTCATGTTGCCTTCACAGAATAGATCAAGCCCCATCTTCGTTTCTAAAAAAGAGAGTCAAATGACCAAATCAGTGGTTAGTCTTCAAAGTAGGGTAAAAAACGCAATCGCCCTATCATATAAAGTCACCCGATTATCTCCAACTAGGGCTTTTCTAAAAGAGACATCAAGTAGTACGTTTGTGAACACATTGGCCAACACGACATTTTTCTTGCTAGCAAGATTATACAACGAGGTAAATAACTTATCAAAAGAAATGTCTCCCAAAACCTCAAAATTGAGTTCCATTATGAATCACAAAAGATCCATGTGAGAGAAAGAGACGATCGACATGGATGATCCCTCCAAGCAGAGGCGTTGGCATAGTACAGAGAACAAATCGGAGGGAAGGACGAGACAACATGGTGAGGGGTTGAGAACTATACATGCTTACGATTGTGGCAAATGGTGAGTAAATAAATTGATTTCAGCTCTACAATGTGGTATTTTTTCTTCACAAAAGCCAGATTCTACTTCTCATCGGTCTTCACAAACCAATATAGTGACACGTGCCAAAAGCGAGATGAAAAGATAGCTTGTGTCTTTTACCGTTGCAAGGCATAACTGAACCATGCTATACACCATACATTGACCTATCAATCACTTTCGGAGATTAATTAGTAGTTGGCAATATATATTTATTTGTAAAAGATGGAAACCTTTGAGTTTGGAAAAACAAAAAGAGAATCCTCGCCGAAAACAAAAAACAAAAAAAAAAAGAAAAGAAAAGAAGAGAACGAAAGATGCATGTCTCAAAACAAGACATAACCTTTTTTTTTTTTGGGGAAAATCCCAGACATAACCTGTGTCCATCGTGATTCTCATTTAACTTAGCTTCTCTGGTGCCTATATAAACCTCTCCATGGTGTCCATCTGCAGTGCACACACAGTTTCTGTAGTTGCAGGTCAGTCACAACTAAAACAGAAACCAGTTAGCTGCAGACAAACCACACACACAAATTCATGGCCTCTTCAAGTTGTACAGCTCCCAAGGCAGCACCTGAGTTTCACCCCACAGTTTGGGGTGACTTCTTTATCAACTATGAACCACAACCCTTGCAGGCATGCATGCTCGTACACTCTATTCCCTTACCTAGTGCAGAGTACACTTATCTCAAATTGAAGCCAAATGGTTTTGTATCTAAATCTTCCCTTTCTAATATTTTTCTGTTTTATAATTACAAGAGAATACACACGTAGTCTCGCCATTACACAAACACACTGGGCTGCTTTTCATCTTTTTTGTTTAGCTAGGGGCTTCATGTTCTTAACCAGTTGAGTATTGGATATGCTAATTAACCAAGATTAACTAAATCAAGTACTTCGTCAAAATTTTTGGAAATGCCTCAAGTACTTTACTTCAAATTTCTGAATTCGCAATCTACAAATCCAAGTGGATTATAATGCATAAAAATCGAGCATATTAGACATTTCACCATGACAAGGGACAACTTATAATATTTATTAAATATAAAAATGATAAAACAAATAAGATCCATATGCATGATCAATTTTAAACCCTTTCCCTTTTTTTTTCAATAAAGGTGGCATAACTTCTTCCTTAAAGTACTTAAACTAGCACTTCATCTCATTTATATTCGAATTCATGAACATGTTCTCCTGTTCCAGTATTTCTACATGTCAACAAGCTCTTTCCACACATATATAGCATTCTTTAGCGATTCGTACAGGTTACCATGCATGCATGATTTGCTTAAAAAGTGATCTGCTGAAACCATAAATTTTTCATGGATCGATATGCATGATGCTTGCAGTATAATACCTTTTCTCATGTACCATGAGAGATAAATAAATAGTCATCAAATTGCTTCTCCTTTCCACATATTTTTACCTAACATATGTATTAATTCGTGTTAGCAGCGGCCAGAGAAATGGATGAGAGAGAGATCCGATCAGTTAAGAAAGGACGTAAGTCAGCTGTTCGACGCTTTCGTTGGTGTGGCAGAAAAAATGAATCTAGTTGACATGCTCCAACGCCTGGGGATAGATCATCTCTTTGAGGAAGAGATAGCCACCACCTTGAATACCATTCATGGTGCTGAATTTGACAGCCCTAGCCTTCATGACGTTGCCCTCCGGTTTCGCTTGCTGAGGCAGCAAGGGTTATGGGTTTCATCAGGTATGCTGTAAAAGTGAAATATTTATATGCTAATACTCCCTATCTGTATTTTAATGTATGATGCCGTTAACTTTTTAATCAACGTTTGATCATTTGTCTTATTAAAATAATATATGCAATTATCATTTATTTTACTGTGACTTGATTCATCATCAAATGTTCTTTAAGCATGACATAAATATATTTATATTTGCACGAAAATTTTGAATAGGACGAATGGTCAAATTTTGGTTAAAAAAGTCAACGACGTCAAACATTAAAATACGGAGGAAATATATGCTATCCGCTTGCAAATACTTTTTTTTTGGTGGGGAAAAGACAGATATATTACTCAGCTAAAGCCTCCTTACAAACAGCTTGTGAGATTAAATTACAACTTCCATCCGGCCAAAACTCCGAACGAGCATTAGTCCGGCCTCTATTAGCTAAGTAATGTCTGATATTGTTCTGACTACGCTGAATTTTCCGAATTCTAACTTCCCTTCCTTCAGACAGCATCTCTCCTATGTCTCTAACAAGGTAGGCAAGCTGAGACCACTCCTTCTTCTTAGATTGGATCATATCGACTGCAACCAAACAATCTGACTCAACAATGATCGGCAGCAAGGTCCATTGCAAAGCCAGATTAATTCCCTCTTTGCAAGCTAGAAGTTCAGCTTCAAGAGGGTTGCAACATCTCTCTATAAAGCCACAGGCTGAAAAAATAACAGTTCCTAACCTGTCCCTGAGCACCGCCCCTATGCCTCCTGTACCAGAGCTCGAATCAAAGGAACCATCAACATTTAACTTCATCCAGCCTGGCTGCGGACGCTCCCAACGGCATGGATCTGATCTTTTCTCTGGTCTTGCCGCTACACAATTCCGTAAACCAGACTGAACCACATGTTTCCCTTTAACCACATCGACAAGGGGAAACTGTCTAACTTCAAGCAGAGAACTGCAGTAACTTTCTAGGAATCTTTTTGACACATCAATAGGCGGAGGAATTTTACCATGATATAACTCATTACGGACGAACCAGATCCGCCATAGAAGCATTAGCAGCATCATTCTCTCCTCCTTTGGTGTTTTTTCAACTTGGTTGAGAAACCAGTAACTTCCTGTACCATTTCCGACTACGCCCATGGACAAATACCCTGAATTCTCCAGAGCTGCCCAAAGATGAACAGCATGAGGACAGCGACAAAGGGCATGTTCAACATCTTCTTTTTCATTCCCACAGATGCAGCAAACATCAACTCGCTCCATGTTTCTCTTTTTCTTGTTGGCTTGAGTTGCCAGGCTATTAGTTGCAGCCCGCCAATCAAATATCTTCACCTTTTGTGGCACTTCACATTTCCAAATCATATCCCAAGCCGCCTTAGAGTTTTGTCCTGAAGAACTTGAGCTTTCATCAGTAGTTGCTAAGGAGAGCACCAACTTGTAAGCACTCCTCACCGAGAATCGACCTAACTTATCCGGGTGCCACGCAAGAAAATCCTCCTCCAGACGCACTGAAGTACGAATTCTAAGGATCTCTTCAGTGTCAATCGGCAGGAAGGTCTGAGACACCTTAAGAGCATCCCAAGAACCATTTGGGCTCAAAAGATCAGAAACCCATTTCAAACGATAGTGTCCCTTCGTGGTAATCGGCCTCCGAGAGTGGTCTCTCGGGATCCATAGATCTCGCCAAATGCAAACTGACTGGCCATTACCAATCCTCTAGATAATGCCTTTCTTAAGAAGCTCTAGGCCAAATTCGATTGCCTTCCACCCCGGAAGTTAGGTTCAACTAGGCAACTCTACTTTTTGAAAGTTAATGTTAACAAAATTCCCAGGCTTAGTAATAACTGAAAAGAGCTGGTAACAAAAAGAATATTATATAACAAATATTATGATTTTAACATGCATGTGTGTACTTTGCAGATGTTTTCAACAAGTTCAAACACAGAGATGGAAGCTTTATCATTGACATAACAAATGACCCAAAAGGTCTCTTAAGCTTATACAATGCTGCCAACCTTCTCACCCACAACGAGGAAGCCCTCCAGGAAGCTATCTTATTTTCAAGGCATCATTTGGAGTTAATGAAAAGTAACCTGAAGTCCCCATTAGCTGAGCAAGTTTCACGTGCTCTTCAGATACCATTGTCCAGAAACTTGAAGAGGGTTGAGGCCCTATCTTATATATTAGAGTACAATGTACACGAGCAAACATACAACCCCTCAATACTGGAGCTTGCCAAGCTAGACTTTAACCTTCTTCAACATATTCACCAAAGGGAGCTCAAGACAATTACTCAGTAATTTTTCGGAGCATGCTCTAAATATATCAAACTCAATATCTATGAGCCCTAATATAAATGGAATTTGACAATGACTAGAACTTTTTTACTATCACTTACAACAACATACACATATCCTTTCTTAATTTCAGGTGGTGGGAGGATCTTTCAAATGACATAGGACTATACTACATAAGGGATCGCATTGTTGAATGCTACTTTTGGTCATATTCTATGTACTTTGAGGAGGAGTACACACGTGCCCGGATGATCCTTGCCAAGTTTTTCATGTTAACATCATTGTTAGATGACACTTATGATACGCATGCTACTTTGGAGGAATGTCGAAATCTCAATGTGGCCATACAAAGGTTATACTATTATTTTTGATTAACTTTCATCTAGAGAACAAAACATGGGTATAATCAATGAGGTGAAATTTGACTAACTAATTCGTGCAAAAAATGACCATGCAGCTGGGATGAGAGTGATATTTCTGTTCTACCAGATTATCTGAAGAAATTCTTTCTCAAGGTGATGAGCAATTTCGTGGAGTTCGAGAATGAATTGGAACCACATATTAGGCACCGCAATGCTTACAATAGGAAAGTGGTATGACACCTTTTTACGTTTACCTCCGTTTGTATTATTGATTTTACAAATTAAATAGCAAGTATGTTCATTTCCCTAATATTCATGTAAAATTCGCACTATAGCTAATTGATCAAGTAAACATGCCATAATCTTTCATGGTGCTACGATATTTTTTCTTAAAAACATCAACCATATTTTATTACATGTAACAGGAACCTAATTTTGGAATTAAGTTAAAGAAAGGTCCCCCAAAAACAGGCAAGGACCACTGATGTAACTGAAACCAAAGATAAATTAAGTAACATCTTCTGGCCCAAGTTTTTAACTTGGAATGGTATGCTGGTTCCAAAAAACTGGCAAGGACCCCACCATTTTTGGCTCACCTTCCTATTGCTTATATTTCGTGAACTAATTTATAAACAAAATTTTAGTTTCCCTAAAGCAAATCGGTGATAAAAGTTGGAACCAGTCTCCTTTTGGTATTTGGACAGTTGTAATTTTTGAAACCCTACATGCTTCATGGTGCTTACATATTACTCCTTTGATCCAGTTACAAGTATATATAATTTTGGATATTGACATGGTGTTCCAAATGCTATTTTTTTAATCAATCACTAATTTCTATTATTTGTAACAATTTAAGTTATAATATTATGGAGTAATTTTCAAGGAAACTACTAAAGTATGTGATCAAACTTTCATGAGTCAAAATGTAAATATTTAAAAATCCACGGATACTTCAAACTTTGAATTAATTGACCAGGTGTTTGAAATGAAATTACTATTTGTAACTGAAAATTAAGACAATATTTAACAAATAGGTGGATGGATTGGTGAAGGACTTTAAAAAGAAAAAGAGAGGTGTTGCGGACTGTTGGAATGGATAGTAAAGACAATAAAGCAAAAACAATGTTTGCCTAACCACAATGTGAGATTAAATAGACCCGCCACATATAAAGTTGCTTGAAAAAGTAGGGCACTGAAAAATACCTCAAAAACTGAATATCCACCACAAAAGATGACTAACTTATTGAATATATTGATTTGTAGAGCATACAAATAGGTACAATCTGCCAAACAAAAAAGGAACCAAGGAAAAAAAATTAGTAGAACGATATTTGAGATAAATGACAATATAACATAACCCAATGGCACCTCCACATCTTCCATTCGCCTAGCTCTTCCACCTCTGCCGCAACATTTCTCACTAGACCCCCAAGATTATGATTAAACAAACAAACAAACGAGCAATCAATCTTAACCAATTAATTATATATGTGCCGGCCGCTCAAATCTGTCCTTAAGTCCGCGCACAACACACACATTTGCAATGTCCTCGAATTCCCAATATCTACACCTCTTCGAGAGAGATGCCGTTGCCTTTTCCTTTATACAGCTTCTCTCCATCTTCTCAAGTCAAATCGATCGCAGTCAGAATGTCAGATGAGCTGAGAAATCAGAGAAGAAGTTGGCTCGCTCGCTTTTCCAGTCTGGTCGTCGGCGGTCTCCGCCGTCGAGGCGGCGTCGACCGAGCCGCGCTTCCCGGGCCAGCCTCCCCATCCTTCCTGGCTCCTGCCGCTCGCCTCGGCCTCGTGCGCCCCTTTTTTTTCTTTCTTTTTTCTTCCGTTTCAGATAATTTACTCCGCTAAGTAGGGCTGGATCGGAGTGGCAGTAGCCCATGGGCCTCTTGGGCCATGGCCCAGCAAGGCAGCAACTCCTCGTCAAGGAATTAGTCTATTGTGGATCCTTCAAGTCTTGATCCTCCCTCATACCGAGTATAACGTATCCCCAATCTTTAAAAACTAGAGCCAATCAGTTCCCTCGACCGTTTGGATAGCAGTCTCATCCTATGTAATGCTCATATGACCTACTTGTCAGTGAGAAAAAAAATAAAAACAATATAGTCTTACATGTCAATCATCTTGGTCTCCCCCTTTGCTCTTTCTCCTCTCTACCCCATCCCCCATAGAGTCATCGTATCCTATAAAAAAAAAGTTTGCTGATCCTTGTAATGGGACTAAATGCACATAAAACAAAAAATGAAACGCTACCTCCGTTAAGGACATCGTCCTATAATACCTTGATTTCTTAAATCATTACTGGATAAAAATATTAAGATTTAATATGTGAAGATAGCATTGATAGATCTGTGATGAGAAAAAAATATTTTATATGGTTTTTTTAAACATATTTTTAGAAATATTAAAAAATATTAATGATGAGACAACTACATTGGAGACTATGGCGGCTTAGCTATTCCTCTATTTTCGTTGGCACGCTTTTCAAACTGTTAAACGGTGTATTTTACGTGAAAACTTATATATATATATGTATACATACATATATGTCTATATGTATATGTATATGTATACATATATGTATATATGTATATGTATATGTATATGTGTATATGTATATATATGTGTGTGTGTATAAGTTGTTTAAAAAAATCTAATAAATTTATTCATCAAATTTTTATATATTAATACTTAATTAATCATATGCTAATATCATTTCTCGTTTTACGTGCGGCTAATTACTGTTTCAAACATCTAAAAAGAACACAGCCATATATATCAATGTTTGGACAAGTAAAGAACAGAGGTAGTATCAGCATGCACTTACTATGTGATACACACACACACCCCTACCTCATAGATCTTAGCATTGTTCTGTTTTCTCCTATGCAGTTTCAATTGTTATCTGGGTATTATCTCCAGGAGGCAGAATGGTTCCATCATAACTACATACCAAGTTTCAAAGAGCAAATAGAAGTGTCGGTGATGTCTGCAGGTATTCAAGCACTAAGTGTATGTATACTTGTTGGCATGGGAAATATAGTAACCGAGGAGACACTTGAGTGGGCCATTGGCAACAATGATGCCGTTAGGGCTGGCGGTGAGGTGGCACGTTTCATGGATGACATGGCTGCATTTAAGGTATGAGTTTAAGCTTTGTAAATAGAACTTACTCCTCTACTGTATTGCTTTTATAATAGGAGTCACTGACATATAGATCCTAGAGCATGTCAGATCCATGTGTCAATATATCGTATTGCAACAGCAGTGCTAGAGATCAGGATCTCTCTTGTAAATATCAAATCTAACTTTACCATGGTATATTGATACACATGCACATTGCTAAATCTGTCATTTTTCTTCATAGAATGGAAGGAACAAATTGGATGTAGCCAGCTCCGTGGAGTGCTACATCAAGGAGTACAATGTTACCAGTGAGGTTGCCCTAGCCAAGATAGGTTCTTTGGTCGAAGATGCATGGAAAACCATAAACCAAGCTCATATTGATCGCCGTGAACTGTTGCCATTTGTACATCGGGTCACCAACCTATCAAGGAGCATGGCTATTTTGTTTCTTGACAAAAGAGATGCATACACATACAGTAAGGATTTCAAAAGGACGATGGAGAGCCATTTTGTCAAACCTATTCCCCTTTAGGTACCGCACGTAGAAGTGTGAACTACTTTAATTATTATGTATTGGGATATTAGTTAAATATGACAATAATGATAATTAAGATGCCTGTTTTGATCATATGAGAGATTCATTATTGAACCTCTCAACTTGCGTTGATACATATGCAGCACTATGTATTGTCATCATGTAGGTCCATGTACGTACTAGCGTGTAAGCGTTTGGATTGTGTATATAACGAGTTATATCATGCGCTTCGAAATCATTCATCATATGTGCACTATGATTGATTTTCTTTTCTTATTACTTCCGCAACCATATTCCTAAGTTGGGAAGTCAATGCAGTGGGAGTCACTCCACCTACCACCAGGGTTCAAATCCTGGTCCCAACAAATATCACAGGCATGCAAATATGGTTTAATAAAATTAAGTGGGGTACGTAAGAGATTCGCCGTTAGTTTCCATCTATTTGAACCTTGTTAAGAGTTGTATTCGTGTGCAGTTTGGTGGCATTAATTCCAGCATATATATATATGATACACACTAATTATTCCTTGCGGAAAAGAATGGGAGCGCATGAACTAAAGTTGATCTCACCTTCATCATAGTTGAAAATACTAGACTGGTGGGTGACTTGGTCAACCTCTCGGTTCACCTATCTGACTATCTGGCCAATCGAACTGCAATTCACTAACATAGAGATAAATTTTATGTTCCAATACAATCACAAATAACGCAGTGGACGGATGGTTATAGGAGTTTACCCCTAGCTCAACCACCTCGGGTTGACTCCCCACCATGCCCATTTTCAAAATCAAGTGCTTGCGGACCCACGAGTTAGCCGGGCCTTTTTCTAGCCTATTTAAAGCAGTGACATGTCCTAGTCCTGGCCTGACTGAAGACGGTTTACTACTGGTTCACCTAACAACCCGCCAGTTTGAGCGGTCCAAAGTGGGTCAATTGTGTGTTCAATATTTCCATATAACTGGACCATGCTGACCTCGAGGAGCAGCAAAATGCTACCGCCACCGATTAGCAGCAAGGCGCTGCCGCTGTTGCCAAGGAGCTTCCTGGTGATTGACAAGGGGCTCGACAAAATTGATGAGGGATCGTTCCTAGAAGTATTTGCATTAAAATCCTATGGCATCGATAAGGTGGTAAGGAAGGAATGTTGAATACTTACATTCATGATCTTGTCCCAATCAACTTGGGCTAGGTTGCACAAGGGGCTGGGGATATCTTCAGCAACGCTCAGCTTGTTGGCCACTGTTGGTAATTCTTAACCTCACAGATAAAATCTGCAAGCGCACGGAATAAAACGATGTAGCACTTCACCCGGGAGTATTCTCAGGTATCGATTTCCACAGGGAATGTGTGTGTCAGCTCTTCACCAGGTTCGTCCAAGGACACAAAGCTAAAGATAGGCTAAGGATAGAGAGGATTCACCGGTGAGAAACAGTGTCCATGGAAAGCTTAACTTTAATCCTAACGCGATACTTCGGGCACTGGCCAGCTTGTTGCTCTGAAATATCGCTCTACTACGCATCCGGACTGGGAGGACTTTAGTGATCTTGAGGGCTGTCACCACCTCACACCTACTGTGGGATGCAGAGCAAACACCGGAAATCAACTACCTAGACACCGCGTCTAAGTAGTTAATAACTTACTTTAATGTTAGCTACACACTAAAGCAATCACTATATTTTAATTGATTATAATGAACGATGGTCCCGTATGCTAATTAGGAACTAATCAAGAAGTAAATCTCACTAAGCAAAACTAAATTACTCAAAAGATATTTCTATTATAATCAGAGTAATTAATAGAGCAAAAGAAATAAGAAGTGGATTACCGACAACTCCGGAACTCCTCCGACTTCTTCTACTCTACTCTCTCCCTAATCTACTATACAATAAAGTACAATAGAGCCTCTTATAATTCAGCTCAAGCTTGGAGTGTGTGTTGAAGTGAGTGAAGTGAAGTCATTATATAGGGGTAGGTATAACGGTTGTAAAACACGAAAAGTCCATTTTGCCATCCAACCGTCATTCAGGAGCTCATCCAGACTGTCCCTACCAAACCCTACATCGGACGGTTGCGGGAGTGGTTCGGCCGAACCCAGGCCTGGTCCAACAGGCCTAGGTTTTGGCCTGTTGTCTCTCCTCCTAATCTTCTATCCATTTCTGCGAGTGGAAGGCCCATTTGATGGTATTTTAGTGTAGTTCTTGGCCCGCTTGTGATATGGATAGGAATTCTCCTTCACTTAAGTCTATAGTTCATCCAACTTTGGCGGTTTGTCACCTGTATTCAAATATTCACCACATTTGTGGAATATGTAAGAATTTAACCCTTTCACTATGTTGGATGTTTTATTTCCTTGATTTATGCAGGTATTGGCGATATAAAATTGGCATTTAATAGCCGTCAACATCCACCACCTTCTTGGTACAGTCTTTCGACCGTATCAAAGTAGGAAGCTCCTCTAGCAGGAAGGCAAAGTACCCTGACCCCCTTTAGAAGTTCGGCCAGGGTGCAGGTACCGAGGTTGTGTTTGGATCGCATGAAAGGATGTAGATAAAAGATATATATAGGTTCATGATGTTTGAAAGCACAATACCCTACTATTGTGTTCTTGCTCTATGCGATCAATATTACAATGTGTTATTGGGTGGATGTTGTTCTAAGTGGGAGATGATGAACCCTTCTTCACTTTCTTGTGTCTAGAATCTAACTTAGTCCAACTAAACCAAATTTCTAAATTGAACCCTTTTCTCTGTGGAATTGGTCCTCCTTTTACATGCCAAGGGGATACTACAGTGCCCATGCAAGTATACATATGTGGGACCCAACCCACAGGAAGTTGGTATGCTTAGTCTTCTCATTGTCCCTCTAAGAGGACCGGCTGGATGCAAAGGGTCTACCTACTGGTTGATGCGTGGAGCAGAGTCACCGAAGCCATCACCCCAGCAGTCATTGGGCCCGTATATCAGCCACAGAGGAGGAGAAAAGTGGGCCCTTACAGCCAGGTGAGCATGGAGCACACGCTGGGTCACTTACTTTTTCTCCGGGGCGACATGGGCAACGAGGAGAGACATGCACCGCCACATCTCCCACGCCGCCCGTGATCTCTCCCCAGGAACCATATCACATGGTAATTAATGTGGAATAACGGGGCAAGGTTGTGCACATGATACCGTAATTAATGCTGAATGACGGGATCAGGCAGCCGGCAGGACTGAGTCAAATCTACCCAAAGACAAACTCGCTCGTAACAGACGTCGGGGCCCTGGCCCACGTGCAGTGACCGTGGTGGCCCTAAGTTGACACTAGCTCGGCCCCGGGCAGCGGTTGTCCTCGGGTCACCTTCTTCGGCCAGGGGCACTACTTGGGTCCCTGTTTTAGTTCTCGCTTTGACCATTGTGGGCTCCACAGTTCCCCATGTTGCTGATGGAGTGGGAACCTCCGGTCCTACTTCTCCGACATATCATGTCCTTGAAAATATCTGCACATTGAAGTTCAGTTTAGGTTTTATATTTCAACTAATACAATGTAGATATCTGAAGAGGAAAAATAACCGTACTCCGCAAGATCATCCAGGTTAGCTATGTACTCGTGCACATGGTGATCATGCTCTTATAAAGGATGGTTCCGACGATGCATGAAATCGCTGATAACCTCATGCGCTATCAGAATACTCCCTTAATTCTCGAGTTATCTCGATAAAGGGATTTGGATTCCAATCGAGTAGAGGACCACGTTTTTTATCGAGCAGGCTTGGTGGTTGAGAATTTGAGGTGGCAAGAACTGGTATCGATGAAGAGGTAAAACCAACCTTTTCTCTATCCCTTCCTAGGAATAGGTGAGGTCATTACTATGTATGCTTTCTTCAAGCCATCTCGGACCCGAACACCACAGTGACGTGTGAACAAGGTAATAAATAGCGTTCATAGCGGGTGCTATAGCAGTAGCGGCCTCCTACCGCTACCGCTACGATGTAGCAGACTGGAAATAGCATGTTGGAACTTAGCGGCCGCTATTTTTACTTAGCGAGCCACTATAGCATGAGCAAATTTATATAATCACTAACCTATAACAAACGGCGAGTTTGTTAGTTATTTTGCCTCTCAAAATATTGTATTCTTGTGAGTTGTAACTTCTAATGAGTAGAATACCAGGTTTGTTCCTTAATTTAGTGTAAGTTGGAACAAGAGATTAACTTTTCGAGTGCTACTAATCCTCAGATGTTATAGTTGTATTGATCTATCACTAATTTGTTTCTTAGTTACTTTGTTAATGTTTTATAAAGTTTGCACCAACTTGACTCACAAGTCACAGCAGAACAAAATATTATCATATACGAATAGAAACCATCTAGAAGTCACAACCATGAAGCAATCTAGAAAATCCAGGAAAACAACTTGAAACCGACACTCTTCCGGAGTTTGCTGGTCTGACTGTCGAGCTACCCAGTCAGACCGCTTCAACACTACTGGTCTAACTGGCCTCCCTGAGCTGATAACTCCATTTGCAATCCGAAAATACTATTCATCGTATTTCAATAAACATTACCTTTGATAATTTCTTCATCACCAAGATTAATCATCACATGACTCTACAACGCAAACTACCGTCCTAAATTGTTGCTACCTAGTTTTTGATGTGACACATTCTAGTACCATGAATCATCCTGTCTAGATTCGTAGTACGCTGGTATTTATTACGAGCACAGAATAATCTGCAAGCTCACAGGTACCGTTGTAGCTTTCACCCAAGAGTGTTCCAGGGTATTGTATCCACAGGGAACGTGTGTGTATAATCTAAGAACATGATTCTTCCAAGGACAACGACTAAATGGTAGGCTTGGGATAGAGAAGATTCTTATGGGTTAAAATTCTTAAATAAGTTATGGTAAAACTCTATCTATTGATTCAGGCATCGGCTTACCCCTGGTCTGCCAAGGAGACTCCGGCCTACAGCTCTATGATGCTCCCGAACGTGAAGGATTACAAAGGACGGACATGGCTGTTACCACTTGCCGCCTACCTCTACAACCCGTGGAGCACACAATAAACAAAGGTAACCTTCAGCCTAGACATCGCATCTATGCTATTGATTACTACGCTAATCTCGATGTCACGCTAGAAGATTAAGGTACTCTACCTAAGCAGAGCGATGAACCCATAACAATGAAAATATATCTTACTTAAATAAGAAAAGTAAATACCAAAGGTAATCACCAATACTTATATAAAAGAGACATCCGTCAAGGTACAAAATCAGAGAAAGTGCTGACATCTCCGGTATTCCTCCGGAACTCCCATGGAAGAATGTCAATATCTCCTGCACGTCTCCGGAACTTCACCGGAGAGAATTCCGATATTAGGGGCACTCCTTTCAAAGCTTCCCCCCTCTCTTTTCCTATATTATAACTCTATAGAGAGTAGCCCAAATGTATAAGTGAGTTGTACTCCACTTGTTATGTGTTGAGAATGAGGAGTAGAAGGGATATTTATAGTGTGAAGATGACTTGATAGAGTGGAGATGCTAAGGGAATATTCTCCTCCAACTCCTCTCAAGCCTCCACATCATAGTTATTAAGATTGGACCGATAATTGAACCGTTGAGGGACTTGGTTCACTAGTTTACTGGTCTAACCGGTTAGACCATCGGTTTAATCTGGTTTAAATAGATAAATGATGCACCAAAATCTCAATAGCTTTCATAGCTCAACGGTGGAGTATTTTGGTGTTGAACACTTGGTCACGGGGTCACAGGTTCAAATCCCAGCCTTCTCTCTTTTTTCCTCAATGTTCTATTACGCACGAGCATGGCTCACAAGCCCCACTCCAATTTTTTATTACTCACAAGCCCCACTCCGCCTGATAGGCCTACATGGGCAGTCACCGGCTTATAGCCGGCCCAAAAGATACAGAAAACTGGCCGGTTTGATCGAGTGTTTACCGGTCCAATTGCGTACCGACATTTTGTTCCGGTTTATTCCGATCAGCCCGCTGTCCGGTCCGATTTTAAAAACTATGCTCCGCATTCCTCCAACCATCATTGGATGGAGGTTTCCTACCTTGAGCCTTGCACCACCGACTTTAGGACAACGATATCTGTCGCCACGTGGAAGCTGAGCGCAAGGGGAGTCAAGCTGCTTCTACCGAACCCTAGTCGAGCCCCTCACGTCGCCTTTTGCCTGGGACACTGCCTGGTGGGCTCTCATGATGGTGCACGGTGGTTGGCTTCAAATATGTTGATTTTACTTTGGTTTGTGGGTCTTCCAATCCGTGTACTCGCATCTGATTGGCCAGACATGTCGAGTGGTTTTCGTCCAAAATTCACATGCATACAAATATTCACCAAGACTTGCGGAAATGGTTAGTAATAACCATTATCTCTAAGTTTGATATTCCATTTTGTATTCTTTCATTTGCTTTTATGTAGGAATTGAAGTTCGAATTTAGTAATTAAGGACCGTCAACATAGTACTAGGATGCGTCCCATCTGCTCAGATTTGTATTACTATGATGCATCTAATGCAGTACTAAGTAGCAATATTTTGAGACGGAGATAGTATATGGTGGGGCTGTTTGAACAGAGGCATGATCTTCAAAACATATTTTGACTATGTGTTTTATTATAACATATACAAGACATAAATAAATATTTATTTTTTGTTGTAGCACTTTCTAATTTTAATCTATATATACATTGCTATATTGTTTTCAAGTTATTGATAATCAAAGCTTTAAAAGTCTACTCAAAACAATATGGAACTGAAGAGGAGAGTACTCCATTGCTAGTGGCTGATGTGCACTGGGCATTGTGAGATGGACGGGGATACCTGTCGCTTTTCGTCCAATGCATGATTGCTAATACTACTGTTGAGCAGGAGGCCCTGTATTAATTATTGTACAAATGACGACAATCGACCCTAAACTTCTTGACCAGGAAGGTATTTGAATCTTCTGAGATTAAAGATAAAGATAAAGGTTAAAGTGTTTCACGCAAAATGATGTGGTAATAACGTGTGATTAATTGAGTTTTAATTATTATAAGTTTAAAAAATGAATTAATAGAACAACTTTTATATATAAAGTTTTCGCACGAAACACATTGTTTAGCAGTCTGAAAAGCGTGCCATAAAAATTTTCATCTTCATGTAACTTTTGTTGGAGAAACGAATGGGACCCATGTCGTTATGTCGGACCAGTGGCTGAGAGTGCTTCGGTGTTCAAAGTTTCTGAAGTTTGGTATGTGCAGCTCTCAGTGTATGGTGTGCATGCTTTCTAAACGGTTAAATTGTGGGTTTTGTAAAAAGGATATAAAAGTTTTCTCCACAAAACATCACTTTTCAGGTATATAATGGTTAGTACTTAATTAATTAATTAATTAATCATACTCTGTCTCGTTTTGCATAGGACTAATTAGCTACTAAATGCAGCCTAAAAGAGCGTGGCTCGTGTAGGAATTAGATTTTGTGTGCCCGTCTTGTGGTGTTAGCATATGTTTAGAGAGAGAATCTTGCCATTTCACACCATGGCTTTTAGGCTAGCTGGTTGCAGGCAGATAAGTAGGGAAAGGCAATTTTGCCCATGGGTCCGGATATCCGCGGATACCCGACCCAATGGACACGAGCGTGGGTGTGATTTTTTATCCGTGGGCACGCCCGCCCGAAACCCGTAGACATCGTGGGCAACAACCGGGTTTCACTTTTTGCCCGTGGGTAACCCATGCCCAACCCGATACATATGTATTAGCTAATTTCGACTTATCTCTTAATTCTTATACCCCTTTCTCTTGGTTCATTTGTGATACTAACTAATAATAAGTTGTGATGTAATTCAAATTATTATTGATAACTGATAATTTGGTAAATTATTGATTTTATTTCTCTTTGTTAAATTATGTATCTTTTGAGTTACTATTAATGTGAGATCCATTGGGTACCCGCCGGTATATCCATGCCCGTCGGGCATGGGTACAGACACAAAGTTTTGCCCGCTAACCCTAGTGGGTAGGGTTTGGACGGGCGACGACGGGCATGGGTTCGGGCATGGTTTTGCTCTACCCATGCCCGACCCGACCCGTTGCCATCCCTACATATAAGGGATTGTAAACAAAGAAATCCATTTGTATTTTACTATTGTTTTACTCACCATAATTTTGTCCCGTTGGAAAACTCAACGAACATTTACAATCTTTCATATATAAATTCAAACTTTTAGGTAATCTCAATATATTATGCCAAAGGATTGTGACCGCATATATATTCATCTACGAGTATTTGGGATAAAGGATGAAATTTTCACTTTTCAAGTTTATAAAGGAGTTGTACTTAATATTTTTCTTTCTATAAAACTAATATTCACTAAATACCTGAAACTTAACATGCAAACATAGTATTTATTAGCACTCCTAAAATCAACATGCAAGCATGCCATATTAACACACTAAACACACAAAACTCAACATGTAAGCATATAGTAATTATATCTATAATTTATTTCATTCTAAAACTAAACATACACATGCTAAATCATCATTCTCAAACTATTTTCATAATATTTCAATCTAAATCATTTAATCATTTCTATAATTTCTAACATATATCCTACAGCAAAGCGCAGTGCATCCACTACTATAGAATAGCTAATATAAGTCGGCACTATAGGTGCCGAAAGTAGGTAAAACATGCATTGATAGTGCCTTTCCCGCCCACGCTCCCGTCAGCTTGCTGCTACTGTTGCTGCTTGCTGCTGCTTATGTGAATGTGTGATGGAAAACCTATGTGAATATGTTTGGGGAATATATTGCCTATGAATATGAATGTGAATGTGAATGTGGCTCTTTCTTGGTGAATGTATGTGAATTGTGTGATTTGGATGATGTGGATGTGAAAATTGAAATATGTAAGTGAATGATGTTTGTGTGATGATGTGGATGTGAATATAAAGCATATTGGAATTGTATGTGTGATCTGTATGTGAAATTGTCAAGTACTGCTATTTTTTTTTACCCAACATATAGGTGCCAACTTTTCATTACAACCAGCCACCTTGTGTGCTTGCCACGTGTTCCTTTTGTGCTAAAACCAACACCTATATGGAACCGGCACCTTTCTCCCCTAATAGGTGCCAGTTCTAACATACAAACCGGCATCTATTACACAGATAGATGCCAGTTTTGAAACCGGCACCGATGACCAAAGTCATTGTGCCGCCTCCGTGGTGCCGGTTGGGAAAACCGGCACCTAAGGGGGTATCCCAACCAGCACCGATTAGGGTTTCTGTAGTCGTGATGATCATTTAGTTAGTTATATACTTATGGCTTATCTCATTTTGCATAGGACTAATTAGCTAACACTACTAGAAAAAGCACTTTCGCAGATGTAAGGGTTTTTTTTTCCAGGTGGGTATGACTTTCGGAGCCAAATGGTTGCCTATGAAAATATAAATCGGGGTGAAGCTCGTCGTCCTCCTACGAAAATCAATTTTTCCAGGCGGACCACATAAGAGATCCGCCTGCAAAAATACCTTTGTTTTCGTTGGTAGACCTCTTAAGTGGTCCGCCTAGAAAAATATGATTTTTGCAGGCGGAACCTTATGTGGTCCGCCTACAAAAATAATGCCTACAGAAAAAATCTAACTCCTATCCCATCCTTGTCTTCTCCTCCACAGCTTATCCTGTCCAGCACCACTCCTTTCCCTCACCCTTCTCTCTCACTTTTCTGGCTCCCTCCCCTCCCCTTCCTTCCTTCCCCTCCCAGATCTGGCAGAGGGGAGGGGCATTGGTGGCTGCGTAGGCGGAGGGGGTCGTGGGCAGCGGCGCAAGCGGAGGGCGTTAGCCACGCAACGACGACAGCGCCTACTGCACGCGACGATGACGACTACCGCCGGCCGCATCGCTGCCCCTTCCCTCCCCTGCCCTCCCAGATCCAGCAGAGGGGAGGGGCATTGGTGGTGGCGTGGTCGGAGGGGAGGTGCGGCTCCCCTCCCTCTTCTCTCCCTCAGCTCTACTCTCCTCAGCCGCCGGCCGCAACAATGACAACGACTACCACAGGACGACGACGGCCGCCGCAGGAAGAGGGGAGCCGGCCGCCGGCGGCGGCGGTCGGAGGAGGAGAGCCATCGAGGGGAGGGGGAGGATCTACCACCTGCAAAAATAGCAAAAATAGTTGCCACCTGTAAAAATGATTTCTGCAAGTCTTTGCTTGCAAGCGGAACGCCTATCCGTATGGGAAAACGGATTTGGCCCGCCTGCAAATACCTTTTATCTAGTAGTGTAACCAACAAGTTCTATTGAATGCAGCCTAAAAGAGCGTGGCTTGTGTAGAAGCTAGATTTTGTGCCCGTCTTGCATTATTACCATATGTCTAGAGAATCTTGCCATTTCACACCATGGCTTTTAGGCTAGCTGGTTGCAAGCAGATAAGGGATTGTACACAAAGAAATTGTTGATAGTGAAATTTGGCACCTGTTTGATTGTGCATGCACTTTAATTAGTAGCCGTGGGGGTAGCTGCCTATGAGTTTTGCATGTAGTGCTCTTATTTGTTTGCATGCATGATCAGGTCGTTTGGAGGGATCATTGAATGGATATGCACATGCACTTTGATAGCAGTCTGTTTAATGGAGATTAATTAGCGGCAAGATTACCTTGGGAGGCTCAGAGATGCGAATGAAAAACTTTGCTGCTTCATGCGACACAAATGGAAAGCATGCTATATGCGAATCAAGGCTGAGCAAGGAGATGGAAAGGTTTGGTTCACACAAGGGAAAGTGAAACAGACTCGTCGGCTGATGAGGATTCACCGTTCGAGTGCTATGAAGTTACGGCATGGCGGCGGCAAGGGTTTCCCTAACTCAATCGATATAAATTCATTCTACGTTCTTGTTTCTTCTTTTTCTTCTTTATGGCTAGGAGTATATTAGTCTAGTTTTATTTGCAAATGACCAGTTGCTTGTCGTCGCAAGAGCGTGATGGTCATCTTTTTATTAATTTGTTTTTGATGAACCGTGTGTTGGTGCTTTTCGATGCCAACACAAATATACTAGTATTGTTGGATCGAATAGTAAGAATCAAGCCAACCAAAGGGGTGAATAGTTATAAAACCTCAAAACCAAAACTTTTAGCGGAATTAAAATTTACCCTCAATTCGATATTCGATGACGATCACTAGTAGAGAAATGATCTTTACTATCGCTTAATAAACCCTCTTAGTACTGGTTGTAGCAACCGAGATAAGGAAATCGAGACTAAAGTTTGTGACCTTTAGTATCGGCCAAAGGAACGGTACTAAATATTCATATTAAGTCAAAAAAATATGTGGCATATTAAAGTCAAAAAAATATGTGGGATGTTCGGATTCAAACTAAACATCTCTCACCTTAGCCCATTAACCATCCCACCAACTCCACACATCTAACTTGGATAGAGATGCTTTCTTTTTAAACTAACCCCGAAGACATCTTTAGCACCGGTTGGTAACACCAACCGTTATTAAAAATATATTTAGTGATACCAACCGGTACTTAAAAATACATTTTTGTATTTTTAACACCGGTTTGGTAAGACCAACCAGGACTAAAGATATTTTTGAGACTTGCGCTTTTAGAACAGGTACTAAAAAGTTTTTAGTATCGGTTCTTAATACATCCAGTACATTTGTGGTTTGGGGTATTGGATAAAAGATGAGTTCTCTAATAGTGGATCGGTCCGACTGGAGTAGATGTGCCGATCTGACCGCTCGAAGACCTTCGGTCTGACCGCCCATTGCGTCGCTATCGCTTGTCGCCGTCTCTGGTCTGACCGTCGTGTCCCAACCGGTCTGACCAGTGCGATGCCACTGATCTGTCCGTTGGTGTCCCGTCAGTTAGACCGTCGAACCCGAGCAAACACAAATCGAAAATCTCTCAAAGTATATTAAAACTTTATTACTTCTCTCTGTGTCTATAAAGTGCAACAATAACATTCACAAACTCAAAATCCTAACTTTTCTCTAAACTCAACTCTATCTAAATTGATACTGAGAGCACATACCCTCCCTCTCTATTTATATCCGTGATAAGTAGCCTAAAGCCACAAAACCAATCTTGTACACGAAGTCATAATCCCCTAGAAAACCTTCCCATACAAGAAACAAACTTTACAAACTCAAATCGTACCAAATTTGGACTCTCTCCAAATTCGACTACATATTCAGTATGCACACAATATATCCATCGTATGCCATATGAAATTGTCACCAACCACGTGCATTGTTCTTTTGGCTAAGCATCCCGCATGATATCATGATCATATGTTATCTTCTCCAAGTTATCGGTGGGGTGGAGGCGGATGACATGTCGCCGGAGAAGGAAGAATGGCCGGTGATGTTCGCCGGTGGGGAGGGAAGGTTAGAGAGTGGAAGCGAGTGATCAGTAGTCTAATACCATGAGAGTGAATATGAATCAACACGATAATCATATTGATATGCGGAGATCAAACGGCCGGAAGCGTCGGCACTTCTCACGCATGCGGGTTCGCGCACGCGATCCATCGATCGATCGATCTGGATACTTGGGCCCTGTTTGGGGGAGCTTGTCCCAGCTGCAGCTTTTCCCAAAAGCTGCTTCTGCTAGAAGCTGCCCCAAAAAGTTCACAGCTTCTGAGAATCTGTAGTTACATATTCTAAAAAATGAACTAAGTAGCCAGAAGCTGGAGAAGCTGGGTTTCAGAGCTTTTCTAGATTCTCAGAAGCTGGCTAACAAACAGCTGCTTCTCAGTATCTAAAACTCCCCCAAACGGACCCTTGGTCAGTGAAGGTGAAATCGCGTGCTCCGGCGGTCTTCATCTCCCTGCCCCCACCTTGCCAGCGGTGGTATGCGGGCGCGCGGTCCAGTGCCTCAACACGCCTGCATCCTTCTCCGGGCTCAGGACGACAAAGCTGAAGCAGCGCGTACGCGAGAGATCGACAGCTTAATTCTTCTATGATTAATTATTAAGATCCAATCAACATGCATGCAAGAGTTTTGGTTGTGGACAAAATGTCCACTTTATGTTACATTATTTGTGAGATTTGTCCGATATGCTGCTTTTGCGATCAGTGCAAGAGTTGGAATTTGCGACAGCTACCAAACAATGTCCTGCTGTTCTGGATCGGTGATCCAATCGATCCACGGCATCAATAATATACACACGTATAACGATGTCAATGGTGCTGTCATGCAGTGACAGGTACTGCAACAAATATGAGCTGTACAACCGACTCTTTGATATTTTTAAGATATGTTTGACCGTTCGTCTTATTTAAAGCTTCTGTAAAATATATAAAACTATATGTATAAAAAAATATATTTAACAATGAATCAAAAGATATGAAAAGAATTAAAAATTATTTACATTTTTGAATAAGACGAACGGCTAAACATGTTTAAAAATGTCAACGGCGTCAAATATTTAGGTAGGGAGGGAGTATATAATTTCTCATTTGGATGAGGGCCTGCATTACCCACATGTATTGCCGTGCATACACACACACACATCAAGCTTCGAATAGTTCCCATCAGATAGGAACGGATCGACCAGGGGCCCTTCATATGGTTGCGTCATGTACTGATTACTTGATCAGGCTAGCTAGAATAAGGAAATCGGAGTTGTCCAATTATAGTAGATCATTTCTCATAGGGATAAGAACTAAACTGATCGGGCCTGCTTAAGAGTCAGGGTTTACTGTATACTAGTTGTCTACTTCCCATTAGATAAGAATCGATCAGGCCCCCACATGTTTTGCCCGTTTTGTATTACTTCTGTGTATTATGCCTATGGAAACACACATTACTAGAGAAATCATCTTTAATCGGTTGTCCAAATTCAACAATAATTCTGATTTGAATAGGAACTGGGACTAAAGATGGGACTAAACAATATATCTTTAGTCAATATCTATTCTTTAGTCTCATCTTTAGTCCCGGTTAAAAGACCTGACGTCACTTTAATTTCTTACCTTTAGTCCCGCTTGGTGTTCATTTTTAGTCCCAGTTTAAAAGAAGGGAAGTTGTGTCAGACCACTCCACTATCTTTAGTCCCAGTTGTAACAATTGGGAAAAAAATCAGCGACCCGCCTCATCCTCCCCTCCCCCAACCTTATCTCTACTCTCTTCTCCTCCTCACCCCCTCATTCCTTATCTTCTTCTCCTTCTTCCCCATCTCCTCCTCCTCCTCCTCTCCTCTCACCCCTCTCCTCCCCCTCCACGCGCCGGCAGGAGGTGGCCAGGCGGCGGCGACTGGCGATAGTGAATGATTTCTATATTAATTTTGTTGGAGTTTTTTTTTTATTTTTGTTGATGAGGATGAATTTGTGATTGATTTGTGGATTGTAGATGTGTATGTATTGTGGAGGATTGATTTTGTTGTGCATGATTTTTGGATAATTTTATTGTGCATGATTTGTGTGGATTTGGGTGGGGAATATATATACAAGCATAAAAAAATAAAAGAAAAAAATCAATCAGGACGTGGCCCTATATATCCATCTTTTAGTCCCGGTTATTTCACCCAAAACTAAAGATACCCATCTTTAGTCCCGGATTCGTACTCCTGGTTGTACATGGGGGTTACGAACCAGGAGTAAAGATCATTTCTCCACTAGTGACATAAACCAATGTATATATGAGTAATTTTTTTCTTTTAGATACACAATTATTACAAATGCAGACGCTTATAACGTGTGCACATTCATCTCTATGAACACTCGCACACTATTATACTCTCTCTTCATCCCAAATATAAGGCACAACTAGCTAGTTAGTAATTTCAAAGACTAGAAAATAATTATTATCACTTTGTTTTTAATGATCCCAATATAAATATAATGCATGCAACCAATAAGATTAGAGATTTTATGCGTGCAGGAATATATTTTTTAAAAAATAATTTTGGAGAGTGGAAGGGGCTAGTTAATTTCTTTGTTTTCATTCCTCATTCTTAAAATTGTGCCTAATAAGTACGATCGCTGCTTCTAACAAAGAATGGACAAAGATCAATGTATATCTTTGTACCATATAGTCCAAACAAATTTCTATATGTTTTGTATTATAAGGTCATTCGCTATATATGTGAGCCTATATGACAGTGGGTATAGGTGAACCACCACTGTGGTGTCTTTTATGCATGAAGTGCGCATGTGTTTTAAAAATGTGGTGCCATGTCTCATCTAGCTAACAAGCCTTTTTTTTCTTTTGAACATTACAAGCGTTATGATCTGTGCAGTGGCGGATCTAGAAAGAGATAGCAGGAGGGTCTGAATAAATTAGATAAAAGCTACAGCCCCCATTCTCAACTACATATATCAAAAAAATTTTAGCGGGGACTTTATGGGGGTTTCATAGTACTCGCGCCAGTAGTGGGGGCTCGATCGAGACCCCACCGTCCCCACGTTGGATCCACCCCTGGATCTGTGTATCTGACTGATACTAGCTAAGGGTAGATTATATTAATTATCTTCTTTCTTTTCTCTTTTCCCCTACCATAACGCAATAACAAAAAGGATAAGGCCTATATATAGAATTAGAGTACTCTCTCCGTTCCAAAATAAGCATAGCCATGAGTTTCTGTGTCCAACTTTAATCGTCCGTATTATTTATTTTTTTAAAAAAACTAAAAAACATAAGTGACGCATCAAGTACTATTCATATTTTATAATCTAACAACAATAGAAATACTAATCATAAAAAAATTCAATAAGATCGACAATCAAAATTGGACACTGAAACTCATGGCTGCGCTTATTTTAGGACAGATGGAGTAACTCCAATGACTAAGCTGAGTTCATTCCAGCTAGTTCCCAACACGAAACAGTGTGCATAGAAAACGAAGCGGTCCATTAGCACGTGATTAATTAAGTATTAGCTAATTTTTTAAAAAAAATAGATCAATATGATTTTTTTAAACAACTTTCGTTTATAAATTTTTGTAAAAAAAAAATAAATTGTTTAGTAGTTTGAAAAACGTGCATGCGAAAGACAAGAGGGGGAGTTGGGAACGCCTGATATCGAAACACAGCCTAAAGCTACTATAACCTTCCCAACCAGGATGAGGCATAAGCTTACACTGATTACACCTCTAAATTTAGTATTCGATGATAATCCATGCAACTACTTCTATTATTTTAGTCCAAAATGCAAGTAATAAGCTTGGTACGTTCTGCATAAATTTAGAACGATCGAAAAAAACAACAAGATAAGTATAGATAGTGTATTCTGTTTAGGCTTAATTAATTGATTCATAAAATAAAATAGAGAAATAACAAAAATTGCAGCACATTACAATGATACACATGCATATCTTAATTAACGTCCACGAACTGACCTTTCACTTTGTGGCAGCCATGGCCCATGAGCCGCTGTCCAGTTTCTATATAAGGCGATTTGTGGCAGCCATGGTCCATGAGCCGCTGTCCAGTTTCTATATAAGGCGTTTGAACTGTTTTTAATAATGTGTGTGTGCAGCAGAGTTTGCAATCTTACATGGCTTCTAACATTAGTGCAGCTGCTCCCATGTTGGTAGAAGCTTTCGATCCCTCAGTGTGGGGCGACTTCTTTGTGAACTATACTCCAGAACCGTTACAGGCATGTTTATATTATTGTTTATGTGTACTACTCACAAAATTTATGTAGACACATCCTCTAGCTCTTAATATACATAAGTTTTCTTACATATATGTAATTTCAGTATTTTTAATTAATGCTACAGCATAACCCCCAACATGTACATATATAGTACGTTCATAGTACTCACTTTGGAAATAGATTAAAGAAATACTTAGTTCATATAAATGTTAGTTTTAGTTACATAGTTGCTTTGTAAGACCATTATAACTAAGCAACTCAGAATAATTTATATATCACATATAAATTAAGGCTGAACTAATCTAAGCATCCATTACTAAGGGCCTCTTCGGATTGAGGGATTTTTAGAGGATTTTCAAGGGAATACTGTAGATGGAAAATATTTCATTTCCTGTCATTCGGTTCATAGGAATCAACCCAAAGGAAAATCAGAGGAAAAATTCCTTTCCTGTGGAAACAATAGAGAAACAAAGGAAAATTTCCATCCACTCCTACCTCATTTTTTCCATTTCCTATGTTTTTCCTCTGCCTATCCGAACACATGTTTACCAATCCTATCTACAGAATTCATGTGTTTTCCAATCCTCCGTTTTACACATGCATTCCTATCATATTCCTACGATTTTTCTATTCCTACGTTTTTACATTCCCGTGATCCGAATAAGCCCTAAGTGTAGTTAGTGGTAGTCTCTCTTCTCTTATTAAGCCACATCGCCTCAGTTATTTCTAACCCTTAAATGATTATCTATGGTCCAAGTTATCTTCCGTCTTTTATTCTCTTATAAAATCCCTCCTTTTCCTTCTCTCATTGACCCATACCACATTAGTTTTGCTTTTGAATAAGTAATTTATACATAATTGAAATTGTTATAAACCACATCATATTGATTGTTTGTAGCTTTTTGTAATAGTCGATCAAAGATAAAATCTATGTAAAGTATTTATGTTATTTCTACAGTTATTATACAAAACTCTCATAGTAGCATGCAGGGTTTTATCTAGTTATTAATGCTACAGCATAACCCCCATCATATATATAGTACATTTTTCATAGTATTCACTTTGGGAATAAACTAAAGAAAGAATTAGTTCATATAAATGTTACTTTTTTTAATGGCACGCACCAGACAATGCGAAGTTCATATTGATAGAGCAGAAAAAAAATACACGATTACAACCCTAGGAGGTTGTAACCAGGAAAACGAAGAAAAAATAGCCACCCCCACGCATCAATAGCACCAACACACATACACGGGAGAAAGCTAGCACCAAACCAGCCACCGCTAGGCCAACAAAGGAACTACAGCCGATGTCGCCTAAAACCTAACCCTAACAACCGACACCAAACCCTCACTCTAGCCACCTCTTTGGGATTGAGGGAGAGAGGGTGAGAGAGAAGAACGGAACCGCTCTCCCCCCTAGGCCCTCCGACGTGGCCAACTAGCATACGCTAGGGCGCCGACACAAGAGGACATGCATCTAGAGAGCAAGCTTGCACCAGTTGTCTAGGAGGATTTTGGCAAGGGGGTTGCCTAGACGACGTCTCCACGGAGAGGAGTGACAAAAACACTGGCGCTGCCGTCCGTCAAGGTCTCAAAGAGAGACGAGATTGGGTTTTCACCCGACAGCCCCATTGGAGAAGATGAGACGGCACGACAACGCCCTCAAGAGGGAAAGAGATGCTCGAAAACGCCATCATTGCCGGCCGGGCCAAGGCTGAGCAAGGTTTTCACCCGCCACCCGCCGCCTACGAATCCACAGTTGACGCACAATGTTAGTTTTCGCTATATACATTACTTTGTAAGACAATTATAGGTAAGTAACTTAGACTAATTTATATAGCACATTTAAATTAAGGCTGAACTAATCTAAGCATCCATATTTCCTAATTTGCAGCAGTCTCCATTCGTGTTATATTCATTTACTGTATCCTACCAAGGATATGATTAATTATACATACGTCGGGATTGACAATTAACTAAGTAGTATGTTGTAGGAAGAAAAAAATCCATTAAACTATTTCGTCGGAACACTTAACCCTGTAAACTATTTTTTTACTCGTTTCGCACCCCAAACTATTGAAAAATTTCACTTTACGCTTTAACGCTATTTCTCCTTTATGTTTCCCTCTACATATATAAGACATTTTTCACTAAAATTCTGGTAGGATGACAGATGCATTAAAACATACATCTCAACTTTTTTTTCGATTTTTCTTACAGTTTAATAGAGAGGTAAGAAGCACTTAAGACTTATTTAAACATCAAGATTTAAAATCCAAGCAAATAGTCATGAAACATTTTGAAAATATTTTAACTTTGATAATGATATCATCTATGGCTCTAAAAAGTTTTAGCTTAAAATACAACTCGTATAAAGAGTAAAAAAAGGAGATAAATGAAGTGAACCATTTTTAATAGTTTAATTATGAGGTAAAATGATAAAAAATAGTTAAGGGGGGTTAACTGCTTTAGTGAAATAGTTCGGGAGAGTACAATGGACTTCTTTTCCCTCGTAAAAAAATATGCTAGAAATTCATATGATTTGATCCCCTTGTGTGTTAGTCAATAATAGTCAGTGTGTGTGCAGAAGTCGGAGGAATGGATGAGGGATAGGGCTGATCAATTGAAGGAGGAGGTAACTTTGCTATTTGAAACTTGCAAGGATGTGGAGGAAAAATTGAAACTTGTGGATGTGCTCCAACATTTGGGAATAGACCATCACTTCGAGAGACGTATTGCCGTTGCTTTAAGCGACATTCATGGTGCTGAATTCAACAGCTCCAGCCTCCATGATGTCGCGCTTCGATTCCGTTTGCTTCGGCAGCATGGGCTATGGGTTTCTCCAGGTATAGTATGTGTGTAAACTGCAAATTAACCTAACATATATAATTGGCATTAACTCTAAATTAATTTGTATCTCATGATGTGGAGAGGCTGGATGCAATGGGTCATTTTTTTTCAACATGTAAAAGAATTGGATTGAAATCGATGATTTTGTATTCTTGTGATAAAAAGATCCCGCATGATTCCTTGCAGATGAGTTCAACAAGTTTAAAGGCCCAGATGGGAGATTCAACGCTGAAGTAATAGATGATCCCATGGGCATGTTGAGCTTATACAATGCAGCTCACCTATTAATTCATGGCGAGGTGGAATTGGAAGACGCTATTTTGTTCTCAAGGCATCAACTCGAAACAATAATAGCAAGAAATCTCAAGTCGTCACCATTATCTCAACAAGTAACACGGGCCCTTCGAATACCTTTACCACGGACCTTGAAGAGGATAGAGGCTCTTAATTATATAGCAGAATACAATCAAGAGCAAGCATGCAATCCCTCTGTGCTCGAGCTTGCAAGGCTGGATTTTAACCTTCTGCAACTTCTTCACTTGAGGGAGCTCAAGGAATTTTCTCGGTATATTTAATTTTCCTAAGTACTTGTTTCATGCCACACATTAATCCCCTCTACTTCCATATAGCTAGCACTAGTACAGATCCTTCTATATATAACGGGCTTTAATATGCCTAGAAATAGCGGGCCGTCATAAGGAAGTCATCTCAATCGGGCCGAAAAGTGCTCGATTGAGATATGGTCGCACAGACATGTTAGATGGGCATAAAACTTAAGCCCGTCACGGATAACAACTATCAGTGACAGGCCGTAGTTTAGGCCCGATTGAGATAACATTCCATTTCTCAAACGGGCCTAAAGTTGCAGCCCGTCACAGATGACCATGTGACGGGCACCAACTGTAGTCCCAATTGAGATAACATTCCATATTTCAAACGGGCCTCAAGTTAGGGTCCGTCACAGATGACCATCATCTGTGACGTGCACCAACTTGAGACCCGTTTGAGATAACAACTAGGCCCGTCACAGATGACTCATCAGTAACGGGCTATATACTTAATCTCTATCGGGCATTAACTAAAGCCCGTCACCGATAAGTATTTTTCCACTTTTCATATGAAGTGTTTATATTTGTAAGTTGAACTATAGCAAAATAATTAAGTGCAGAATAATAATTCATTTCATGAGTCAAAATAATTTTACGGGTAGTAAATGATTTCAAATGGAAAAAATGTCAACAACAAAGTTGTATAACTTATCATGATTTACAACTTTTAGTTTGGTCATTTTTCTATATAACATTTTTTGAACAGTTTGAATTTGAATTTGAAAATATGACAACTTCAAACAACATTTTCAAATACTAAATGATTTCAATTGAAAAAGTCATCAACAACAAAGTTGAATAACTCATCAAGATCTAGAATTTTTATTTTTGTTATTTCTTCATCCGACAAAATGTTAGCAATATTATTTACAAATTTTACATATATGTGTTATAGTTTATAAAACCAGATAAGAGATGTGTTAATTTTGTGAACAATGTTACTATCACTTTGTCGTATGAAGAAATGACCAAAATAAAAGTTTTAGATCTTGATGAGTTATTCAACTTTGTTGTTGATGACTTTTTCAGTTGATATCATTTAGTATTTGAAAATGTTGTATGAAGTTGTCATATTTTCAAATTCAAATTCAAACGATTCAAAAAATATTATATAGAAAAATGACCAAAATAAAAGTTATAAATCTTGATGAGTTATACAAGTTTGTTGTTGATGACGTTTTCGGTTGAAGTCGTTCACTGATCTAAAATTCTATTTGAATTTTTCAAACTGAATTTCAAATTTCAAATTGTTTAAATAGAGTCAGATGGAGAAATGACCAAAATAAAAATTTTGCACCTCGATGAGTTCTACAACTTTGGTTTTGGTGACTTTTCCATTTGAAATCATTTAATAACCTCAATTTGACATCTTGGCCTAGGGCTTAATAGGATTAATAGAATACTCATACCAAGAAGTTACAACTACTTTTCCAGAAGCCGATCTCCAAAGAACTTTTGTGTTAAGCGTGCTTGGCCTTCTTCTCAGGTGCACACGAGTGAGGAAAAAAAAGGCTAGCCAAAAAATAGAAATAAAATTTATTGCCCGTCACAGATGAACATCTGTGACTTCTAGCCTGTGACGGACGCCGTGCTCGATTGAGATGGGGCTTACCGCCCGATTAAGATGATGGTATCCCTTCTAGTGTAGGATGCCACAATATATTTTGTTTGTGTATCACTAACAATATCATAAATTAGTTTCTTTTCCAATATATACTAGGCAATGACATCATCTCAAATTGTCACATAAGTATACAGGCAAATATCATTAAATTTTCGGAGTTGGGTATGGTATTCTTTGTAATAACGTTGCAGGGATGTGGTCATTATTTAAGTTGTCGTGAACTCAGATTTGTACTACTAGTGCAGGATATATAAAAAGGCCTTCCAACTTTCAAAAAATAAATTCCACACTATTATTCTGACTTCTACGTGGTTTCTCTTTGTATGATTTACTAGTTGATACCCAACGCTTTGCAGCGGGATATGTGGATAAATACATGTTATACATTATAGAAATGATAGATGTGTATGTTTAAATAATGTGAAAATGACGTAGAGATAATAATTTGATGCATATTAAGTTCTAAAAATACAACATTGTAAATGATATATCATGTTTGCATGATATTTAAAATGTTCTAGATAATAATTGCTAGTGGGTGATGATGTGGCATACTTGCATATGCTTTAAAATATTCTAGATAATAATAGATAATAATTGATAGTGGTTGACGATGTGCTTACTTGTTAGGAGTTAGTGGATATCAACTATATAGATAGTATAGATATGCAATGGAATATTAATCAGATGTTCAACTAATTGATTTAGCAAATCACATCATCACAATTCCATGAAATGAAGCTGTGCATGCACACAAGCTATATATATGATCGATCCATATATGTACAATTTTCTCTCCTTCTAATAATATGTATATTGATGTGCAAGGCTATTTGTGCGTTCGAAAAAATAATAAAGACAATTATGATTTAATTTATTGCACAAAGCACACATTTTATGAAGATACAACAAGCTAAAAGTATCCCATATTATTTTCAGGTGGGGAAATAATCTATACGGTGCAGTGGAACTAACCTACTCTCGAGATCGTATAGTTGAATGCTACTTTTGGTCCTACACAATTTACTACGAACAGAAATATGCACAAGCACGAATCATCCTTGCCAAGATATTCGTGCTAGCAACCTTACTAGATGACACTTATGATATGCATGCTACATTGGAAGAGGGCCAAAAGCTCAATGAAGCAATACAGAGGTGGGAAAGTATTTTTGCTTACTCTTCCTCATCCCTTAATTAACGGAATAAACCATGCTCATTTTTGTTCTTCTAGACAGAATTTTAATGATTTTTTTCCCTTCCAGAAGACCATTTACTTTAAGTTCTACCATTCTAGACATCTCATGTTTTTTTTTCATGACAAAACTACGTTCATATAATTATATTTTTAATATTTTTATGAAAAATACATTTTAAAAAAAATGATACACATGTGCATTAAAGATTGATGTGTTGATGTCCTAACGAAGTGAAAAGGAATGGATCGGAGGGAATAATTCTTTTTTATCACTAGAATATGAGTAAACTACTTGTGAGAACCGATCCTATTGATATTATAATATATATGGTCGCATCCATCTTGCAATTGATTAACTTGTATGCAAACTACAATGGTTGTGCACAGATGGGATGAGAGTGCCATTTCTGTTTTGCCGGAGTACTTGAAGAATTACTATGCCAAGCTAATGAGTACCTTTAAAGAGATTGAGGATGAACTGAAATCAGAGGAGAAGTACTACATTACTTATGCTGTAAAAGCGGTACAATACTAGTACTCATCAATCCTTTTTACTCCATATGTATGTCATCCTCGTTAATGCAAACAGAGTCATATGGACACTTGCTATGTGTGATCGTGATCGAGCCAACAAAAGTATAACAGGCACAAAATCATAGGCAAAAAGTTGAAGAACACTCACTATGTATAATGTAGGATTGAAACATAGCAAGAGCCAACCAAAGGTAGGATGAATGGTAGTGGTAGAAAAAAAAATCTTGTACAATTGAAATTTCACCGAAAAAGAAAAGGACGAAAAATGGATAACTCTTTTTGTATATTGTTCTGGAACAAATTTAAAGAAATCAAATCAATAAAATCAAGCTGAATTATAAAAACAATTCTCTCTAATCTCACAGCATAAACTCTAGATGACAAAGCAAAAGTCTAAAGCCCTAATTTTTCTATCCACATGTGTGTTCAATGGGGTCCAGGAGGTGTGGGACC